>NW_009954218.1:458181-464263 GCF_000747805.2 Chaetura pelagica
TCCCCCTTCCCACCCCCAGCCCTGCCCCCTCCAGCCCCTCCAGCCCCACACGGGGGACACGGGGCTGGAGAGGATCCCGCGGGACAAGGGGCAGGGACCCCATGGACAGACCCCCCGGGACCCCCAGCCAGGACAGGCCCTGCCCGGGTATCCACCCCCTAGAGCCCCCCTTGTGCAGCAGGGGGGGCTTCTCTTCAGAGGGGTTTTTCTGGGTCTATCTTGTGTGTCCTGCAGTACCCAGGAGTGAGGTGTGGGCTCCTGCTGCCACTTAACACCCCAGACATCCCAGGATTGCTCAGGGACACCCTGGATTTGCTCACAGACACCCCAGGTTTGCTCAGGACACCCCAGGGGTTTTTCTGGTTTCATCTTGTGTGTCCTGCAGTACCCAGGAGTGAGGTGTGGGCTCCTGCTGCCACTTAACACCCCAGACATCCCAGGATTGCTCAGGGACACCCTGGATTTGCTCACAGACACCCCAGGTTTGCTCAGGACACCCCAGCACTCTGGCTGCTTCTGCCATGAGTGTCCATGAGCTGAAAGCCCAGCAGGCAGCAGGAGGCAGCGAGTCCTCCACAGCAGGCACAGCTCGGCATCCTCCAACAGGGCAGCTTCGTGGTGAAAAGCTCTGGAGCACAGGAGAGACATGGAGCTCCTGGAGAGAGTCTGGAGGAGGCCACAGAGATGATGGGAGGGCTGGAGCAGCTCTGGAGCCAGGCTGGGAGAGTTGGGGTGTTCAGCCTGGAGAAGAGAAGGCTCCAGGGAGACCTTAGAGCAGCTTCCAGGGCCTGAAGGGGCTCCAGGAAAGCTGGGGAGGGGCTTGGGACAAGGGCAGGGAGGGAGAGGACAAGGGGGGATGGATGAAAAGTGGCAGAGGGAGGTTGAGGTTGGACATGAGGAGGGAATTGTGGAGTGTGAGGGTGGTGAGAGCCTGGCCCAGGTTGCCCAGGGAAGCTGTGGCTGCCCCATCCCTGGCAGTGTTGAAGGGCAGGTTGGATGGGGCTTGGAGCAGCCTGGGCTGGTGGGAGGTGTCCCTGCCCATGCAGGGGGTTGGATCCAGGCGATCATTTACGGTCCCTTCACACACAAACCATTCCATGATTCTATGATTCTATGGAAAGTGATTCTGTCCCCACAGAGTGAAAAGTTAGTTTGTATATTCTGGTCTTTGCAGGAAGGGATGAACTTTCCCCTCCCTCAGCCGCCTGTTCGGGCTCAGGGGCAGAGACCAGACCAAAGACAAGCCTGGCACTTCCTTTCTCTAACAGCTAAAAACTGTCATCCAAAAGGGCTCTTGTTGTGGGTTGTTTCAGCCCCAGCTCATGTTGACAAACACACCTATCGGGTACAGAAACATATTTTCCTACTCACAACCCAAATTAAGAAAGTAACTGGGCAGCTCTTCAACCTACTGGTGCTCACCCTGGCACAGGAAAAGCCTCCCAGGGTTTGCAGCCTGTTTTCAGACACCCACACTCTGCTTTCAAATGTCCACTCAGACAGTTGAAGGGCACCACAAACTGATGTTAAAAAGAAACAAAGCCTTGCTTTAAACTCAAGGCCAGGAACCATGTTCCCATGACACAGGGTTGGCTTTGAAAGCGGCACCCAAGAGTTCCCAGTTGCTGAACTAGGAGTGATTTGCTAAAAATCAAATATCAGTGAGAACAGTTCAAGAGCTCCAGCAGTGTGAGGAGCAGGGCAGTGGTAACTTGGGGTGCATCAGGAGTGTTTCCAGCAGGTCAGGGAGGTTCTCATCCCCCTCTACTCAGCCCTGGTGAGACCTCACTTGGAGTGTTGTGCCCAGTTCTGGGCTCCCCAGTTCCAAAGGGACAGGGATCTACTGGGGAGAGTCCAAGGGAGGCCATGAGGATGATGAAGGGGCTGGAACACCTGCCTGAGGAGAAAAGGCTGAGAGACCTGGGGCTGTTCAGTCTGGAGAGGAGACTGAGGGGGGATCTAATGAATGTCTCTCAATACATGAGGGCAGCAAGAAGGCAGGGACAAGCTCTTGTCACTTGTGCCCTGGGACAGGACGAGGGGCAATGGATTCAAACTGGAGCCCAGGAAGTTCCAGCTCAACATGAGGAAGAGCTTCTTTGGTGTGAGGGTGACAGAGCCCTGGGACAGGCTGCCCAGAGAGGCTGTGGAGTCTCCTTCTCTGGAGACTTTCCAGCCCTGTCTGGATGCCTTTCTGAGTGACCTGCCCTGGTTTTGGTCCTGCTGTGGCAGGGGGGTTGGACTGGATGATCTTCAGAGGTCCCTTCCAACCCCTGACATGCTGTGATCCTGTGAGTGAGGAGCAACTGCAACAACTCCCTGGGGACAAACCAAAGGCTCATCAAACCCAGCAGACCCTGGGTGCTGCCTGAGGAACCTGGGCAGGAAGAGAGACAAGCACCTGGCAGGCCTGAGGACACACATTCCAACGAGCTGAAGACACAACCCAAACCAGGAGTCTGAGTCTACAGAACTTGTAGACTAAGAAGGTAACACAAAAGCCCCCAAACATCATTGATTTGGTTTATTTTGCACATCAGGTTTATAATTTACTCCCATTAAGACAAGATCTGCTGTGAGTGTGATTGGAGGGAGGGTGCTAGGCAGGTTGGCCAGTGAAGTTCACAACTAAGTGGTCACAGCTGCTCATGGGGATGGGAAGGTCCCCACAACCTGCTACAGAAGCTGAGCTGGGCATCCCAAGGTCACCTCCAAGCAGGGTCCTCGTGGACAGATGGCTCCAAACACTCCACCCAGCAATAAATCTCCTACGACAAAGACAGAGCAGCCAGTCAGCAGAGCTCCCTGCAGTGCTCCAGCTGCCAGCACCACTGCTGGGTCTCCAAAGCCTCCAGCAACCAGGCAGGAGGTCTGTCCCAGCAGCCACAACAGGCTCAGCACAAGGCCTAGAGCCTCCCTGGAAGGAGGCACAGGCCCCACAGAACCATCTTCTTTCTCTCTTCTTGGAGAGGAATTTGCTCTTCCCAGCTGATTTGTGCAGAATGACACATCAAAGCTGTTATTTCAAACCAAAGGAACATCTGCTGTGGCCTCAAGAACATTACCATGTTCCCACCACTGGCTAAGACAATTTTCAAGCACAGAAAGCCCTCAGGAGGTCATGTCACTGCCTCTGTGACCCGAGAGCTTTTGCTCTGTCTTGTCCCACCCATGCTCACCTGAGATGCTTTAAGTGCAGCTGACTTCCTCAGCTTGGTTCTTGGATTTCATGAGTTCAAATTGCAAAACACAGGGTTTGGGACCAATGTGGAGGGGCAGATGGACCAGAGCTCTGTGCTACCTGTAACTGCTGGGGGCAGGGGAGGGGGTGATCTCTGGTGACCAGTGGGAGGACACAAGGGGTGGGTGCAACCCCGGGCACAAATCCACAAGGAATGGAAGGCAGCTGGGCCAGGGGCAGTTCAGATTTCACATTAGCAGAAGGTTCTTCCCTGTGAGAGGCTGGTGGGTCCCAGGAACAGACTCCCAAGGGAGGCAGTCACACATCAAGCTGTCCGAGCTCCAGGAGCATCTGGATGATGCTCTTGGTCACTTGGTTTAGTTCAGGGTGTCTTGTGAGGAGCAGGGAGCTGGACTGGATCATCCCTATGGATCTCTTCCAACCTGAGAGATCCTGTGATTTTGGTTTTTTCATCCTTTGGTTACCCCAAGGATCTGGTTGGACATATTTTGAAAACAGGGAAGACAGTAAATTATGTAAATTGCAAAAATATCCCTCGAAAAAACAGACTTAGAAAAGTGACTTCCAGACTCACTGAGTTCCCCACAAAATAGTGTGTGGCTTGAAGACAAGATTCTTCTTTTCATTTTCATGAGACCTGGAACTAGTGGAGACCCTCAGGGATCAGAGCTGGGTCCAGTCCTGTTCAACATCTTTATCAATGACCTTGATGATGGGACAGTGTCTTCTCAGCAGGTTTGCTGATGACACGAAGCTGGGAGGACTGGCTGATCCACGTGAAGGCTGGGCAGCCATGCAGGGAGATCTGGCCAGGCTGGAGAGCTGGGCAAAGAGGAACCTCATGAGGTTCAACAAGAGCAAGGGCAGAGTCCTGCCCCTGGGGAGGAAGAACAAAATGCACCAGTTCAGGCCACGAGGTGACCTGCTAGAGAGCAGCTCTGTGCAGAAGGACCTTGGAGTCCTGGTGGACAACATGTTATCCATGTGGCTTGTGGCCAAGAAGGCCAATGGTATCTTGGGGTGCACCAGGAGTGTGTCCAGCAGGTCAGGGAGGTTCTCATCCCCCTCTACTCAGCCCTGGTGAGACCTCACTTGGAGTGTTGTGCCCAGTTCTGGGCTCCCCAGTTCCAGAGGGACAGGGATCTACTGGAGAGAGTCCAAGGGAGGCCACGAGGATGATGAAGGGGCTGGAACACCTGCCTGAGGAGGAAAGGCTGAGAGACCTGGGGCTGTTCAGGCTGGACAGGAGAAGCCTGAGGGGGGATCTAATGAATGTCTCTCAATCCATGAGGGCAGCAAGAAGGCAGGGACAAGCTCTTGTCACTTGTGCCCTGGGACAGGACGAGGGGCAATGGATTCAAACTGGAGCCCAGGAAGTTCCAGCTCAACATGAGGAAGAGCTTCTTTGGTGTGAGGGTGACAGAGCCCTGGGACAGGCTGCCCAGAGAGGCTGTGGAGTCTCCTTCTCTGGAGACTTTCCAGCCCTGTCTGGATGCCTTTCTGAGTGACCTGCCCTGGTTTTGGTCCTGCTGTGGCAGGGGAGTTGGACTGGATGATCTTCAGAGGGCCCTTCCAACCCCTGACATGCTGTGATCCTGTGATGTAGCAACGTTTAAATGTAACTTATCCTGGTCAGAGCATGGAGCTGTGCAGAGCTTCCTGCAAGTGTCCATGGCTGCCTCTGGACCTTCTGCCATCAGCAGCATTTCGTGCAAGGCAAAAATCATCCCAACTCCCTTCTACTTGCAGGAAAGAATCCAAAAGTTTTCTGTCTAATACATAAATATGGACTTAGAGGCCCCAGAGAAGTGTCAAACTGCTCCTCTAGCTTTAGGGATGGTCAGTCTTAGAGAGGACTCAGCACATTTCATGGAGATTTTAAAGGGAAATGAATGAATTTTCAAGGAAAAAGATACTCAAGAAAGCAAATCTTCCCATTATTTTGTGGTCCACAGGAACCAGCTCTGAACATTCAACTACCCTTTAATAATAGTTAGGAATAGAAACAAGTTGGGATTTGCCCAGCACCAAAACCAGTCATGAGCTTGGAGCCATTCCCCTGGGATCAGGAGCACTCAGACCTGCCAGAAGTCCCAGATCACCACAGGTTGGTTGGACTTCTCCAGAACCAAAGCACCTTGTGAAAATTCCACTGCTTTCAAAATCATCCCTTGAAAAACCACCTTCTGAAGACCCCACCCCTCTGGGAAACCTGATATTGAAAATAATAAATCTCTGAACAATGAAACTGGAAAAGTTCTGGGTTTGGACCAACATTGTGGTTGTAGCCTGGTCCAACAGGCCCCATCAACTGTCACATCAACCCAATCCTGAAATGCACAAACAGAACTTACCATCAGAGGGAAGTTTACTCTTCAGTTTTATACTTGCCACCAATGTAGGGAACATACTGAAGGACCAGCTTCCAGTCAGTGACCCAGATCAAACCAGTCCCAGCTACACCACCCCAGGTCACTAGGGTGGGAGTCCTAAAGGAGAGACACACACACACACACATGCACAAGTTTGGCAGAGAAAAGAATCTCATCTACACAGAAAAGTGTCTGTCTCCAGGGTGGTGGAGACACTTCACAAAAAAGGGTCATCACAGCATTAATCACGGAATGGGTTGGGTTGGAAGGGACCTTAAAGACCATCCAGTCCCAACCCCTGCATGGGCAGGGACACCTCCCACCAGCCCAGGCTGCTCCAAGCCCCATCCAACCTGCCCTTCAACACTGCCAGGGATGGGGCAGCCACAGCTTCCCTGGGCAACCTGGGCCAGGCTCTCACCACCCTCACACTCCACAATCCCCTCCTCATGTCTCACCTCAATCTCCCTCTCCCAGTTTTCATCCATCCCCCCTTGTCCTCTCCCTC
>NW_009954218.1:464327-466422 GCF_000747805.2 Chaetura pelagica
TCCCCCCCGGCCCTGCTGCCCCCACCGCTGCTGACACAGCCCCGCACACGGGAACCCCGGGACCGGTCCCTCCGCGCACCCAAGACCCCCTGAGAAGGCTGAAGGAGCTTTTCACCCCCGTTTTCCTCACCAGTTCTGCAGCAGCTGCACATACCGCGGCCCCACCAACTTGCTCAGCATCGCGCCTCAAAGTCCCCCCCGCTGCGCATGCGCGGGGGCGCCGCGAGGCCCCCGGACCGGGGCTGCCCCGGGAGCTGCCTGAGCGCGGCGGGGGCGTTGTCATGGCAACGCCGCGTTGCCATGGAGACGTGTCCCGGGTCACGGCGCTGCGGCCCAGGCCGCGAGTGGGGGGGAGGGAGGTGTGTGTGTGTGATTCCTGAGGGTGGGATTGTCCCCATGCTGGGTGGGATGATTCCTGAGGGCTGGATTGTCCCCGGGGGGGAGGGAGGTGTGTGTGTGTGATTCCTGAGGGTGGGATTGTCCCCATGCTGGGTGGGATGATTCCTGAGGGCTGGATTGTCCCCATGCTGGGTGTGTGTGTGTGTGTGTGATTCCTGAGGGTGGGATTGTCCCCATGCTGGGGGGGATGATTCCTGAGGGTGGGATTGTCCTGCTGGGGCTACTGGAGGGGGGACATGAGACCCGGGGACCGGGATTGTCCCCCCGCTGCAGGACAACGACCCCTTTCCAGAGCAGCTTCTCCACCAGTTTGGCTCTGCCAACCCCCCTGGTGGCTGCTGCTCCATCTATCCTGACACCAGGCCACAGTTTCAAGGCAGGTTTTTGCAGCAAGGGGCCCTAAATCCACTTTCAGCTCCATGACATTCCCCAGGCTCCACTCCCAGCCGGCTCGGCCTCTTGTGAGCCTGAAGGAAACCCTGGGGGACACTGGAGCTCAAAGTCCTGCAGCTGGACTGGCCCGTTGCAAAGCTCCAGCTCCTGTTTCTTCTCACCAGGACACGGATCAGCTGCTTCCCCAGCCCTTGGCACCACTGACTCAGCCCCACATTCCCTACTGGCACTTGGAGGGTTTCCCTGACTGATGGGTAATGGAACCACCCAGACTTTGGGATGCATTTCTGGGAGCTGTTTCCCTGCTTGCCATGTGCCAGCTGGTGCAGGAGGAATCCCAGCATCCCAGCATCCTCACGGTTGGAAAAGACCTCTGAGGTCACTGAGTCCAACCATCCACCCAGGGAGGGGGAACAACACAACCCACCCAAACAAGAACCCCACGATGGATGAGAAGCCCAACATGAGCCAACATCATGCACTGGAGCCCAGAAACCACCCATGTCCTGGGCTGTGTCACCAGGACATCCAGGGAGGGGATTGTCCCCTCTGCTCTGCTCTGCTGAGACCCCCCTGCAGGGCTGGGAACAGCTCTGGAGCCCCCAACTTATGGGGGTCATGGAGCTCCTGGAGAGAGTCCACGGAGATGATGGGAGGGCTGGAGCAGCTCTGCTCTGGAGCCAGGCTGGGAGAGTTGGGGTGTTCAGCCTGGAGAAGAGAAGGCTCCAGGGAGACCTGAGAGCAGCTTCCAGTGCCTGAAGGGGCTCCAGGAAAGCTGGGGAGGGACTTGGGACAAGGGCAGGGAGGGAGAGGACAAGGGGGGATGGATGAAAAGTGGCAGAGGGAGATTGAGGTGAGACATGAGGAGGGAACTGTGGAGTGTGAGGGTGGTGAGAGCCTGGCCCAGGTTGCCCAGGGAAGCTGTGGCTGCCCCATCCCTGGCAGTGTTGAAGGGCAGGTTGGATGGGGCTTGGAGCAGCCTGGGCTGGTGGGAGGTGTCCCTGCCCATGCAGGGGTTGGGACTGGATGGTCTTTAAGGTCCCTTCCAACCCAACCCATTCTATGATAGTTGAGACCTAGCAGAGGGGAATACAAAGATGATGGAGGGAGGGGAACATCTCCCTGATGAGGAAAGGCTGAGGGAGCTGGGTCTGTTGAGCTTGGAGAAGAGGAGACGTCAATGTTTACAAACATGTTCAGGGCAGTGTCAGGAGGACGGAGCCAGGCTTTGTGCAGTGATGACCAGTGACAGGACAAGGGGCAGTGGGTGCAAACTGGAGCACAGGAGGGTCCATGGGAATAT
>NW_009954218.1:466460-474219 GCF_000747805.2 Chaetura pelagica
AGGCTGCCCAGAGAGGCTGTGGAGTCTCCTTCTCTGGAGACTTTCCAACCCCCCTGGCCACGTTCCTGTGTGATGTGCTCTGGGTGACTCTGCTCTGGCAGGGGGGTTGGGCTGGGTGAGCTTTCCAGGTCCCTTCCAACCCCTAAGGTTCTGGGATTCTGTGAAATACCTGCTGATGAGCAGGGGGACCTGCCTGGCCAAGCTGGAGGGTGAGGGCAGGGAGAGCCTGGGCTTGGGTGCTGGGGATGGAGAGAGATCCCACACGATCCAGAGCTTCCTGCCATGGATGAGACTGGGAAGGTGAGAAGCTGTGAGGCCGGGCTGCTTCCTGGTGCTGGATCCAAGCCCCGAGTCCTGCAGGGATGAAGCTTCTTGAAGGCTCTGCCACCTCATCTCCCCGTGACCACCACATGCTGAGCATGGACTGGGGGTGTCTGACCTGACGTCCAACTTGCAGGTCCCTCTCACTGGGTGCTCCTCGGGGCAGGGAAGGAGCAGCTCTGTGTGACATCCCCTCCTTCCAGCCAGGGCTGAATTCCCCATGGAAACCCTTCCAGCCATGGAGATCCCTGCCACGTGTCACCTGGGATGAACTGCACCCGGGGTGGCAGAGGAGCCCCCCAACCAGAGCAGGGGCAGCTGAGGGAGCTGGGGGTTCAGCCTGGAGACAAGGAGCTGAGGGGAGACCTGCTGGCTCTGCAGCTGCTGAGAGGAGGTTGGAGCCAGGGGGGTCGGGCTCTGCTCCCCAGGAACAAGGGATGGGACAAGAGGAAATGGCCTCAGGTTGTGCCAGGGGAGGTTTGGATTGGATTTTGGGAACAATTCCTTCCCCAAAAGGGCTGTCAGGCCCTGGCCCAGGCTGCCCAGGGCAGAGTTGGCATCCTCATCCCTGGAAGGATTTCCAAGCCCTGTAGATGTGGTGCTGAGGGACACGGGGCAGGGGTGGCCTTGGCAGGGCTGGGTTAGTGGTTGGACTTGATGATCTCAGAGGTCTGTTCCAACCAAAATGATCTGATGATTCTACACACCTGCTGAGGTTTCTGGGGGCTGCTGGGGAAGGTGCCCAGACCCCCTGGTGATGGGCAGTGCTGGGAACATTCCCCAGGGCCCAGGAACAGGGCAGTGCCTGAAAACCTCCCCTGTCTTGTCTCTTCTTGTTCAACAGAAGCTAAAAACCTTCAGTACAACTTTTCATTCCCAGATCTACAACATCTGAAAGACCAGAGATGGGGGGAAAAGAAGTGATATTGTTATAAAATGTCACATTTATTGCTACATTACTGTTATATACAGGACAGTTCTCAAAATCTACTTTAAAAAAGTTAGGATTATTTAAAAATTCCAAATAATCCAGCCAGCTGTTTTGACACTTGTATAAAATTATTTAAAAAAATGAAAACAATTCATATCTTGAGGCACTCAGAAACACAATTTTATCCCCCAATTGTGATTCATTTCAAAGAAAACCCATTTTCCCACCCCCAAATACTTTATTTTTTTTTAATTGTATTTATTTTTTTTTTTGCTGGGTTAGGCATATATATATATATTTACTATATATATAGTTCAAAACTATAATGTGTATCTGATTTAAGAACAAGGACTTCAGCCACTTCAGTACATCTGGATTTACAGGGAGGCAGCAGAAACATCCAAAGCAAGGACCAAGTTTTGTTTTTAAAGGCCAAAAATAACCCAAAACCAACCCAAAACTTGCTAGGGGGTTAAAAATAAACAACTTCCACAGGCATCTCCCATCTGCTCTCCCAACCACCCCACCCCTCCCACCCCCCAAAAGTCCTACAAAAATATATAAGAAAGAGCAAACCCAGAAATTCCTGTTTTCCCAGTGGAGCCCTCCAGGGAAAACGGGATCACAGGTTGGGGTGGTCCCTGCTCTGCTCCACCAGGTGCCTCCTTCTCCTCTCCCGGGCAAAACCCCACCATGGTTGGTGGGTGCAGGGTCCCCCCAAGGTGCCCACCCCATCCTCAAGGTTTGCTCAAGGGTTTGGGGTGTTTGGGGAAGACGTGGCAGGAGGAAAGGGGGTGGTGCAGCATCCCCTGGGGGTGCAGGAGATGGGGGTGCTCTTGGGCAAAAGGCCTCAGTCTTGGGGACCCCCCGTTTTGAAGCACAAACCCCCCCTTGCTCTGCTCCATCCCGGGCCCAGACGGAACCGCGCGGGTTTCGTTCCCTCTTTCCCGGGTGGCAGGTGCTTGGTTGGGCCAGGGTGGGTGTTGCAAGGCCCGAGGAGCAGAAGGTGCATGGAAGACGGTACAAAAGCAGGTGGAGGAACAGGACTAGCAGCCTGGAGACCCACGGCAGGGCTGCCTCCTGCCCCCCCAGGCAGGGACACGAGGAGGACGCCAAATTCCAGCAGGGAAGGAGCCTGTGGCCTTGGCTGCAGAGCCCAGCTCCACACGGGGCTGCCAGGGGGTCCCAAAGCAAAGGCATTCCAGGTGCCCACCCTCCTCACGGGGCTGGGATGCCCTGGAGAGCCCAAAGCTCTGCCCAGAGCTCTGGGTCCTCCCCGCCTGCCCCAGGGCAGCGAGATGCAGCCGCGTCGTGGGACCCAACCTGCAGCATCCACCTCCTGAATCCTCCTGCCTCGGGCCCAGCAGCTGGGCAGGGGGGACACAGCTCTGCCCCACAGTGGGGACCCCCAGGCTGGGTGCACTCAGAGGGAACCAGCCCGAGATGGTGGCTGGAGGAGCGGGGAGGGTCAGCACCATGTCAGGCTCGAGGCAGTTGGAAGGAAGACCAGCCAAGCCAAGGCTGAGGCTCAGGCAGCAGAACAACCTGTGAAGCCGGGCAAGAAGAAGGTGGGACACGGCTCCTCCATTCAGGGACGCTGGGGGACGTGGGGGGAGATGAAAGATGCTGCCAGGGAAGCACCAGGCATCGAGCAGAAGGCACAGGAGGGTGAAGGGCGCGGGGAGGAGCTGCAGGAACAGGCCGTGTCCCCTCCATGTCAGTGCTGAGCTCCTGCACCAGGAGCTGGAAGGGGGTGTTCCCAAGGCCTCACCCCTTGTCTGCCCTCCAGGACTCGGGTCTTGAAATGCTTTTGGAGCTCCTAGAGATGAAGCTGGACCCTGAGCTCAGCAGGGAGCAGGAACTTGGCAGCCGTGGACAAGACAAAGGAGAACGGGGCTGGGTTGGGATCTGGGGAGCCCCAGGGGAGAGGAGAGGGGGTTGCATAGGATTTAACAGGGCAAAGACCTTGTGCAAGCTTGTGGTAGGGACAACAGGTCTTGCTATTGCTGGTGTTGAGCAGGAAGAGGGGAATCCATCGGGCAGGGTTTGCTCCTGGGGGCATCTCGGGGCTGGTGGCTCCTCCTGGCCCAGCTCCAGCTCCTTCACCTCCCCATCCTCTGCTCTTTTCTAAAACCCCAGGCCAGGGGCTGCTGAAACTGGAGCTGGCCCAGGGTGACCAGCAGGGCCTGCAGGAGCACCGTGGAGAAGTTGGCAGCCTCCCCACAGCCCAGAGCTCAGGGACAGGGGTGCGGGGGCTTCAGAAGCCTCCTGGTGCTCAAGGTCATCCCACCTGCTGAGGGGGAGGATGGGCTGAATTACCCAGGGCCCAAAGGCTCTGCTGGCTTCAGTGGGTACAGACGTGAGACATAAAGGACCTTTGAGAGCAGCTTCTGCACTGAACCTGAAATCACAGACTCCTGGGGAAATCCCAGCTGGTTCTGGCCTTCCTGTTCCACCGCTGTGGGTACAAAACCTCGAGGAAACCAGCTCATCAGTGACATGGGTTGGGGGAAAAAGCTGTTTGCTGAAGTCCCAGCTGGGGAGGTTTCACATCACACTTCTGCTTTTCTCTGCTGGAGAGGGTAAAAACCCTGAGTGCAAAGCAGCCAGAGAGCCCTAGAGTGACAGCACAGGGGGAAGGGGCAGCAAGGTGACCCCATGGGGTGGCACAGACCTGCTCCCAACAGCCACAGGGGGGACCTCGGGGTGCAACTCAACTGCCCTGATCCCTGTAAACCACACGCTGCCCTCCTAGCTCCCAGGCTGGAGCTCAGCGAAGGCAGGAGGGACATAGATTGGGATCCAGATGTCCCAGGTCTTCTCCCTCCTGCCAACACCCCAGGACAGTGGCACAAGCTGTAGGAGCAGAGAGCACGAGATGTTGGCCAAGAGCTGGAGCTAAACTCAAGCCAGGCAGTGGCTGGGCTGTGAGGAGGTCTGATGGGTGGGTTACAGGCAGGGGAGCAGCTGCCAAACTGGGGTGAGCTGGAATTCTGCTCCCCAGGGTGCTGGGGATGTGAGCAGGAACAGGCAGATGCCACCGAACCCCCCGGCACTGCCGGGACGAGACCATCAAGGTGCAGACCCTGGGAGGCTGCAGATGTTTTGCTCTGGGCAAAAAGCAGGTGAAGAGGGAGAAAAGAACAACCCCCTGCAATTATTACTGTTAATAAACTGGATTCCAGACACTCCCCAGCACCTGGTGGCAGGCACAGCTCCCGGGATGTTCAGGGGGACAGGGGGGCTGGAGGGGACACAAGGACTTCAGCCCAGTGCTGGTCCTGCCACACCAGGAGTGTCCCATGGCAGCTGTGGCTGGTCCCTCACAGCCCCCACTCCTGCTGTTTGAGCAGGATGCAGCTCAGCTACTGCTGCTGGAAATGCCCACAGGGAAGGTGGCCTCTTCCTTAACTCCCTCCCTGGCAAAGGGACCCCCCTGTGGCCCCCAGTGCTGAGGGAGACACAGCCCAGGAGAAGCCACAGGCTCAGAACCCAGGCTGAGAGGAAGCAGAAAACTGAATGTCACCCTGCAGCATGTCCCTGTGACACCCCTGACACCCCCCTGTGCAAGGGATAGGCAAGTGTGGGGGAAAAAAAGTGACGTGTAGGATGGGATGGTTGAGCTGCAGCAGAGCCCTGGGCTGGGGAGGGGCAGACCCTGGCCCTGTCTGACTGTGACACCTAAAGACCAGAGTTTCATTGTGACAGGTGACATTTCAGGGCTGGCCTGGTGGTATTTTGGTGACAGCACCTGACTGGGCTCATTTTTGGAGAAGCCACTTTCCCTGGCAGGTAACAGGCACGTTGTTCATGCTGAGCCCAACACACTGACAAGCCCAAGGCATGTTTTCTGTGCTGCTCTCAGTTGCTCCCTATGGACCTGGAGGGCAGAGATCCCACCAAGGCCACACTGGGCTGGCACAGGCAACAAACACGACAGCACCCAAAGCACCCTGTGCCACCAAGGCTGCTCCTGGACATCCCACTACCAGCCCTGATACTGGGCTTTCCTGGTGGTGGAACCAAGATCTCCTCCAAACCCTGGCACCAGGGGTTTATTGCTCAAGGACCTTCATCCAAGCCTTGCCAAGAAGTTAAGCTGGGTTTGCTGTCAAGAAAACATCATCTAAACCACCTAAATGCTGATGAAAAGCACCACCTCTGTTGCAATGCTTGATGGTTTGGGGCTGATGGGAGAGGCTGTGTCTCCAGAGGAGCACCCCCTGGCCTGCAGAGCATCATCCAGGACTTGGAATGGATGAAGGAGTTCAGCAACATTTTGAACAAATCATAAATCTTATCAAATTTCCAATTTTGTTGAGTTCCTGGATTATTTTTTCCCCTTGACTACAGTCTCTTTTCTTTAAATCCAGCTGGACGTGACTGTCACCTCAACTTCTTGCTGCAAAACCAAAGTGTTGAGGAAGCACTTTTGGATTTGTTTTGCCTGGTTTCAAGCTTGCCAGGGCTGGGACACCCCCCAGGGCTCCATCCCTCCCCAGCCCTGGGGCAGCAGATCTGAGCCAGCACAACACCCCGAGCACTGAGCAGCCCCAGCACCATCCTGCTGATGGGGCAGAGGCTGGTGGGATGAAGAGGCCTCTTCCAGGCTGCAGGAAGCAGCTGAGGAATCCCCAGTTCCTACCCCAGAGCATCAATCAGGGTTGTCTGAGCCTCCTGACCCAGCTGGTGGGCTACAGAGGGGCACTGTCCTCTCCCTGGGGGCTCTACCATTCCCAGCATCTGGAGCACAACCCAACCAGGCAGGACATAGCAGAAGACACAGCTCTAGCTGCTCCATGTGTCACACACAGAGAAAAACCTCATCTGTCTCACTCAGCCCAGTGCTTCAGCAGGCAGGAGAACCCAAGGGAGGGAAAAATGTCGTAACCTGATGAGCTAATTAGGTTGAACCACGTCTGTTGACACAGGCGAGAAGAACGTGTGTTCCTGGGCTACAGGAATCACAGCCCCTTCCCTGGCCTCCCCGGGGGACAGAGCTGGAGGCTGCTGTGGCCTCAGGTCTCCCTACACAGAAGCAGGGAAAACCAAGAGCACCCAAAAGCCTCAGAGCTGCCTCTGGAAGGGGCAGAGTCCTGGGGCAGTGTGGGTGGCAGGGGCAGCAGGAGGAGATGGTCCCACCTGCTGTGGCACTTGTGAGAGGCTCCTCCCCGAGAGCTGCAGGGGGGAGATGAGCAATGTCCTGAGCACCTCCAGCAGGCCTGGCTGGAGCAAGAAGCACAGAGGAGCACCAGGAGGTTCTGCCAAAGCCTGGGGTTGTAGGAAGTGCCACAGGACCTCATAGTGTGGGTGGCAGGGGCAGCAGGAGGAGATGGTCCCACCTGCTGTGGCACTTGTGAGAGGCTCCTCCCCGAGAGCTGCAGGGGGGAGATGAGCAATGTCCTGAGCACCTCCAGCAGGCCTGGCTGGAGCAAGAAGCACAGAGGAGCACCAGGAGGTTCTGCCAAAGCCTGGGGTTGTAGGAAGTGCCACAGGACCTCATCCTCTTCACCAGTCCTTCCCTTTCCCTGTGCCAGAGCAATACCACTTCCCCAGGAGCACAGGCCAGAGAAGCAGAGGGGGGTCCAGGGTCCTCCTGTACTCGTTGTCCCCACAGTCCCCCAGGACAGCACCTGTGACCATGAACTATCCTGGGATCCTGAAAGATCCAGGCAGCAGCAGAGCCGGGATTCACCAACCTGCTGGGGAGCTCCTGCAGAGCTGGGAAGAACTGGGCACGTTTCAGAAGGAGAAGGAGGGGGAAGAAACAAGAATCAATTCCCAGTAGATGCTTTTCCATTGCCAGCTCCAGAATGGCCACCACAGCTCAGCACCACGGAGCACCTCTCTGATTGCTCTCTGGAGCTCCCTGCCAAGGAGTGAGGCTGCTGGGCTCTTCCTGCTGCTGAGGGAGCACTGGAGTGACACTGGGAAGCCCTTGGAGAGAAGGGATCGTTGGCCCAGCTGGAGTGTCTTGTGCAGGACAGGCCTTGCTACTCCCCTCCTTCCCAGCCTGGAGGTGACAGCAGCCACTCTGTCCCCATGGCAAGGTGGGTGGCACGCCGAGCTGGCTGCCTCCAAGGATGCTTGAGAGGTCTGGCAGTGGGTGAGGTGGGTGTGGGACCTCTCCTCTCCCCAGGGCTCTGCACTTCCAATGCTGGTGGCTCCAGCTGCCAGGCAATGGGGATCCTGCTCCTGGCCACGTCCCAGGTGCTGGGGCAGCTTCTCCTCTTCAGCCACCAGCCTCTGGGGGCTGAGCACAGTGTCCTGCTGCTGCCTTTGCTCCATCCACTTCTGCCTCTTCCCAGTCCTCCAGCTTTGTCCAGCTCCTCTTCCTCCAGCGCTGCCCTGGAAGTGCCCCTGGCAGCAGGAGCAGGAAGCGCCTCCCTGGCTTTGCCTCTTGCCTCCGTGTTGCTCTTCCCTTACCTGGAGCACATCCCAGCCCCTGGGTTCTCTTCCACCACCTAGACCAGCTCTCTCGTGGCACCTCATCCTCCCCATCACGAC
>NW_009954218.1:474727-479383 GCF_000747805.2 Chaetura pelagica
ACGCTCCAGGAAGCTCCTCTCCCAGGCCTCCAGGATCCTCCAGGAATGAAGCACAATCTTGCAGAGACCCTTGGCGGAGCTCGGTCACTTCCTGGCAGGAGCGGGAGCACCTCTGTGGGATCCTGCTGCAACTTCCTCTGCTCTTTAACTTCCTTTGCCCAAATCAGAAGTGGCCAAAAGCAAAAGAGATGGTGAATTCAGCACATGAGTTTGTTTTTGTTTATAATGGAAGGTACAAGCCAGGCAAGGAAGAACATCCCCTCGCTGTGGCTACATTCGCTTTTAGTGGCTTTCAGAGCCGAATCTGAGAATTCCTCTCTTTATATCCAGTCTCTCTTAATACAATTTTAATATTCTGGTTGATCCTAAAGATGCAACGTTAACTATAGAAACAGCAGCAGAAAAGCATGGGGTACAAGACAATTTTTTTTGTTTTTTTTTATACAAAAAAAAAGAGATTCTTTTCGTCGCTTACAAAACATATGCAAAAAGAAGCTAAAAAAAAACCCAAAAAAACAACAAAACAACCCAAAAGGCATTGCTATTTGTTCTACATAAAAAAAAAAATCTCATAACTAATGTTCTTTTTTTTTTTCCCTCCAAAAAAAAAAGAAATATCAAGCTTAGGCACAATTTTGCTGCTGGCTGCTTGAGAACAAGCCAAGAGAACACGCCACCCCCTCCTAACTGAGTGATATGTATTGACTGTTCCTCACTTTATACTTAAGGCAATTTTTTTTGTTTGTTTTCATTTGAGAAAGTGTTTGTTTTTTTTTGTTTTGTTTTTCTCCACCCCTTACGCCAGGCCAGGATCCATCCACGTGTGTCAGTATGAGCAGAACTAAAGTTTATGGTTCGAGAAGGTTGCAGGTCACACCGAGGGTTTTCCTCCTACAGATCTCTCTATCCAGAGGAACAAAAAGATCTACAAATAAAAAAAATAAAATAAAACAACAACAAAACAAAACAAACAAAAAACCAAAAAGCCTGAGGGGAGAGAAACCTAAATGAGAATAAAACTCTTGCTCCTTGTTGGGGCAGCTCCCCTGCTGCAGCCTGGTCTGCAGAGAAGTCAGCCCTGAGGGCTCACGGGGGGTGGAGAGGAGCTGAGACACCAGCTTTGCCTTTGGTTTCTGTCCAGGGTAGCCCCAGGCACCCACCAGCACAGGGGGCTGGGGACCATGGCCCCTCCATGTCCTCTGGGGTGTGTGGGTGCTATGGGATGCTGTTCTGCATCCCCACAGAGGGGATCCTCACTGCTGGGATCAGCCTCTGCCTGCAGGGGATGCTCAGACTCAGGCTGAACAGGCTCAGCTACTCCTGGCCAAGTAAAGGGTTCCCTTAAAAACAGGGAGAGCCCAGCAGAGCCTGCCGTGGTCTGGCTGGGGGAATGTCACCTTCTGTGTCTTTCTTGGCATTTCTGGGACCTGCCCACTCCCTCCTGTAGGGAGCTGTTGCTTTCCAGGAGCCAACTGGGGCAGTGCTGGGAGGTGCAGAGCAGACCTTTGGGAGCACCAAAGCTCTCTGACCTGGCTACAGGGCTGCACCTCTCTGTGGGACAGAGGCTCTGGAGTCCATGGATGAGCCAACAACACCCACGTACAAGTCATTTACTCAAGGTAAACTGAGCAGGACGTCGTCTGGTGCAGGACAAGTGTGGGGCTGAGCTGCCCAGGCAGGGCAGGGCAGGTCAGCAGCACCGTGCTGGGACCACGGGGCAGGGGACGATACCTTTACATGTGTCCAACAGGATTGTGACCATCTCCTAGACCAGGATGTGAAGCTGAAAGTGTCATCTGAGGATCTCCTACAACTCCAGACACTTTCTCCTCTTCCCGACGCTTCAGGCAGGCGGCTTTAGGGTTCAGGTTGCGCTCTGTGCCAAAAACAAGGGAGGGAGGGAAGCAACCTCAGTTTGGGCAACAGCATCGTGCATGGCAGCAGCACCCAGAAGAGAAGGACAGAGTCTGAGGACAGACACATAGGACCATGCAAGGAAGCAACCTCAGTGCAAGCTGCTCTCTGCCTGCTGCTCCTTGCAGTGGCTGCAGTAACTCGGCCGGATCCCTGCTAGAGCAAAAACCCAAGCCCACCTGGAACACCCTGCCAATTTCATCATGTGCTTGCTTACAGAAACCCCAGTGCCTCAGCCAGCTCTTGGAGTTGAGGACCGAGTTTTCCAAAGCTGCTTAATGGAATCCAGGTGCACAAAGTCCCATTAAGCATCAGGGGAGATGGACAGAGCAGCCTGGAATCCAGCCCAGGCCGGGGCTGTGCAGAGCACCTGGGGGTGCCCCTGGTGCAAACACACGAGCTGGAAGGAAAGCAGGAGTCACAACAGAGAAAAGACACACACAGAGGGACGTGGGGGGAAGAGTAAGGCCCCGAAATGCACCTGCCAGCTGGTACCATACCTCGTACTTGCTGCTCCAGGCCCAGAATGACCTGCACCGCTTGCTGTAGGATGATCAGTTTGGTCTGTGCTTTGTCCGTTTTTAAGTGCATCTGACACATGCGTCCCAGTTCCTTAAAGGCCTCGTTAATGTCCCGCACACGCACCCTCTCCCTGGCGTTATTGGCCATTCTCCTCTCCCGGTCCCTCAGATCTTTGTCCTCCAGTGACAAGGCCTCGTCTGTACTGCTGGGTTCATAGCACCACAGGGATTAGTCAGGGGGGTGGTACCAAAGGGTTGGGGGGGGCTACAGGTTGCCGTGCTGGAAGTGCTTCTGGTGTCCACTGGAAACGGCTCAAACAGCCTCACTTTGCAAAGCCAATTTTGTCTGGAGAGGTTCCTGGAGCAGCTCAGGCCACTCAGGCTCTGTGAGCCACGGGCAGGTGCTGCCAGCATGGGGCTGGGCTCCCCTGGGAGCAGAGGGTGCTGCCTGGGGCTTGGGGGGCGGCTGGGCCATGGATGTGGGATCCACACGGACACCTCTGCAAGATTTTGCCTCCCTGATTTGTTTTCAGCTGAAAACAAAAAGTTCAGGGTTTGGTCTCGGCCAAAAGCATCGGGTTCATCCCCCAAGGGAAGACTTCTTGGCAGGAAGCAAAACCCTCTCGGTAGGATTTCCTTCAAAAATCCCACATGCAGCAAAATCCTCCCCCCGGGGAAGGCATTTTGGGCAGCCTGGCCTGGCCGCCTCTTAGGGGCCAGGGGCAGCACCGTGGGGGCTGGAGCCAAGTGCCCCAACTGAGGGTCAATCTCAGCTGCAGACACTGAATCCAGGTCTTTCAACATGGCCAAAATCACTTCAGAAGAGGGGGGTGTGTGGATTTTCCTTTCCATGCCCAGTCAGGAGCTTTGGGAGAGCCTCCACCACTGGCAGCAGCCCGAGGGTGCCCAAAACAGGCAGGGACAAGGAGGAAGGCAGAGTCATGCTGGCAGCACCTTAAACCATGGCCTTGCCCACAGCCCATTCCCTCCAAGCCCCAAATTTCCTGTACAGACGACCTTCTCCCCCAGAGCAAAAATTCTTGCAGGAAAGACACCTATCTGGAAAAGACACCTATCTGAGGAGGGTCCTTAGGTGAGACCTGGCACTGGGACAGACTGTGGCCTTCAGCTCCAGGGGAGCCATGGGGGGATAAGCCTTCAGCAAAGAGGGGCCGCAGAGTCAGAGCCTGCCTGGGTTGTGCTGGGGGTCTGGAGAGTGCCCGGCAGTGTGGAGGGGGAACCAGGGCTCCCCAGGCAAGGGTCTGCCTGTGTGGAACAGATGATTGCCCACTGTCCCTGCCTGCATCCCCTCCTTGCTGCTTTATTCCTGCCCTGGTGCCCCAGCCAAGGGAAGACTTCTTGGCAGGAAGCAAAACCCTCTCGGTAGGATTTCCTTCAAAAATCCCACATGCAGCAAAATCCTCCCCCCGGGGAAGGCATTTTGGGCAGCCTGGCCTGGCCCCCTCTTAGGGGCCAGGGGCAGCACCGGGGGGGCTGGAGCCAAGTGCCCCAACTGAGGGTCAATCTCAGCTGCAGACACTGAATCCAGGTCTTTCAACATGGCCAAAATCACTTCAGAAGAGGGGGGTGTGTGGATTTTCCTTTCCATGCCCAGTCAGGAGCTTTGGGAGAGCCTCCACCACTGGCAGCAGCCCGAGGGTGCCCAAAACAGGCAGGGACAAGGAGGAAGGCAGAGTCATGCTGGCAGCACCTTAAACCATGGCCTTGCCCACAGCCCATTCCCTCCAAGCCCCAAATTTCCTGTACAGACGACCTTCTCCCCCAGAGCAAAAATTCTTGCAGGAAAGACACCTATCTGGAAAAGACACCTATCTGAGGAGGGTCCTTAGGTGAGACCTGGCACTGGGACAGACTGTGGCCTTCAGCTCCAGGGGAGCCATGGGGGGATAAGCCTTCAGCAAAGAGGGGCCGCAGAGTCAGAGCCTGCCTGGGTTGTGCTGGGGGTCTGGAGAGTGCCCGGCAGTGTGGAGGGGGAACCAGGGCTCCCCAGGCAAGGGTCTGCCTGTGTGGAACAGATGATTGCCCACTGTCCCTGCCTGCATCCCCTCCTTGCTGCTTTATTCCTGCCCTGGTGCCCCAGCTGGCACTGCCATCCTCTCTCCAGCACACCCAGGATGGGTGTGGGGAGCAGGGGCCATCCCTGCCTGGCACTGCTGCCCACCTGGGGCAGGAACCTGCCTCGTTCCTCCGTGGCTCCCTC
>NW_009954218.1:479522-487925 GCF_000747805.2 Chaetura pelagica
CTACCTGGCCTCCACCCTCCTCCTTTTTCCCTCCCTGCCCCAACCTTCTCCTTTCCCTTCCTGCCCCACTAGCTGCTGGCAGCAGCAGGAGGATCCTGACAGCCCTGGCTGGGGCCGTGGGGACACGATGGCCCCACTGCCATGGCAGGAGGGAACACAGAGATCAGCTTCTCTCCTGCAAGCCCAAGGCCAGGCTCACCAGGGAAGGGACACCCTGGCTGCTTGTGCCAGTGCCTGGGGACAGCAGCACGAGGGCTCAACTCACTGTCCTGGCTGCATCTGAGAAGGGTTTAAAAAGGGACAAGCGTGGGAGACCAAAGTGAACACGGTGCCAACTCTGTCTGGCCCCTGCCCCCCCCGCCCCTCAGCTCCTGCCTCAATCCACAAGCAGCAAGTACAAGGTAGAGAGTGGGACCACCAAGAGGTCACGGCTGGGGACTGTCTGTAGGAGATTGGAAAGAACAGAACCAAAACAAAAAGTAAAAACTGGAAATAAAAATTAAAAAGTAAAAAAAAAAATAAAAAAAGGAAGGGAAAATTAAAAAAAAAGAGACAGGAAAATAAATAAATAAATATACATGTTATGAAAGGCAAAAAAATTACAAACTGAAGAAGAGGCACAAAGGACTCCAACATCAATGCAACAGCAGAGGCCAGCAGAGAGGAGCAGGCAGGCACAAACCACCGATGTTACAACAGCCTCTGCAGAGAGAAAGGGGGTTAACCCGCCCGGCCGGGCCGGGCACCAGCATGCACTGAGGGATGCAGGACCAAGCAGCAAAGGCCTCTGGAGCAGGAAGCCAAGCCCTCCACTTCCCTCCCACCGGGACGTGGCAGCCAGGGTGGCCGAGCTGGGCTGACACCAGTAGGAAAGCAGAAACCCGCCTTGGGCAGAGGGACAGCCCGCAGCTCCGGGCTCTGCTCTGCCCAGTGCTCCCAGCTTGTCTTGGAGACCAGTCGGCAGGGGCAGCAAGGGCCGCCCGACTCTGGGGGCAGTGTCTCCCTCCTGCTGCCCCTCACAAGCTCCAGCCACTCCAGCTTTGCTGGGTGGGAGCAGAGCCCAGTGCTGGGAGGACAGAGCGTTGCTGTGGCTGCAGGCAGAGACGGGCTCCGCACTCGGAGCAGCCCTTGGAGAGACGTCAGATCTGGGCACCCTCTGGTGAGAGATTGACTGGGTTTTTGGATGGTTTTGGTTGTTTGTTTGGGTTTTTTCCCTTTTGCTGACCAAGCAGCTGAGCAGAACACCTGGCTGCAGGCAAGCAGGGCCGGCGCAGCTGCCCCGCCAGGACCGGCGTGCGGTGCGGGCAGAGCAGCAGGGAACCAGAGAGAGCAGCAAGGATGCAACACAGGAGCAAATAAATAAATAAAAAAGACTAAAATAAAAATAAAAATGAAAAAAAAGACACCGACAGCCTCGAGAACTCAAGGCCACAGGGGAGAGAGACAGTGCGAGGCACCACAGCACGTGTCACAAGAGACAGACAGACAGACAGCCCCGTGCCGATCAGGTACGTAAAATATCACCACTCCGGGACCCTCACTGACCTCTAACTTGTTGCTCCAGGTTGAGTATGACTGATACGGCCTGGTGCAGGATTAGCAGTTTGGTCTGTGGTTTTTCGCTGTTTAGGTGGAGTTGGCACATGCGTCCGAGCTCTTTAAAGGCCTCGTTGATGTCCCGGACCCGCAGGCGCTCACGGGCATTATTGGCGACCCTCCTTTCTCTCTCTCTCTCGGCTTTTTGCTCTGGGGGAAGAAGATCGTCCTCCTCATCCTCATCTTGACTAATGGTTTAAAATAAGAACGAGACAGGGACATTCCTCGCGTGCACTCTCAGCACTGGTCAACTCACAGACAAGAAACACAGGGTGGAGGCCCCGAGAGGCCGGGCTGGTCCGACGCCCCGCGCGGACACGGGGACACGCGGTGACATTTGGAGAGAAGCAATTAGGGCTCTTCTTCTGCCTCTTTTTTTTTGTTTTTTTTTTTTTGTTTTAAACAACAAAGAAAGAAACCACGGAGCATGAGATTAAGGCCTGAGCTTGTTGCCAGGAGGTTGCAGGGTTGACAGGAGGAGGTGTAGGGGCCAATACTGGCTGTCCCAGGTTTTAGAAGGACTCAGCCCCGTGCCTGCAGGACAGGAGGTGGCCTCAGCCTGGCAGGAGAGGGGCTGGTGCTGCCCCTCCCTGAACCCCTGGTGAGGTCTCCAGGCGGATGGTGAGGTTGCAGACAAGCCAGCATGCTGGAAGGACTCTACCTCTGGTGCCACGTACTTGGCTGGATGTGACAGAGGATAAAGGAGCCCAAAGCAGGGAGTGGAGACAACCTGGAGCAGGAAGGAGATCAGACCCTTCCTGCCCCTGGCCAAGGGGGGCTGAGCACCAGGTCCTGTCCTGGCACTGCCACGAGCAACTCCCCAGGCACACAGGCAGGTGCAGCTCACTGGACATGGCACAAGCCCTCTGCTTTACCAGGGTGAAGGAGCCCTGTGGAGCCCTGTGGCCACGGGGATGGGAGCCAGGAGAGGGCAGCAGGGACCCTTTCCCAGCAGGGCCCAAAGTGGCTGGCCCTGGGGAAGCAGCAGGAGCCTGGGCCCTGCCACCTCTGCAGAAGGATGGACAAGGCTCCTGCAGTGGGCAGGGGCTGGTGGGTCTGTGCCATGGATGACCCTGAGCTGAGCCCAGCACCTCTGGGTCACCCAGCCCAAATGCCCTCAGCCTGGTAACAGAGTAAGTGAAGGGAGAGACCTGTTCAAAGAGCACCTTGTTCTGTTCCGGGAGGGTTTCAGCTCCTTCTTCTCTTCTTCTGAATTATCTGCCACCGACGTGTTCTCCTCGTCCTCCTTCTCTTCCCTCTTTATCTCACTGGTTCCTGAGGAGACGCTGCTTCGTCCCAGCCCCCCTGACAAACCTGCTGGGGACACAGAGTCACACATGGAGGTTGGAGGGGTCTGACCTGCATGGGGGGGCTGGAGGGTCCCCAGGCCCTGCCCCTCCTGTGCTGCATCCTCAGCAGACAGGACCCTGGACTCACCCTGCATCGCTGCTCTGCAGCAAGAGGCACTGGGGGCTGGCTCTGCCCTGCCACTGCTCCCCACCCTTCTCCCCTCACCCCCCAGGCTCTCCAGAGTCAGAGCCCAACCCCTCCCAGCACAGGAGGGCCCAGGGGCTCTGTGCCACCCACAGGTGGCAGGAGAGATGGGGACACGTAGGTCAAAGCTCTGGAAAAGGCTCAAGGTAGAAATTGCCCTGCGGATGCTGCAGGAGCACCCACCTGCCCCCAGGCTGCTGCTGCACAGGGCTGGACCTCCAGGGCCACCCAAACCACCCTGTGGCAGGGAAGCTTCCAGCAGGCAGGGATGCAGAGCTGCCTTACCACTGTAGGTGTCCTGCTGCCTGCTGAGGTCAGGGAGTGAGCTGGGCTGTGACGGAAGTGTGACGTGGTTGTGGAGCATGCTGGGGTTGCTGGACAACCCATCTTCTGGGTGACCTCCTCCCACCTACAGCAGAACAAGCAGAGCAAGCTTTGAGGGGGGGAAGTGTCACAGCCAGTGGCACGGGCACAGTCACCCCGGGCACAGCCACGGGCTGCAGGCAGGTCCCTCCTCACATGTTCCCACCGCCCAGAGCACAGGCATGCAGGAGAGAAGAGCCAACCTGCCCCAGCACCAGCCCTCCTCTGGAGACCAAGGTGGGGGCACTGCAGAAGGACCAAGCAGAAGCCCCCATCAGTGCTGCCCCCCCCACCCATGGAAAAGCCTCTCTGTGCCCAGATGCAAGGCTGGTACCCTGGAGAGGACACCCTGCCTGGGCTGCACGTGTCCTGTCTCCATCAAGCACCACCATCTCTGCCACCTCCCCAGTGCCACCAGGGCAGGGGACATCCCAGCAGCATCAACTTTGCCCTGAAGAGCCTGGGCACTAAGGGGAAGGGTCAGGCAGCCTTTCTGAGCCTGCACCTCCCGAGGCAGGACTGAGTCAGCCCTGCTGCAAACACCCTTGTTCCTGCAGCTGGCAGCAGAGGACACACGTGGGGCATCTCTTAGTGGTAGAGGGGGGGACACCTCAGAAGGAAGCACGTCTGGTTCTCTAGAGACTGGATCTGTGTTAGTGTTGGCTGCAGCAGGCAACCAGCTCTGCCAAAAACATGCTCCTGTGGTCACCAGCCTCTGGAGATGGGGGGTGACCCAGCATGGGATCCCAGCATCCACATGCTCAGGGCAACTGAGATCTGTTGTGCTCCCTGGAGCCTGAAGGAGCCAGCAGGTACCAGCACTGACCATGTGCCCGGAAGGACACGGTCCTTGCCCCAAAGGTTTGGAGCAGAGAAATCCTGGTGACACCTGGTTCTCTATACCCACCATTCTGACCTGCACTGGAACCCCCTCCTCCTTCCCCCTGCATCCCCTGGGGACAGCTTCAAACTTCTGAGGGCTTCCCATCCATGTTGCAGGGAAAGAAGAAGAGCTTTCACCACCTCTGCCCTGAGAAAGGACACGAACAAACTGCCTGAAGGGCTGGCACCCAAGAGCCACCCCTTGTGCTGAACGTGGACTCAACCCCCCCTGCCAGGAGATGAAGCCCCCACACTTCTGTGCACATCACCTGTCCAAAGCTGTCACCAGCTCACCCAAGCTGGGCCAGAGTGACAAAGAGAACATCCCTCTGGACCCTGCATCCCCAGCATGTCCCTGCCCCCGTGTTCCCACACTCACCAGACTGGGGTGCCTGTTCCCCAGGGACATGACAGCGGCGGGGAAGGCCTGGCCCAGGCTGGCACTGTGGGCTGGTGCTGAGCCCAGGAGCCCGTGCATGTCCCCGTGGCTGCTGGGCAGGGTGGCTGTCTGGCCCACGGCGTGGTTCCTCAGCACGTGGATGGCTTCGTCCAACCTGTCTTCCATTTTGTTTTGCTGGAAGGGCAGGACAGAGCGACAGGGCTGTGTTACCACCTCTGTCACCCTGGCACTGCTGGGGGCAACCAGTGACCACAGGGGAGAAACAACCCTCCCAACTCTACCAGTGCCACCCCTAAGGACACGAGGGGTCACACCAGCCAAGCAGCTCAGGAAAGGGAAGCAGAAACCAGCCAGGAACCTGCTGGGCTGGGCTAGACCCTGAGCAGGTGAGGGTGCCAGACCCCAGCTCTGCCTGCCCCCCAGCAGCAGCACCCAGCCCTGCCAGCTGCTGCCAACCCTCTGCCCACCTCATCTCACCACCCTCCCACCCACCCAGGCGTCTGGGGGAGAGGACCTCATGGCCAGGTGCAGAGAGGAAAGGAGAAGGAGATCTTGTGGCAATACTCACCAAGGTGTGGAGGCTCCCTTCGTAGCTGGGAGATAAGGCACCCTGGCCACCTCCCCGGGACCACTGGGATGTGCCTGGGAACAAACACGGAGAGCTCAGGACCACACACGGCTGCCACTAGATGGGGCTGGAAGCTGGGCCACCAGCTCTGCATGGGCCACCAGCTCTGCATGGGCGACCAACCCTGCATGGGCCGCCAGCTCTGCATGGGCGACCAACCCTGCATGGGCCGCCAGCTCTGCATGGGCGACCAACCCTGCATGGGCCGCCAGCTCTGCATGGGCGACCAACCCTGCATGGGCCGCCAGCTCTGCATGGGCGACCAACCCTGCATGGGCCGCCAGCTCTGCATGGGCGACCAACCCTGCATGGGCCGCCAGCTCTGCATGGGCGACCAACCCTGCATGGGCCGCCAGCTCTGCATGGGCGACCAACCCTGCATGGGCCGCCAGCTCTGCATGGGCGACCAACCCTGCATGGGCCGCCAGCTCTGCATGGGCCACCAGCTCTGAATGGGACACCAGCCCTGCATGGGCCACTAACCCTGCATGAGCCACCAGCCCTGCATGGGCCACCAGCTCTGAATGGGACACCAGCCCTGCATGGGCCACCACACCATGCCCTGCACCACCACACAGGCCACCATGGCACCACACAGGGCTGCACAGGGACAAAGCCAGTCCCACCAGCCACGGGCACAGGTTTTTCCCCATCCCCACCCTGGGGGCAGCCGGGTGCTGGCAGAGGTGACTCCCCTGGGAGCAGGTGCCCACCTCATCCCACACTGTGCCCACATCTGATCCCATGTGTCTCCCACAGAAACCCCCGTTGAGCCCCTGCTGTGGGCTCTGCTCTGCTCAGCAGAGAACAGCTCAGGCCTCCAGACCTCACATATTTCACTTTCTGTCCCCCAGGCAGCAGGGACACCCTGGGCTTGCCTGGAGCCCAGGGCAGTGGCAGGCTGGCCTGTGCCCTCTGGGCACTGAGGGGCCTTGGAGCCAGCTCTGCTAGGCAGGAATGAGACCTCCCTGCTGGGTGGGAGCAGGGATGGGTGCTCATGGGATGCTGAGAATTATTTTGGACCAGTTGGCTCCTCTCCAGTTCCCACTGTGCTCCTCCTATGGGAGACAAAACCGGGGACAATGCTCTCCCAGCCTCCCCAGGATGAGATGCTCGGGGACAAGGTCAGTCTGAACAGCAGGAGGTGATCTCAGGGGGTGTCAGCAACTCAAGCATGTGGTGTTGCCACCATGGGGGTCAGGTCTCCAGCAGAGCCACCCACTAAAAGCAGGTAGGGCCATGGCCCTTGTCCCCTGCACCCAGGCACTGCTCAGCTCCAAAGGAGGGAAAAGCTCCAGGCCATGAAAGGCAAACATGGCCCCTCACAGGAGACACCAAAAAGCATCTTCAAGTTTGCTTCTCCTCACTCTTCTGCTTTTAAAAATACAGGGGATTGCAAAAAAATGTCTTAAATGAGGGTTTGGGGCTGACCTGGGAAGAAAAGCACCTTGGACTTCCTGACAGCAAAGCTTTGTACACCAAGAGCCAAGCTCAGCACCTACCTGCAAGCCCCTGAGGGGAGCCCACTGGTGTGGAGGGGTTTGATGAGAAGTTATTGCTAGAGTGATCGGGGGAGTAAATCTGGAACAAGAGAAGCAGGGCATGGTCAGCAGAGCCCATCCCTGAAACAATTTGTCCCCCTCCCCAGCAGGGCCACCAAGCCCAGGTGCAGTGAGGACCACTTGATGGGACCACCCAACTGCACCTCCCTTCCCATGCCCACACCAGCTCCCAGCCAGCTCAGTGGCTCAGCCTGCTGGTTCCCTCCCAGCTGCCCCATCAACTCCGGGGTCTCTCCCTGTCCCCACTGCCACCACCCCTACAGCTACAGCCTCTGGTCTTCAGGCTCCACCTGGGAGGAAAGTGAGAGCCCCAAAAAATGGTTGCAGGGTGCAGTGCTGAGCACTCTGTCACCATGCAGAAGCAAAGGTCCTGCACTGAATGGGACAGAGGCAACCCCAGTCAGACCACTGCCCTCCAGTCTGAACCAGCACATGGGTTGCCAGGACTACTGGGACCTGCCAGTTATGCTACAAGGGCTACAGAAGGTCATCTTGCCAGACCAGCATCAGGCTGGGGGGCTGCAGAGCCCATGGGCATGGATCTGCAGGATCATCATATCATCCAGTGCCTCAGTTTCCCAAGAGGTGCTTTTGCACAGTGTCAGGACCCAGGATGGCAGCACAGAGAGGGGTGGAAAACTGTGCTTTCGGGGTGCCTTCACCCTAGGTTCTCAACATGCCCATCCTCCCTGCTGCCTAGGGGTTCCCTGCTAGAGAGGGCAGGTCCAACACTGCCAGAGATCCAGGGAAGTCCTTACTGAAGCCAGGGCCTTGCCCAGCGCGTCTCCCGAGCTCCCAGCGGTGCTTCCTCTGTTACCTGCCAAGAGAGGACACAGATGTCACTGCCAGGGCACAGGACAAAGCACTGGGGTCACCTGCTCTCAGATTTTCACTCCTACAACCACTAGAAACCCAACGGGTGCCCAGCTCAGAGCAGCCCCAGGCAGGGCACACCCCTGCAGCAGCTTCATGGGGCGGCAGGAGCGTCGCTACGAGACGCTGGGCTGGGGGTGTTCATGTCACCCACAGCCACCAAAAGGCCCTCACAGAGTCACAAAATTGTCACGGATGGAAAGGACCTCTGAGATCACCAGGTCCAATCATCAACCCAGAAATAAACCACAGTGCCCAGCAGAGCATGACCTGAAGTGCCACATCTGCACGTTTTCTGAATCCCTCCAGAGATGGTGACTCAACCACCACCCTGAGCAGCCTGTTCCAGTGCCTGACTGCTCTTTTGGTAAATAATTATTCCTAAAAATCTAGTCTAACCCACCCCTCGTGCAACTTCAAGCCATTTCCTCTAGTCCTATCATTATTTATTTGAGAGGCCAACATCAGCCTCACTATGGCCCATTTCCACGGGGCATCTGAAGCCCCTACAACCCCCAACTCACTTCCCCTCCTCTAAACCAAGATTTTTTATATGAATCAAGGTCAGGATTCTCATCTCCTGGGGAACAGGAGATCATTTCAGT
>NW_009954218.1:487975-493375 GCF_000747805.2 Chaetura pelagica
GCATCCAAATGCAGCACAAACATTCCTACCCCAGATTTGGATGAACAGCTTCACACATCCCCCTGCTTTGCCACAAAGGAGGTTGCAAATCCTTCCTGCAACTCACTTAAGCCACGGCACCTCCAAGAGATAATGTGACAGATCCTGGTCTCCTTCCAGGCCCACCAAGCCAGGTGTGAACCCCAAGGCCAGCCCCTCATCCCCCTGCCCAGGTATCTGCAGCGAGAACCTCACTGTGTCTCCTCCCCACACAGTAACTCCATGTGTGGGTGACACACAAGGGGTAAAAAGTGTCTGTGTATTTCAGCATGGGCATCACAGCCTCGGGCAGCAGAGGTTTGCCCCCAAGACTTGGATTTCCCTCTGCATGGCAGCAGAGTGAGGGGTCAGGTGGGGACCCAGAGACCGTACATACCCATCATGGTGTCGGTCCCGCTGATCGGGGGGGTGTGGCTGGAGACACCGTAGGGTGTGGAGGCTGAGGAGAAGCCAGACACAGAGGGGAGCCCACCATTCACCTCTCCTGAGTGAAGCTGGTAGTTCTAGCAGAGAGGGGGAGAGGGGTGAGAGGTGCCCCTGCAAGGCTGCTGGGCTTCGGCAGCCAGGCCCTCAACCCTCACTGCCCCGAGCAGGCAGCCCTGGGCTGAGGTGGTGGCCCCAGCAAAGCCACCAGCCCCCCCGTGGGGACACAGAGACACGGGGACACGTCACCTACCATGCGTTCGTGCTGGTGTAAACTGTTGAAACCACTGGACTGTGGGAGTGGAGAGGAGGAGCTGCCCAGCATGGCACCGTAACTCGACTGGCTCATGGCACCCGGGGAACTCCACAGGTCTGGAGAGTTATGGAGACCATCTGGAGGGAAAATCAGAGCTGAGCAGGGCAGAGGCACCAGCACCATCCCACGGCCCACACAGGGGCACGACAGCCCGAGCTGAGGCACTTGAGGCAATGCCTGTCATCATGGTGTTCTGCCCACACCCACCATCACCTGCCAAACAAATCAGAGCCATTTAATCAAATCCCAGATTGGTTTGGGTTGAAAGGGACCTTAAAGCCCATCCAGTCCCACCCCTGCATGGGCAGGAACACCTCCCACCAGCCCAGGCTGCTCCAAGCCCCATCCACCCTGCCCTTCAACACCCCCAGGGATGGGGCAGCCACAGCTTCCCTGGGCAACCTGGACCAGGCTCTCACCACCCTCACACTCCACAATTCTCTCCTCATGTCCAACCTCAATCTCCCTCTGCCAGTTTTCATCCATCCCCCCTTGTCCTCTCCCTCCCTGCCCTTGTCCCAAGTCCCTCCCCAGCTTTCCTGGAGCCCCTTCAGGCCCTGGAAGCTGCTCTAAGGTCTCCCTGGAGCCTTCTCTTCTCCAGGCTGAACACCCCAACTCTCCCAGCCTGTCTATATTTTGGGGCTGTTTTGCGTCTCATGCAGTCCTGCCCTGAGCTCCCTCCATCTCACATGCTGTGCAGTTCCTCCCCTTGGTCACACTGGCCCCTGCCCTGCCTGGTCTGCAGGACCCTGAGGTCCCCAACAACTCACCTGCCATGTAAAAGGCCCCAGGATACACAGTGCTGGGAGGTTTCGAGGGGGTATATCCAGCTGGATCCCTGCTGTAGTCATCACCTGAGTTGGATGGATACACCTGTGGGGTAGAAAAGGGGGTGAAGAGAAGCACTTGGCCACCCCACAGCCAAGCACTTGGGGGGCCAGAGATGTCCCATCTGCCTTCCCCTAACAGCACAGATCCCTGTAGGAGATGCTGGCACCAGCAGAAATTTCAGCTCTCTGCTCCAGTTCCCTTTTCTGTGGTTTGAACTTTTTATGGGTAACCACAAAAGCCATCATTTCTGGGTGCTGACCCTGCAGCCAAGGGCGAGGGCTGGGCAGTGGGGACAGGGACTGGGGAGGCTTTGGGAGCCCTGCAGACCCCTGCACAAACCTCTCAGACCCTTCACAGAAACCAGCCAGTCCTGCTCGAGGGGAAACTGAGGCACAGGGAAACCACAAAGCAGGGCGGTCACACAGGAGGTGTCCCCCCCAGATTTCTGCAGCACTGTACAGTGACATCATTTAACAGCCATTTTTATCTTTTCCTTCTCAATTCAGCAAACCCTGTCAGAAAATCACCCACTGCTTGTGCAAAAACACACTCTGCTTTTTTTTTTCGTCTCAAAACACCGATTAAAAAACACCCCCCAAAAAGCCCAAAACAACAACAACAAAAAGCCCAAAGAAACTGAAATGCCACCCCAGATTACGTGGGAACCTTTGGTGCAGCCTATTTTCACCCCCATTGATTCATTCTGAAACTGCAAAGAATTTAGGTATCTTTTTTTTTTTTAGCACCCACGAAAGCCGCAGCGGGTGCAGGGGCTGCTCCCTCCAACAGCCCTGCCTGGAAGACAAAAGTTCTCTCTGGAAAGGAAACCTGCCCCAAGTTTCTCTCTCCCCACAACCAACCAGCTCCCTCTGACACCTCATCCTCACCCAGCAACAAGGGACAAAATTGTGCTCTATTTTTGTAACTGGCCAGAACGCAGAGAATTTCTTCTTTGGGTTTGTTGGTTGGTTGGTTTTTTGTGGGGGAGGTAAGAGAATATAGGAATCTTTTTGTAAGATTAATAAAGAAAGCTCTGAAAAGCACCAGTGGTTGCACTTCAAATATATTGTTTGATGCATTTCTGAGTGATTTGCCCTAGGTCTGGTCCTGCTCAGGCAGGGGGGTTGGACTGGATGATCTTGGGAGGTCCCTGCCAGCCCCTGATACTCTGTGATTCTGTGATTTTTTGCAGCCCAGGTTTCTGCTTTTTGGAGCATCTTTGAAGTAGGGGAGGGCTGAGAGCCCCAGGAGACAGGTCTGGCTTCTTGTCACCCATGGGCTCTTGGGGTGGCCAGACCTGAGGGGTGACAGGGAGCTGGAAGCAACTCAAGGGCATTAGTCTTATTCATCTAATCATGGGATGGTTTGGCTTGGAAGGGACCTTAAAGATCATCCAGTCCCACCCCCTGCATGGGCAGGGACACCTCCCACCAGCCCAGGCTGCTCCAAGCCCCATCCAACCTGCCCTTTAACACTGCCAGGGATGGGGCAGCCACAGCTTCCCTGGGCAACCTGGGCCAGGCTCTCACCACCCTCACACTCCACAATTCCCTCCTCATGTCTCACCTCAATCTCCCTCTGCCACTTTTCATCCATCCCCCCTTGTCCTCTCCCTCCCTGCCCTTGTCCCAAGTCCCTCCCCAGCTTTCCTGGAGCCCCTTCAGGCACTGAAAGGCCACTGATGTCTGAACTGCTTGAGCCCAGGGACCGTGTCAAATAAAATATATATTTTTTAAAACAATACAAATAAAAGAGAGGGGAAGGGAAAATTCTGACAGATGCTGCCAGCTGCCCTTTGCCACCCAAAAAAAGAACCTTCACAGAGCCCTTTGGGTGTCGGGGGGCAGAGCAGGGCAGGGCTGGGGCGATGCCGCCGGGATGGGGAGAGCTGGGGAATGGAGGGGGTTGGGAAGAAGAAGAAGAATCCAGTAAATTGACTTTTTCCTATAATTTGATTAAATAGCAGGAGCCGGGAGAGGGAATGGAATGAAGCACAACTAATAGGGCCCTCACCATCTGCCGGGGGCTGGCAGCTGGCCAACCTGCCAGGCAGCTGCGCCGGCAGCGCGGCGGGCGCTGGGGAAAGGGGGGGGGGGACACACGAGCCCCAACATCCATTTAATAAATCCAGAGCAAAAAGAAGAAGAGGAAAATCACAGCCATGAGCAGGGTTGCAATGCAGGAGGGAAGTTGGGCTTCCTGTGTATCCACCATCCTGACCATCCCCCCCCCCAGCTCCTGCTGGGGTCCCGGCGGGTTGGGCTTCACCCCAGGGTTGGCGTTGGTCCTTCCAAATCTTTCCTTGGAGAAGCTCTTCTGGCTAAGAAGAAGCATCCCATGAGCAGGAAGTGCTCAATCACCCCCAGGTCCCTGCTCCCCGCCAGCTCTGGCCACCTCAGGGACCTCCAGGTGAGGTCATTTCCTCTGGCTAAAACTGCCAGCGCGGCGAGAGCTGCTCCAAGTGCAGGGATTTCTGGTGCTGGGTTTTTTTTTTATCCCACCTCCCTCCTCCCTGTTTTTCCTGCTTTAAAATGCAGGAGCTGGGGTGGGACTCCAGGCAGATGAAGGCTGAGCAGAGCAGTGACCAGACTGTGAATCCACAGCCCAGAACTGCTCCCGGGCTCTGCACTGGCTGTGGCACAAAATCCTGCAGGAACCAACAAAATCCCTCCCCAGCTTCCAAAGGCAGCTGAGGGGATCCCAGGCCTCATCCTGGAATACTGTGTCCAGTTCTGGTGCCCTCAGCATAAGAAAGATACAGACCTGTTGGAGAGGGTCCAGAGAAGGGCCACCGAGATGATCAAAGGCCTGGAGCTATGAAGACAGGCTAAGAAAATTGGGGCTGTTCAGCCTGGAGGAGAGAAGGCTCCAGGGAGACCTGAGAGCAGCTTCCAGGGCCTGAAGGGGCTCCAGGAAAGCTGGGGAGGGGCTTTTCATCAGAGAGGGCAGTGGGCAGTAATAGGACAAGGGGTGATGGTTTTAAACTGAGAGAGGGGAGATTTAGGTGAGATATTGGGGAGAAGTCCTTCACTCTAAGGGTGGTGAGGAGCTGGGATGGGTTGCCCAGGGACGTTGTTGATGCCCCATCCCTGGAGGTTTTTAAGGCCAGGTTGGACGAGGTTTTGTGCAGCCTGGTCTGGTGGGAGGGTTCCCTGCTCATGGCAGGGGGGTTGGAACTTGGGGATCCTTAAGGTCCCTTCCGACCTTAATAATTCTATGAATCTATGATCCTGTTTCTGGACAAGTCCTGAGCTCTAACCCTGCTTTCCACCTATGTGTCCCAGGAAGACTAAGAAGGGATCTGAGCCCTGGCAGGTGCCACTGCCCCAGCCCAGCACCTATTTTGCAAGAACTAAGCCCAAAGGGCTGTGGGTGACAAGCACAGGAACCTCTGTGCCCACCCATCGGAGTCAGAGCTGCTGGGTCCCTGCCTGGCACTGCCTTTCTCACCACTTCCACATTTAATCCCTGGATTAAAACTGAAGAGGGAGATTGAGGTGAGACATGAGGAGGAAACTCTTTGCTGTGAGGGTGGTGAGAGCCTGGCCCAGGTTGCCCAGGGAAGTTGTGGCTGCCCCATCCCTGGCAGTGTTGAAGGGCAGGTTGGATGGGGCTTGGAGCAGCCTGGGCTGGTGGGAGGTGTCCCTGCCCATGCAGGGGGGTTGGAATGAGATATCTTTAAGGTCCTTCCAACCCAAACTTTTCTATGATTCTTTGATCCCTCTTCAACCACCTCACCCTGCCAGTGCCTCTTGGTGCCTTTGGCAGAACCACTCCCCTCCCAGCCTCCC
>NW_009954218.1:493452-499970 GCF_000747805.2 Chaetura pelagica
GGGGGGGGGGGTGGGGGGGGTGCTCCTGCACGGGCAAGGCAGACAAGAAAGAGTCTTTGATCTGTTTTGCTTGAGGGTGGTGACTCCTTTTGCTCCACATTTCTGTTGTCACCTTGATGCTGATTTCATAGTCCCAGAGTGGTCAGGGTTGGAAGGGACCTCTGAAGATCATCTAGTTCAACCCCCTGCCAGAGCAGGATCCCCTAGAGAACATCCCACAGGAACACATCCAGGTGGGGTGGGAATGTCTCCAGGGATGGAGCAGCCTGGGCAGCCTGTCCCAGGGCTCTGGTACCACCACAGTCAAGAAGTGTTTCCTTATGCTTAACTTGACCCTCCTGTACTCCAGTTTGTGCCCATTGCCCCTTGTCCTGGCCCTGGGCACTTCTGAGCAGAGTCTGGCCCCATCCTCCTGCCACCCCCTGGAGATATTCCCCAGCACTGATCAGACCCCCCCTCAGCCTCCTTTTCTGCAGCTGAGCAGCCCCAGCTCTCCCAGCCTTTCCTCACAGGCAGAAGCTCCAGCCCCTCAGCATCTCAGTGCCCTGTGCTGGGCTCTCTCCAGTAGCTCCTTTATGAACTGGGGAGTCCATAACTGGACTCCAGATGTGGCATCACCAGGGCAGAGTAGAGTGGAAGAAGAACCTCCCTTGACCTACTGACCACACTTTTCTTGATGCCCCCCAGGAGGCCATTAGCACATTGTTGGCCTGTTGTCCACCAAGACCCCGAGGTCCTTTTCCCCAGACCTGCTCTCCAGCAGGTCAATTCCCAACCTGTACTGATCCATGGGGTTGTTCTTCCCCAGGTGCAGTTTCTCTCCTCATGAGTGGAAGTTTCAAACCAGAAGGAGAAGCTGGAGGTGGTGGCAAAGGGAGGGCAAAGAGGCAGCACAGCCCTGCACAGCAAAACCTGGAGCTTTGCAGTCAAGGGGCAGCCCAGGTGACAGGCAGTGGGTTCTGGGCTGGAAAAACCCATGTGCAGGTGTCAGTGTGGACACAGGGAAGGGGCTGAATTTTGGCAAACACTGAGCAACTCTTCCTGTGGGAACCTGGGCCCTTCAGGGCATGGCCAGCACGACAGGCAGCAAAGCCCTGTCCACCACCTCTGACATCTAAGGCCAAGAAAAGGCCATTTGTCAGAGAAATGTTTTGCCCACATGTCGACTGGGATTTAAAACCTCCCAGTTTCACACACAAACTCAATGCAGTGACAGGGATTCTGCTTCCAAGTAGGTTTTCCCTGAGAAAGACTATTGGAGCAACTCAGCACTGACCACTGAAGCAGGTTTCTGCACGACATGGGCCTGCAGGGACCCTCCAACACCCCCAACCCAACCAGCCCTTGGTGCCTTCCCCTCCTTCTACCCCTTCCACCCATCACGGGCAGCTCAGGGGTCTATTTCCAGTGGCAGAGGCAGTGGTGGAGGTCCCAGGCTGAGCTCTTGTGCCAGCGTTGAATGATGCCACCTCCTGAGACCCTCCCCCACGGGTGGACACACACAGACATCCCCCAGGGAACAGGGGAGTGAGGAGCACCCACTGCACATCATATCAGCTTTGGCAGTGACTGGCACAACAACAGCAGGGAAAGGGCACAGCTCCAGTGCAGCCCCAGCCTGGGCTCCAGCACAGCCTGAGCTTCAGCCCCACTCCAGGGTCCAGCTCCAGCCTGGGCTCCAGCACAGCCTGAGCTCCAGCCCCATTCCAGGCTCCAGCCCCATTCCAGGCTCCAGCTCCAGCACAAGCTCCAGCACAGCCTGAGCTCCAGCCCCATTCCAGGCTCCAGCTCCAGCACAAGCTCCAGTGCAGCCTGAGCTCCAGGGAGGTTCCAGCCTCAGCCTGAGCTCTAGCACAGCCCCAGCCCAGGCTCCAGCCCCAGCTTGGGCTCCATTGAGGTTCCAGCCCCAGCTCAGCTCAGGGCAGGACAGAGCCCAGTTTCCCTGCAGGGAGGGAAACACTCCAGTGAGGAATGCAGCCTGGGCTGCAGCACAGCCTGACTACTCCTGTATTCCTACAGGAACCCTCCAGCCTGCTCCAATGAGCTCTCCTGGAGATCCCATTCCCTCCAGCCCCCCACCCGTGGCTCAGTTGCTCCCCCCGGCAGCCAGAGGAGCAGGGCTGAGGCTGGGTTTCCTTGCACACCAGCCCGGGCAGAGCACACCTGGAGCAGCCCCAGCTGCCCTGCCCACACTGCAACTGCTTCGGTTTCCCTTCTGGAGTGAAACCTGATCCCACCGAGTGTCACGTTTCCCTCGGGCACCCCCAGCATCACACCCAGCACAGGCAGGGGGGCCAGGCTCTGGCTGGGGAGGTGCTGCTGCTGGGGCTCCTTCTCCCCCATTCGTGCCCAGGCTGCAGAGTCTGACAGTGCTTCCCAACTTCTCCTACACAGGAAGTTGTCCCTGGGAAAAACCTTCCCTGTCCTGCTAAAATCCAAGCCCTTGTGGCTGGAGCTGCAGGGCTGGCAGCTGTGGCTGCCAAACGAGCAGGGATGCAGAGGGGATGGGGGAGCAGGGAGGGGAAAATGCTCCTGTCACTTACCGAGGAGGGGAGTCCAGGAGGCACCTTCCGAACCTTTTTGGGCTGTCCATCTGGTGTAAAGAAAACAAAGAGAGGACTGAATTTTGGAAGGGGGTTAATGGCAGGGAAAACAAGTTTCAGAGACAAGTTTTTCAAGGATGGAACGATGCAGCAGGTACAAACAGGGCTGAGATCCCCACTGCCCTGTAGCCAAGTGTCCTGGCTTGAGCCAGGATGAAGCCAACCCCACCCAGGAAGCATCACTAGTGAAAATGTCTGAGGATGAACCTCTTCTGGTCTTGTCTGCACCTTTTTGAGGGGAGGTTTCACCCACAAAGAGCTCCTAGGGCATTCTTTCACCCAACACCATGCTAGGAGGTGCACAGCACAGACAGAAGGGCTGTGCTTGTTCTTTGGAAGAGACCAGGCCCAAAAATAACCCCTTGTTAGGGTTGGGTTGGGTTTTTTTGGAAAGAATTTAACTTCAGATGGATTTGCAGAGGATGCAGAAAGAGAACAAATGCAGGGATGGGGCTGTATTTTCTTTTGGTTCTGCAGTCTCACTGCAGGAAGGCAGGGATGGTCCCTCCCCAGCTCATCTCTCCAGGTCCTGCTCTGAGGGGAGAGGACACAATTCAGGAAGGGGAAATATCCTGAAGAAGTGGCCCAAGGGGGAAGCATTGATTCAAAATGTGATGGCTTTTTTTAGTTCATAACTCAGGAAAGCCCCAGCTGGGGGCCTGCAGGGCACTGAGACAGCAATCTGCTGAGCCAGGGACTCTGCTGGGCTGCAGCTCGGGAGGAGAAATCAACACACAGAAGGACCTGATGCACAAGAATCATTTTCCAGGCTGACAGCATCAACCAACAATGTTTTATATCAACGTGGATGATTTTTTTCTGAAAAGCAGTGGGAAAAAAATACATGTAACACTGGGTCGCTTCTGGTTTCGTTTGTTGGGGAAAGCCCAAAATAGGAGTAAGAAAGTGACTTTGGAAGCTGCAGGGGGAACTACGACAAGAAATGCAAGTTCTGGAGAACTGGGGCTTGTCTTCACTTGAAAGTTAAATTCAGCCCTTGTTAAAAGCAAAATGGCTCCTTCCCAGGTAGATCTGGATACGGGTAACTCCTGCTTTGGAAGGTGGGCAGGGAGAGGTCCTGGAGCAACCACAGCCCGTGTCCCAGGGAGAGCTCCTGCACTCCAGCAGGGCACCTGGACCTCACGCTGCTTCTAACAGCTTGTTCCCCTTTCCCTGCAGCAGGGCAGGGGGACTCAGCCAGGCCAGTGGCCATGAAAACAGCCTCAAAGGAGGCCCAAGGTTCTCCAGGAACAACAACTTTGGAGACTTCACAGTGGCCTTCCAGTACCTGAAGGGGCTCCAGGAAAGCTGGGGAGGGACTTGGGACAAGGGCAGGGAGGGAGAGGACAAGGGGGGATGGATGAAAAGTGGCAGAGGGAGATTGAGGTGAGACATGAGGAGGGAACTGTGGAGTGTGAGGGTGGTGAGAGCCTGGCCCAGGTTGCCCAGGGAAGCTGTGGCTGCCCCATCCCTGGCAGTGTTGAAGGGCAGGTTGGATGGGGCTTGGAGCAGCCTGGGCTGGTGGGAGGTGTCCCTGCCCATGCAGGGGGTGGGACTGGATGGTCTTTTAAGGTCTCTTCCAATCCAAACCATTCCATGATTCTATGAACTACTGATGTGCAATGTGGCTGGAGGCATTTTTTGAAGAACTTCAAGCCATTTCCTGCTTTCAACTAATCTGACATTTGCCAGAATGAAGGAAATTCTACATGACTCTGAACTCAACTCCCCTTTTTAAAAATTACATATATATATATATATATATATATATCCCAAGAAAGCAAATGCCCAACTCACAGAGCAACATCAGTGCTTCATTCCTGCATCAGACCCAACATGGGCACCCAGCCAGTCACAGAGTGGTCAGGGTTGGAAGGGACCTCTGAAGATCATCTAGTTCAACTTCCTGCCAGAGCAGGATCCCCTAGAGTAGATCCCACAGGATGGTGTCCAGGTAGGGTGGGAATGTCTCCAGGGATGGAGACTCCACAGCCTCCCTGGGCAGCCTGTCCCAGGGCTCTGTCACCCTCACAGTCAAGAAGTGTTTCCTCATGTTTCACTTGACCCTCCTGTGCTCCAGTTTGTGCCCATTGCCCCTTGTCCTGTCCCTGGGCACCCCTGAGCAGGGTCTGGCCCCATCCTCCTGCCACCCCCTGGAGATATTCCCCAGCACTGATAAGACCCCCTCTCAGCCTCCTTTTCTCCAGCTGAGCAGCCCCAGCTCTCCCAGCCTGTCCTCACAGGCAGAAGCTCCAGCCCCTCAGCACCTCCGTGGCCCCAGCCAACATTCCCTGCCACGACCTGACCGAGCTGCAGGACAAACCAGAGCGGTGGCACCCAAGGGTGACACCAAGTGACTTACCTATGTTGCTCTCAGCACCTCTCCTGCGAGGATTGTTGGGGTAAGAAAAATACTGAGACCCCCCTTTCACTCCGGTGGGGGAAAGTGTGCTCGGGCTCGGGATCCCCAGCTCGCTGGGCAGGAAACCAGTCTGCAGAGAAGGAGACAGAAAAGCCCTTCCATGTCATTCTGCTGGAAACCCCCTGTGCTTACTGGGAGAGAACAGAAGTGCTTTGAGCTGCCTGCACACAAACCCAGCCCGGGGCAGGGGGGGGAATAAAAGACAAGCCAAAGGGCCAGAAGGAAAAACAAACACGTAAATATGGGGGCGGGGGGAGCAGATGTGCCAGCAGAAAAGGGGCTTCTAAGATGTGTTTTCTCACTGGACCCTAGCAAGGCCCCTCTCAAATGAAGGGTGCAAACCAGCAGGTGCTGCTGTGGGGAGCATGGTGGCCCCAGGCTCAGCCCAGGGCAGGATGGGGCCCTGCTGGCCATGGCACCAGCCCAGCTGAGGCACAGAGGAGGTGGCAGGCTGAGGGGCTTGTCACACAGCACTGCCCCAGGACAAAGCCCTTCCCTCACCACCCGGGAGGTTGTACAGCCTGGGATGGCTGTGCCTGATGGACACAGAGCCTGGGATGGCTGTGCCTGATGGACACAGCCTGGCCACCCACCCACCCACCCCCAGGCTGGCCCTCGCTCCCATGACGCCCCTGGGGACCCAGCCAGGGCAGGGGACAGACACATCATCACCCAACAGGCTGTCACATCTCTCCACTGTGCCTACACCAAGGGACAGGAGAGGGTTCAGAGCCAGCAGCCCATCTGACCCTGCCTCTCCCACTCTGCCCAGCTGCAAAACCCCTGGCAGAGCCCAGCACTGATGGCTTCTCTCCCATCCCCAGCGCCGCGCAGCTGGAGCTGCTGCACCTCTGCTGGGGGGGGTTCCCTTGCATTTTATCAGGGAGAAGCCAAATCCCTCTTTCTAAAAAGAGGAAACTCCTCCCCCGTGTTTATTCCAGCTGACCTTGGTTACTCTGGGAAGCAGCTCCCAGGAGCTGGAGCCCAGGGTACTCACTGGCTCCTGGGACAGAGCAAAGGTAGAACAAGAGGGAAGGGCTTCAAGCTGCACCAGGGCAGGGTCAGACTGGACAGTAGGAACAATTATTTCCCAGCAAGAGTGGTCAGAGAGTGGAACAGGCTGCCCAGGGAGGTGGTGGAGTCACCATCCCTGGATGTGCTGAAGGGTGGTTTGGATGTGGTGTTGGTGGAGATGGTTATGGGGAGAACTTTGTGGAGTAGGGATGATGGTTGGACTGGGTGATCCCAAGGGGCTTCTCCAACCTGAGTGGTTCTGTGATTCTAGGAAAGGTGCCTTTGCTCCAGGAGCACCAGCTCTGCCCCTTCACCTCGGGAGAAAGTTCAGTGTATTTTTGTGGAATTCCAGAGGGTTGGCAAAGGGCCTGGAAGTAACAAAAGCTCAGCTCTGACCCATCCTCTGAGGGCAGCACATCGAAATAAAGGGAGGATTTCAGGCTTTTGAGACACTGGAAAGAAAAATTCACTGCCTGAAA
>NW_009954218.1:499992-513309 GCF_000747805.2 Chaetura pelagica
GGGAAAGAGGAGCTGATGTATTCACAGCTGGTGAAATTCCTGCAATCTGTTCCACTGGTCATGTTACCTTTGCACTGAACCCGCCGAGCAGCGCGGCCAGGAAAAGCAACTGGCACAGCAGCCCAGAGCAGATCCCTGAGCAGATCCCTGAGCAGATCCTGAAGGAGATCCCAGAGGAGATCCCGAAGGAGATCCCAGAGAAGATCCTGAAGGAGATCCCAAAGGAAATCCCATAGGAGATCCCAAAGGAGATCCCTGAGGAGATCCCAGAGGAAATCCCAGAGGAGATCCCAGAGCAGATCCTGAAGGAGATCTCAGAGATCCCAAAGGTAATCCCATAGGAGATTCCACAGGAGATCCTGAAGGAGATCCCTGAGGAGATCCCATAGGAGATCCCACAGGAGATCCCTGAGGAGTTCCCAGAGGAGATCCCATAGGAGATCCTGAAGGAGATCCCTGAGGAGATCCCATAGGAGATCCCAGAGGGCCCAGTGGCTGCTGCCCAGCTCCTTCAACAGGCACCTCCAGAGAGTCACTGAGATTTCCAGGCAATTCCCAGACAAAGGGATTTTCTTCCCCTTCCCCCTCCCTGGTGATGCCTCCCAAGGTGCCCAGAGGTTCAGCCAGGGGGGCTGCAGCTCTGCCCCACGGAAAGGAGCTTCTGGGAGGAACACATTCCCCATCCAAGGCACCTACCACCTGACAATTTGCCAGCACTTTTCAAAGAGAAGAAAAAACAACAACAAACAGGTCAAACAACCCCCCCCCAAAAAAAAAAAAACACAACCCTGGAGCCAAAAGCAACAACTGCTCCGGGGGCCACGTCGCCTGGCCCTGCACAAGGGGGGTTTTGTCTCCCCCTCCACATCAAACAGGCTCCAGCTCCTGCTCTGCCACCCGATCCCGACCCGTGTGTCTGCACCAGGGCCTCTCCCAGCCCCAGGCACCATTTCCCACCTCCTCTCTGTTACCTTATATCCCCCCCTCCTCCCCGCAGCCCCAGCACACCCCAAAGCAGGGTTTGGCATCCGGCCCGGTTGTGTTTGAGCAGCTTCAGTGGTAAATTCAATCCACCCTGGCACAGGCAGCCAGCACAGCTGCTCCAGCAAAGGAAACATCCTCAGCTCAGAGAAGAGGAAATGGTGACAAATTTGTGTAAAATTAAAACATGTCATACGTGTGTGTGTCTACATGTAGGAAATCCAAAGATGTCCAGCCAAAAAGCTGCTCCCTTGAATCAAACGGTGGGATGTTTCCCCAGGGCTGTGCTCAGACACTGCCAGGGCACTGGCAGCAACACAGCCCAGGGGAGGTGCTCACTCCTGCCCCAGAAACTCTTCCTGGCTGTTGGTGGCAGCACCTCAGGACTGGTCACCTGTGTTCCCAGGCTCTGATTTATGTCCCTGGTTTTCCCCGCTGGAAGCAAATCTCCCTCCCCAGCACAGCCCTGGTGTCCCTACTGGGGTTCACACCCTGTGCCCTCCTGACTGTGGAGACAGAATCCTAGAACCACTCAGGTTGGAGAAGCCCCTTGGGATCACCCAGTCCAACCATCATCCCTGCTCCACAAAGTTCTCCCCATAACCATCTCCACCAACACCACATCCAAACCACCCTTCAGCCCATCCAGGGATGGTGACTCCACCACCTCCCTGGGCAGCCTGTTCCACTCTCTGACCGCTCTTGCTGGGAAATAATTGTTCCTACTGTCCAGCCTGACCCTGCCCTGGTGCAGCTTGAAGCCCTTCCCTCTTGTTCTGTCACTGATGACCTGTGAGAAGAGACCAGCACCAACCTCTCTACAATGACCTTCCAGGTAGTTGTAGAGACTGATGAGCTCTCCCCTCAGCCTCCTCCTCCTCAAACTAAACACCCCCAGCTCCTCCAAGCCTTCTTCATCAGATTGATTCTCCAGACCCTTCCCCAGCTTTGTTGCCTCCTCTGTCCTGGCTCCAGCACTTCGAGATCTCTCTGGAATTGAGGTGCCCAAAACTGGACCCAACACTCCAGGTGTGGCCTCCCCAGTGCTGAGTGCTGCAGGTTCTGCATCCACAGCACCACTGTGAAACACAAACACTGCCCCATGTCTGCCCACAGGACAATACAACAGCATAGAAAACATCAACTGTCCCTTCCCTTCCCTGGTGAGCTGGGGGACATGGGGTGCTGGCACAGGGGGGACACTGGCCATGGGGAGGGGGGACACTGGCCAGGGAGGCAGCGCAGGGAGCAGGAGGCTCAATGCCTGGAGGCAAAGTGAGGGTCCCAAGGCAGGGAGCAGGAGGGAGGAGGTGCCTCATGGAGCACTCCTGCCCACAGCCCCCCACTCTCAAGGAAAGGAGGGATCTCCTTTGCTTGGATCTGGCTCAGAATCACAGGATCCTTCTGGCTGGAAAAGACCTTTAAAATCATCGAGTCCAACCACAACCCAACTCTACCAACCATTACCCTTACTCTGCCAAGTCCACTGCTTAAACCATGTCCCTCAGCACCATGGCTTTGAAAGACCTCCAGGGATGAGGATTCCACTCTTGCTCTGGGCAGCTTGTGTCAGGGCCTGACAGCCCCTTCCATGAAGAAATTGTTCCCAATATCCAATCTAAACCTCCCCTGGAACAACTTGAGGCCATTTCCTCTTGTCCTGTACCATTTGCTCCTTGAGAGAAGAGACCAACCCCCTTGCTCCAACTTCCTTCCAGGCAGCTGCAGAGCCAAAAGGTCTCTCCTCAATCTCCTCTTTTCCAGGCTGAACCCCCAGCTCCCTCAGCTGCTCCTCCTCAGACTTGTGCTCCAGCCCCTTCCCCAGCTCCCCTGCCCAGAAGCTCCCTCCAAGGGCAGTGCTGGCCACCTCATCTCCTTAAATACAAACCAGCTAGAAACGGGATTAACAATAAGAAAATAAGCAAGCCTGAAGTGGAAAAGAACAGAGAAGCTGCTCCACATCCATTCTGTACACTCTGACAACTCTTCTGAGCCAGCAACACACACCTGGATAAACCCCTGACACTCCAGAGGTGTTTCTGGGCAGAGCAGAGGCTGCCCAGGACCTCGTGCATCGTCAGATGCAAAACCTCCAGGAGCCTTTTTCATCCTCAGGATCTCAGAATCACACAGAGTGGTTGGGGTTGGGAGTGACCTCTGAAGATCATCTAGTCCAACCCCCTAACAGTGCTCGTGGTAAATGAAGCAAAACATCTCAATGTATTTCAGTGTCACCTGGTTCAGTCCTGGCATCCCCGTGTCTCTTCCGAACGTGGAGTACGAGGCTCTTTCGTTGCTCTTCCCTGCAGTGGAGAAAAGAAAACACCAGGTTTTGTGTAAGAGGGATGGAGAAGTTGTGTGAGCACCCACCCTCCCAGGGCATCGTGCCCAGGTGTGAAGTCCACTCTGGTCATGCAGCTTCCTCAGCTGGTCTGCAGGGGTGGCTGCTGCCCAGAGCAATTCTCTGCTGTAACAGGAGCTCCTTGAAGCTCCCGGGCAGCAGAGCTTGGCTGCTCCATCAACAGCCAAACCCCAAAACTGCAGCCATGCAGGGAAGTGCTTGTGGCCATGGAAACTGGCAGTGTCAGACCAGAGCAAACAAACAAACAAAAAAATCCCTCCAGACATACTAAAAAAAAGCCAGCAGAGTCTGGCAGAGGCAGTGACAGAGCAAAGCACCAGCCAGGCACGAGTGACCGGACTCTGTGGGCAAAGACAATCCCAGCATGTGGAGCTCCTGCTCAGGAATTACTTTCTTCCCCCTTCCCTGGTGGAGGTGCCACTTCCCAAAAACCCCTCCAGATCTAAAAAGCAGGCATTCCATAGAAAAGTGTTTCCTTCCCTTCTGAGCCCCCTCTGTTGGGTCCCACTGAGCAGGTTCCTCCTGGTACCTGGATCTTTGCTTGGATCTGGCTCAGAATCACAGGATCCTTCTGGCTGGAAAAGACCTTTAAAATCATCGAGTCCAACCACAACCCAACTCTACCAACCATTACCCTTACTCTGCCAAGTCCACTGCTTAAACCATGTCCCTCAGCACCATGGCTTTGAAAGACCTCCAGGGATGAGGATTCCACTCTTGCTCTGGGCAGCTTGTGTCAGGGCCTGACAGCCCCTTCCATGAAGAAATTGTTCCCAATATCCAATCTAAACCTCCCCTGGAACAACTTGAGGCCATTTCCTCTTGTCCTGTACCATTTGCTCCTTGAGAGAAGAGACCAACCCCCTTGCTCCAACTTCCTTCCAGGCAGCTGCAGAGCCAAAAGGTCTCTCCTCAATCTCCTCTTTTCCAGGCTGAACCCCCAGCTCCCTCAGCTGCTCCTCCTCAGACTTGTGCTCCAGCCCCTTCCCCAGCTCCCCTGCCCAGAAGCTCCCTCCAAGGGCAGTGCTGGCCACCTCATCTCCTTAAATACAAACCAGCTAGAAACAGGATTAACAATAAGAAAATAAGCAAGCCTGAAGTGGAAAAGAACAGAGAAGCTGCTCCACATCCATTCTGTAAACTCTGATGACTCTTCTGAGCCAGCAACACACACCTGGATAAATCCCTGACACTCCAGAGGTGTTTCTAGGCAGAGCAGAGGCTGCCCAGGACCTCGTGCATCGTGAGATGCAAAACCCCCAGGAGCCTTTTTCATCCTCAGGATCTCAGAATCACACAGAGTGGTTGGGGTTGGGAGTGACCTCTGAAGATCATCTAGTCCAACCCCCTAACAGTGCTCGTGGTAAATGAAGCAAAACATCTCAATGTATTTCAGTGTCACCTGGTTCAGTCCTGGCATCCCCGTGTCTCTTCCGAACGTGGAGTACGAGGCTCTTTCGTTGCTCTTCCCTGCAGTGGAGAAAAGAAAACACCAGGTTTTGTGTAAGAGGGATGGAGAAGTTGTGTGAGCACCCACCCTCCCGAGGCATCCTGCCCAGGTGTGAAGTCCACTCTGGTCATGCAGCTTCCTCAGCTGGTCTGCAGGGGTGGCTGCTGCCCAGAGCAATTCTCTGCTGTAACAGGAGCTCCTTGAAGCTCCCGGGCAGCAGAGCTTGGCTGCTCCATCAACAGCCAAACCCCAAAACTGCAGCCATGCAGGGAAGTGCTTGTGGCCATGGAAACTGGCAGTGTCAGACCAGAGCAAACAAACAAACAAAAAAATCCCTCCAGACATACTAAAAAAAAGCCAGCAGAGTCTGGCAGAGGCAGTGACAGAGCAAAGCACCAGCCAGGCACGAGTGACCGGACTCTGTGGGCAAAGACAATCCCAGCATGTGGAGCTCCTGCTCAGGAATTACTTTCTTCCCCCTTCCCTGGTGGAGGTGCCACTTCCCAAAAACCCCTCCAGATCTAAAAAGCAGGCATTCCATAGAAAAGTGTTTCCTTCCCTTCTGAGCCCCCTCTGTTGGGTCCCACTGAGCAGGTTCCTCCTGGTACCTGGATCATCCCTGTGGAGCAGGAGCCACCCGGTGCCAGCCCAGCCCACGTGCCCCAGTGCTGCTGAGTGAACTTTAGCACCCAGTCATGGCTTTTATCAAACGTGTTCAACCTCACCCTGCCCACACGTTGCTGAAAATAGAGTTTTCAAGGGAAAAAAATAACCCCAGCAAAACCCAACCCAACACACAGGGTGAAACACTTCCCTTCTGCAACGTCCCTGCAGTCTTTCCTCACGGGCACAAGCAGCACCCAAGGGTGCCAGGGCAGTTTCACAGCACCCAGGGAGGATCCCAGGGCAGGGAGAAGGGGGATAATACCTCTGCACTGTGAGTGGGCCAGTCAGCAGCACAACAGCCTGCTTTGGGTTTTCCCCCCCCTGCCACCCAAAGCAGAATTAAGACATTTTTCTAGTGGGGAACTGGCACATTTTCATTTAAAAAAAAGGAAAACTGGACTTAAAACATAGAAGGAATTTTCCTCCTTGTTAATTACAGCCTATTAATGGTGCCACCAGGGAAAAGGGGATGGAAGGGGAAGTGGGAGATGATCAGAAAGGCTCTGGAGCCAGGGCAGGATGGCCCTGCTGCAGCAGCTGCCCCGTCCTGGCCCAAGGGATGTTGCTGGGGGGCACTGGGCTCTGCCAGCCCCCCAGAGGCAAAAGCCCTTCCCCAAAAAGAAGGGATCACAACCTGCTTCTGGTCTGGCTTAGCCAGCAAATTGGGAAGGGGAGGATTTTGCCAATCTCCTTAACCTGAAGGCAAGGTCAAAGCCTGCCAAGGCGCAGGTTGATGCTCCGCTCACAGCTCGGAGGTTTTGGGGAGCACATCAAGAAAGGGGGAACAAATTTCCCCAAGCCAGCCCCCCCCAAAGCACAGGCAGAGAGATAGGAAGAGAGGAGGCAGCTCAGTTTTCCCACGATAGCATGGGGGACTTGAACTGAACCCAAAACCTCCCAGTGGGTTCCACCCCTAAACCCAAGACCCCCCTTCCCAGCGGTGCTGGTGGTCACAGCATGACATGCTGGGGCCCCACCAGCAGCTCCACCAGCAGCACCAGGAGCTGCTGCTGTGTCGTTCCAGAGGCTTAAACATTAAGTCAACAAAGGTCAAAATGTCAGAGGATGAAGCTCCTAAATGACCTAATTTTTAAAAGAGCTTAAGCAGCTCCGCGTGCCGCGGCGCCGGACACGTCACACAGATAACTCAGGGGGTTGTGGCACCTGGGGGGTCGTGATTACTCCTAAACCAGAGGAAAACCAGGGTAATGCCACACTGGTTTATCTGGTCAGCAAGAGCCCAGCCTCACATCTGATAATATATTGCTGCTTCCACACGTGGTTTGAGTGGGGAAGCACACTGACATCTCTGCTGTCACCAGATAACCTGGGTGGTGGAACCACAGGGCACTTGGAAGGAAAGCTGGGGAGGGGCTTTTTACTAGGGCTTGTAGGGACAAGGGGTAATGGATTAAGAGGGTAAGGTTTAGGAGAAGAGGGGAGATTGAGGTGAGACATGAGGAGGAAATTCTTCCCTGTGAGGGTGGTGAGAGCCTGGCCCAGGTTGCCCAGGGAAGCTGTGGCTGCCCCATCCCTGGCAGTGTTGAAGGGCAGGTTGGATGGGGCTTGGAGCAACCTGGGCTGGTGGGAGGTGTCCCTGCCCATGCTGGGGGTGGGACTGGATGATCTTGAAGGTCCCTTCACACCAAACCATCCCATGATTACATGAAGGGACCTATTTGCTCCAAACCCCGATCCTGCACCTCAGGGTTGGTCTCTCAGGCAGTTGTGGCTGGGACCTGGATCAGTCAGTGTCCCACGGGATGGGGCAATCAGGAAAGGGAGGGCAGCCCCCCAGCCAGGCCCAGCCTCTGCCCCCTTTTCACATATATATATATAAAGTAGCAAAAAACCTCAGCAGTATAGATTTTATATTTAATTGCCATGGAAAACCAAGTAGAAGGAAGAATGACAAACTTTTTAGGATCTAGCCTATTGAAATTAAATCCAAGTCCACAAGCTGGGTGAGTAAAAGCTGAACTTGCCAGCAGAAGGTGCTGTTCCTGCTGCTGGGGAGGTGCCAGCTGGCACATATGGCAAACCTGGTTGCACTGGGACTTGCCTGAGTTGCCCCTTCACAGCCACAGCCCAGGGACACCCACCAGAAAAGGTGACAAGACCCCAGGACCACGGCAAGGACCAGGCTGGAGGCAGGAGGAATCTCCCCAAACACCATCTGACTTCCAACAGAATGACAAACCCTGCAGGTGGGAGGTAAGGGATCTCGTGGGGGGGAACAAAGCTCAAAATCAGAAGGTACTGGGAATAAAACCCTTGAATGGGATGGGGGTTTCTCTTGGAAATCCTGTCTGTTGGATCTACCTCTGCACATCTGAGCAGGCAGAGGGGAAGCAGGGCTGAGGACACCTTGAACAAGGTGCACCCAGAAACTGGCTGGGAGCAGCCAGCATTTCCCACTCCTCATGGCATTGCTTCACTGGGAGTCCTGGCATCCCCCTCCTGCCTTTTCCACCCCCACCAGCTCTTTTCCTGCCCCTCACCTGCCCCTCCTGCTTCCTCCCTGCTTCATGAGTGATTTCCCAACCTCTCTCCTCTCCCCAGCATGTTCCCTCTTGCAGGATCAGGCTGTGCTGGGCTGGGATGGAGCCTCCCCCAGGCTGCCTTCACCCAGGGCTTTCACAGGATCCCCCCCACACAGTTTGTGTTCCCTCCTCCCAAAGACAGATTTGCTCCCGGGCTCAGAGACAAGGCAGCAGAATAAAAACTCTTTCCTGAGGTTCTCACCAGCCCTGGCATGGTTTGGCCCCAGTGCCCAGGACCATGGCAGCTCCTCAGCTCCACCAGAGCAAACTGGGCTTTCTAGTGAACTTGGTGGTTTTGCCATTTCTCTCCCTGGGACAAGCCCCACTCCCAGATGTGTACAAATAAGCCAAGAAGAAGCCAGTTGAAGGCTGCCCATGGGTCTTGCCAGTGGAGGAAGGCAAGGAAGGCAGGTGCTTTGCTGAGGAGCAGTGCCCAGTGCTCCTGCCAGCCCATGGGGACTTCACACCAGTGTCCCCATGTCACCCCATTCCCATGCTCCACAACTGAGCCTTGGGGCAGCCTGCAGCACCCACCACCCATGGCACAGCCACCCACCCTGTGCCTCCCTCCAGCCGCACACCAGTAATTCCATTCGAGTTAAAGACCTGGGGAAAAAGGGGAGGAAAAACCCAACCAGGGATTACAAGGGGAGAGGAAAAAACTAAACCCAACATTAAAAAAAACCCAACCAGGAGCAGCAACAAACCCGTCTGTGGGCAGATTAAAACCATTGTCCAGGAAGAACTCAATCCACAACAGCTCACAATACACCCAAGATTAGAAACACTCCTCTGAAAATAAGCTAATTACTAGAAATAATTACTAGAAAGAAATCTGTTATGGCTTATCAGTTTCCCTGCTGGTTAAGCAATCCCTCTCCCCGCCTGCCCTGCTGAAGATGAATGGTAGGAGAGTGGCAGATTTTAAAGACTGGTGATTTGAAACAAACAGAAAAGCCCTCTTCACCCTCTGGGGACAAGCAGGTTGTCCTGGCACCACCCCAGGCAGCCAGGGCTGGTCCCTGTCACCTCTCCCCACGTGAGGCTGAGATGCTCAGACCTCACCAGAACTGTCCTCTGGGCAGCAGAACCAAGGGCTCAAAGCTTGAAAGGTTGGGAGGAGGGAGTGATGGAGCTTGAAGGTGCTGCTGCTGCACCCTGCTCCTCGGGTTCCTCACACCCCCTGGGCAGATGTTGGTTCAGAGCACTGACAGTGTTTCCACTCAGGGACTTCTTTTTAATTATTTTTTTAAATTGAGGTTATCCCATCCAGTGCTCCCCAGGCCAGAGCTCCCCTTCCAGTTATTCTTGAGACATCTCTGGTTTTCTCCATCACCTTGTAGAGCCAAAGCTGTGGCAGAGAGGGAACCTGGGCTTTGGAAAGCATCCAACACCAGACTGTCTTCACATTGTCCCCTTCAAGAAGTGCCTGTGTGGGGTCACCAGCAGCTCTCAGGGAACCCTGAGGGCAGGGGAAGGGCAGCTCTGGGAGCAGCACCCACAGCTTGGCTGTCAGTTCAGCCCCTTCCCCTGCTCAAGGTGCCTCCCAAAGCCAAGCTCCCACCATGCTGGTTCCTGCACGTTCATCTAAAGAACATCCAGAAGCCCCAAAACCCAACTCTGTGTGTCCCAGCTGAATAAAAATCAGCACTTTTCCTTCCAAAACCTGCTACATGAATTCAAACCAGTTTTGGTCTAGGCTGGCACCCTGCAATCTGCAGGGCCATCACCCACCCCAGGAGTGGGTCAGAGTGGGGCTGCCCATGGATAAACTGTCCCCCCAGCCACCAGTGCCAGTGTGTCCCAATGCTGGGAATGTGGCCTGCTCACTGGACATGAGAGGCACGATGTCCTCCTGGGGTGAAATCTGTCAGGCACTTGGAACCAGAGCTTTGTGCTCACCCAGCATGGGCTGCTGAAGCTTCTCCCTCCTGCCCAGGAGCTGAGCAGCCCCTTCTCGTGGCCCTGGGGAGGGGGACAAGGGGGTGGGCTGGGGTGATGGCACAAGGACAGGCAGGGATGCAGCCTCACAGGGGGCTGGGGATGTGCTGGCCCTGCCCTGAACTCAGACCCACTTCCCATCTCTCCTGGGCCATGCAAACCCCTCCAGCCCTGCCCTTCTCAGAGGTTGCTGCCCTGGTGCTCCTCAAACTTTTCCAGCCCCTGGAAAACACACGTAAAACCAAATCTCTGCACTGTGCCCGTGCACCATCACCACTGCTCCCAGGCCAGACCCACCTGTGGGCAGTTTCCCTCTCTATGGGATGGCCAAGCCCATCATTTCCAACTCACCACGTTCCTCCCAAAACGTTTCTTCCAGCAGTTTCTAACCCTCTTTGAAGAAACAGAGGTCAAGTGGGAAACAGATACAAATTCTGACTTTGGAGAAGGGCACAGACAATAAGTCTCATGCACCTTCTGTCCACCCAGTACCATGGGAGGTCTCCATCCCAATCTGCTCCTTCCATCTCCTCACATTCTAAAATTCCTTGGTTCTATTCAATTGGCCCATTAGCACCAGATGCCTTGTGACACATCTGCAAACCTCCCCTTTCCCTCCCACTCTGTCCCTGCCTTTACAATATCACAGGCAAAAGCATTTTTAATTTTCTTCAGCTCTCCTTTCTCTCCTTCCACTTATCACTCTGCCACTTGAAAAGTTCTCAGAAGGAGCTTGGTAAAGAGGATATCCTACCCATGGTCTCCTCTGGTCCATCCTCCTCAGCACACATGCTCAGAGGCAAAGCAAAACTTAGGTATTTTGGAACCTCCTCCAGGAACTGATGTTTTCACAGAATCCCAGGGGTTGGAAGGGACCTGGAAAGATCACCCAGCCCAACCCCCCTGCCAGAGCAGGGGCACCCAGAGCACATCACACAGGAACGTGTCCAGGTGGGTTTGGAATGTCTCCAGAGAAGGAGACTCCACAGCCTCTCTGGGCAGCCTGGCCCAGGGCTCTGTCACTCAACTACTTCAACCACACTCAATTTCAGGAACAAAAGTGACTTTGAAACATGAGGAGCCTCCTGCCCCTCCTGGCTGTTCCCTCCCAGCCTCCCCAGCTCCCATTCCAGGTGGAGCTCCTGGTGCTGCACCCACCTGCCCAGACCCACGGCTGGGACCTCGAGCAGGGACACTGGGGAGCACCCGACCCTTGGGCACAGGGCACGGCCCCCATCCTGCAGGGCAGGAGGCTGCAGCAAACCCACCCCTGTGGAGAGAGCTGGTGGAAACCTCCCTGGGGGGCAGCAGAGGCTCCAGCTCCACGTGCTGGGGACCGGTCGGGCTGGCAGCCCTGCCAGGGAGCTGCACCTGCCAAGCCTGGGAGCCCCGGCTTTGAGGGGAAGCCAAACGAGTCTTCCCTGCACACATCAAAGGGGAAACCTCCGTCTTCCTCCTCGGGCAGCTCCTTCTCTGCTGGGAAGTCTCAAGCCTGCCTTGGCCCCAGGCCTGGGATGGGTTGGGATGGGTTCCCCCCACGCACACCCCCAAGAAGCCCTGCTGAGCTGCAGCCAGAAACGTCTCTTCTGCTTTGCTTACATCCTCCTGGGGCAGGAAACGAGAAGGAACCTCTGCCCTTGCAGGGGGGCAGGTGGGAGCTGCCTGGAAATGCTCACCCAACCCTGCATGGGATCCCTGAGGGGTGATTAAACAGACCCCACTGACACCAAGAGGGGCAGAGGGGGGAGCAGAGCTGAGCACGAGCCCCTCGCAGCAACCGCGCGGCTGCTCCTTCCCAGCACCACCCTGCTCCTCTTCCCCTTTCTGACCAGCCCCACAGAGGAAGCTCCTGTCATGGGGGGGATTTTCTGTTCCAAGCACAATCCCCTCATCTCACCCACTTCAACCCACGAGCAAACAGCACCAGGCCCTGCCCCAGCACTGCTCCTGCCACGCTCGCTGGAGGGTTTTGGCACCACTGCGTGGGCAAAGGTGAGGAGGACTAACCCCAATTCCTGACCTAATGTCATTAGAGCTCTCTAATCCCTTCAGGATGGATATTTTTTGCTCTTAATCTCTCTTTCCAGCCCCGAGCTGGGAGAGGTAACTGGGTAAGTTGTCTCACGCAGCTGGTCACACCCGATCACTGTCTGGGGCGCAGCAGGAGGGCCCGAGGCTGCCCAGTCCCTGCTGCTCCCCACTGCTCCTTGGGCTGCAGCAGGGATGAAGGAGCCAGTCAGGGCTGCTGGATCTTTGTAGGACACAAGAAGAGACCTTCCAATTCCCACCTCCAGCTCTCTGTGGAGACTGCACTGCCCTGGGGCTGCCAGGCTGGAACGCAAGGCAGCCACGAGCCTGTTGCAAGACCTTAATGATGAGCTGTGCCTTTTCCTCCCCCTCTCTCCTGATGCTTTTCCACCCTTGATTAGTAGCTCCCACGAGCAAACTCAGCCCATCTCGTGCCAGCACAGTGGGCATCAATCTCTGCTACTGCCTCTGGGTGCTACTGGAAAGCAGGGAAAAATAATCACACACATAAAATGTGGTGCCTGTCGTGCACGTCGGGTGCTGATGAGACCCTTTGGAGAGCAGCTCCTTCAACCACAGCTTTGGGAACACCTTCTGGAGCAGGTCCAAAGTGGGCACCAGTGACACCAACCACCACAAACTCTTCCACCACCACGTGCCATTCTTGGATTTCCCCTGCTCTGACCACACAACCCGCTGGGCAGCTGAGAAGAACTTACCCACGAGTCCAGCTCCCAGGAATGGTGACGAGGAGATGCTGTTGTGGGATGGCAGGTCCCTGTGCTCATAGTGGGGGCCTTCACCATAGCTCTGCTGAAGCAACATGGGAGAGTTAACTGATGGGTGCCTGGGGACACCATTTAGACATGAGGAAGAAATTATTTGCTGTGAGGGTGGTGAGAGCCTGGCCCAGGTTGCCCAGGGAAGCTGTGGCTGCCCCATCCCTGGCAGTGTTGAAGGGCAGGTTGGATGGGGCTTGGAGCAGCCTGGGCTGGTGGGAGGTGTCCCTGCCCATGCAGGGGGTTGGGACTGGATAGTCTTTAAGGTCCCTTCCAACCCAACTCAGTCTGGCATTTGATGATGCTTGGTTGTCAGAGCTTGGTGTCTCTCCCAGCCCAAAGGGTCCCAGTCAAAGGGTCCTTGGAACAAGGACATGATCTTACCCTCACAGCAGGGGCAGTGCAGCCACGAGGCTGCAACACTGGCAGGGGATATGGCACCAAAGCAGGGACATGCAGGGGGTTTGCCCCATGCTGGCTGCTCTTGGGCAGCTTCTGCCTTTACCCAGCAGCTCAGCACCCCCCAGGTGAGGGCCAGGCAGCCCCTTTCCCAGCCAGGGGGGGAGG
>NW_009954218.1:513320-534034 GCF_000747805.2 Chaetura pelagica
AGGGAAGCTGTGGCTGCCCCATCCCTGGCAGTGTTGAAGGGCAGGTTGGATGGGGCTTGGAGCAGCCTGGGCTGGTGGGAGGTGTCCCTGCCCATGCAGGGGGTTGGGACTGGATGGTCTTTAAGGTCCCTTCCAACCCAACTCAGTCTGGCATTTGATGATGCTTGGTTGTCAGAGCTTGGTGTCTCTCCCAGCCCAAAGGGTCCCAGTCAAACGGTCCTTGGAACAAGGACATGATCTTACCCTCACAGCAGGGGCAGTGCAGCCACGAGGCTGCAACACTGGCAGGGGATATGGCACCAAAGCAGGGACATGCAGGGGGTTTGCCCCATGCTGGCTGCTCTTGGGCAGCTTCTGCCTTTACCCAGCAGCTCAGCACCCCCCAGGTGAGGGCCAGGCAGCCCCTTTCCCAGCCAGGGGGGCAGGGGGTGAGGAGCAGCCCTATAAAAATGAGCAATGACACCACAGTGCCTGCTCTGCCACTGACCTCAGGGAAGGGAAAGGTGCCATTGCAAAACCAAATCACACAAACCCATTAAAACATGAGCATCTGTCAAAATAACACCATTTCAATTAAGTTAATGTCTTTTCTCTCTTCCCCTCCTCAGGCTTCAGTTATGTGCTGCCTTTACTACCTCCCTGCAAAACCCCTCCTGTGCTCCCCATCCCTGCCAAGGGCCCCAGTCTGCCTGACACACCCACATCTACCCCAGTTTTTGGGTAGATTCCCCCTAAAGCAAGGCCCAGGTGGCCCCTCGGGCTCCCAAAGCTGTGCATGGTGGGTCCTCAGCCCATCAGGTGAGGTCTCTCACCCATCCCACCATGACCCTCCAGTCTGTCCCACCCCATGGCCAGGAGCCCACCCAGAGGGAGGGGAGAGGCCTGAGCCTGAACCCACAGGGGATGTGTGTCTGAGGCAGGATTTTGGAGAAGAAGCCTTCTCCAGGGGGACCTCAAGGCAGCAAAGCCTGAAGAGATGGGGTCGGGGAGGGGTCCTCTCCAAAACAGGGCAAGAAAAGCTGTTCCAAGGTTAGACCCAACCTGGGCACAAAAGCATGTGCTGAGAAGCTCCAGTAAAGCCCCCGTTTATTTTGGTTGGAGCTCAGTGTTTGTGCTTTGTCCTTACCCTGCCTTGGTCAAATGTGGAGCTGTTTTGATCTCCTGTTCCCCAGGAACCTGATCCTGGTCTTTCATCCAAACCTGCCGAAAAACAGGAAGAACAAAGGTTACTCCTGCTTTATCAGCAAAGCCTCAAAGGTGTTCTCTGCAAAATTAACTCTTCCTTCTACAAACAAAACAATATTTTCATTAATAAACCACTTCCACTTGGCCTGACCCATCCTCCCCTCTCCCTCCTCACCTCCCCACTCCAGCTGGGAGTTTATTCCACCAACTTCAAAGCAAATCCCAGCACAGCCTGGAAATGCTTCAAAACAAGGGACAGTGGGAAGAGGAGCAACAAGTGTTTGAACTTGCTTGATTCCTGAGAGCACCCATGAAACTCTTCTCCCCAGGGATGAAGAGGACTGTAAATTCCAAACTCACTGCACTCCTCCCCATGCTCCAGTGGGACCTGTGCTAGGTCCCAGCTCAAACTGGGAGATAAAGGGAGTGCCCAGACCTGGAAGAGCATCAGGTGGGAATTGCTGGGGGCACGAAGGCACCTGTGGTTAGTCATGTTTGTCCAAGGACATTGGGTACTGCAGCCCCTCCTGCTCCTGCACAGGAAGGACATCAGAGCATGTTCCTGTCCATCCCATTTTTAGGCCTCCCAAGCATATCCTTGGCAAATGGGGATCTGACCCAAAATGGCAAGGGACCAAACAGGAGGAAGGTTTTGCAATGTCCTTGGACACGGATTGTGGTAGGAAATCATCTCCTTTCATCCTCTGCCAGGTCCACCCAGGCTGTGCCTCTTGGGGAATGTCCACCAGGACACAAAAACCCAGGGAGTCACATCAGCAAAGCTCTCACAGATCGAGCTGGCACCACGACTGCACAGAATAAACCCTTCCTGGCAGCTGAGCCTCCACTCAGCAGCAGGTTTTCCTACCAGGTTGGTCTGTCTCCTCTGCTCTGGAGGGCAACCAGGTCTTGGAGCACAGTAGTTGGGGTCTGCCCATTGAAAGGGGGGTGAGTAGGTGGGGGGGGGCATTGTTCTGTCCTGGGGCCAGGCTTTGGAGATATTACACAGGGACTGTGAGCTCAGCTGGGGTGAACAGGGAGAGAGAGGAGGCCACGGAGATGCTGGGAGGGCTGGAGCAGCTCTGCTCTGGAGCCAGGCTGGGAGAGTTGGGGTGTTCAGCCTGGAGAAGAGAAGGCTCCAGGGAGACCTTAGAGCAGCTTCCAGGGCCTGAAGGGGCTCCAGGAAAGCTGGGGAGGGACTTGGGACAAGGGCAGGGAGGGAGAGGACAAGGGGGGATGGATGAAAAGTGGCAGAGGGAGATTGAGGTGAGACATGAGGAGGGAATTGTGGAGTGTGAGGGTGGTGAGAGCCTGGCCCAGGTTGCTCAGGGAAGCTGTGGCTGCCCCATCCCTGGCAGTGTTGAAGGGCAGGTTGGATGGGGCTTGGAGCAGCCTGGGCTGGTGGGAGGTGTCCCTGCCCATGCAGGGGGGTTGGATCTGGATGATCTTTAAGGTCCCTTCCAACCCAAACCAGTCTATGATTTGCTGATCCTATGAAATCCCAGACCTGCAGGAGGCTGAGCAGCACAGAGCACCAGCCAGAACCACCTCTTGGCCTTATCCCTGGGAACCCCAACCCCATGGCAGGGGACACATGGTCACACCTGACATGGGGCAGCACAAGAAACCTCTTGCAGCAGCTCCCACCATCCCCCCCTGCCACCCCCAGCTCTGGGGGCTCCCTGGGACCCCACTCCACCCTGACTCTTCCAGCAACACTGAAGCACCACCAGGGCCTCACGGGAGCTTTTCTCTCAGGAGCAGAGACCTGCTCACAGCAGTGGTGGCAGGGATGGGGCAGGGCCAGGTTGTGTGCAGGAGCAAGGACACCGGGGGCCACAGTTGCAGGACATGCTCCAATTTCATTTTAGCAAAGCTGATTATTATGGCAAACACGCCGTGTATTTGTCTCCTCTGCTCCCCTTACTGTTCATTTAACCAGAAACTTCTTTCAAATTACATCCTTCTATTTCTGTGCCTTTGTGTTAATCATTTCCCCGGAGAATTGGTGTTTAATTGCTGTCTAATTTGCATAATTATGCATATTAAACTCCACACCTAATGAATATTCATACTTCTCATTTAGATTTTGTTTTCTAATCAAAAATTTCCAATGTGATTACTGTGCAGAGCAGGGATAAGCCTCTAATAATACCTCGGATACTAGGGAGAATTACTGCCAATTCTCCCACCTCCTACTTCCTAGAATAAACTTTTGCTTTGCTAATGTGTTTTTCTAAAGCAATTCATCTGCATACCCTGCAAACACCACGGAGATCAGGAGGCAGAAATGCTCCTTCTATTCCTTTGGCTTTCCTGGGTATTTGTAAAAGGATGTTTCAAGTTCCCCAAGGGGCAGGGTGAAGACACCAGCAGGAACTGCAGCCTCAGACATCCTTGGCAAACTCCTTCCCTTGTGCTGAAAGGCACTGGCCTGGCTTTGGTTGCCACTGGTGGTCCTACAAGGGGGAAGCCAAGGCGTGGGGGTCTCCATCCCCTCCCCTGCCCCACACAGGATGGGTCCTGGATCACCCTGCCCTCCTGCAGAGCCACCCACTCCTGTCTCTAACCCACCCAACCTCGGAGGTGCAGCCCCAGGCCAGGTTGTGCTAGGAGAGGAGATTCAGTGGGGGGCTCTGCAGGGAGTTTGAAAACCCAGGATTAATTACTTGCCAAAATTCCTGCAAAAAATAAATAAGAAATCCCTGCCAAGCCTCCCCTGGAGGAAGCACAGAAAGCTAGAGGGTGGCACAGGTGACAAGCACTGAGGCCAAGAGGCTCACAGGTCTCCTAGACATGGAGAAACCTTCTCCACAAGCAACTTCATGGTTGGATTCGATCATCTTAAAGGTCTTTTCCAACCAGAACGATTCTGTGATCCTGTCACTTCCACACCACCCTGCCCCCAGCTCCCCACAGAGGGGTCCAAACCACAGCGGGTGCTCTGGAGCACCACGGGAGGAAGAGCTGAACTCCCAGTGCATCCCCTTCCTCCCCCACTGCTCCTGGGGAGGCACAGAGCTGGGGGCAAGAAGCCCCTCTATGAGCCAAGCAGGACCCAGAAGGGAAACCCTGACCTCCTCCCATCAGCTTGGCAGTGGTGGCCAGATCCTGGAACACCAAACCAGCCCCTGACAAAACCCAAAAAAGCCTCTTTTCCCCCATTGTTCAAGCACTGGGGTGGCTGCCAAGGTGAGGTGAGGTGAGGTGAGGTGACCACTCTCCTGAGCAGCAAAGGAAGCAGCCCCCAGGGATCAGCCACCATGGAGCTGTCCCACTGTCCTGCTGGAAAAAAAAAAAAGGTCTCACACCTTCCCTGAGCTGCAGTCACCAGCATGGAAGGTGGCAGCAAAAATCTCCCATATTCACCCTGGAGGTGTTTTAAGGATTCAGGGATTTCTGGGATGAAGCCAGGAAAAAACAGACTGCCCTCTTTCAACTTCTGGCATCTGTCCTACATCCAACACCAACCTACTCCTCCCTCCCCTTCCTATCAGAGTAAGGATCTGATGCCTGTGCCAACCCTGCCAAAACCCAACGTGTGGCCAAAGGCTGCTGGAAAAGCCCCCATCAGGTGGGTTCTGCTCCCCTCCCACTGCTCTCAGGCACACAGGGTGATTCTTGGGGTGCCCTACACAGGGACAGGAGTTGGACTTGATGGTCCTGATGGGTCCCTTCCAACTCAGCAGGTTCTATGATTCTATGATTCATAAAATCCCTGAAGATGGTGCCACCACCACCACCCATGGTCACTCTTTGCCCAGCCCAGGCAGTGCCCTCCAGCCTGGCCCTCCTGGCACGAGGCAGGGGCTGGATCTGCAGGGAGGGAGGAGCAGGAGCAGCAGACAGGGCAGCTGGGGGTGAGGAGGACACTGCTGGGGAACCCCTGGGGCTCTCCCCAGCTGCTCGCCCAAGGGTGCCTGAGCATCCCACCCCCACCCTTCTGTCCCAGCAGCTCAGGAGGTGTCAGAAGCACCTTGGGGCACCCAGTGATGTGTTTCCTGCCTACGGGCTCCCCAGGGTGAGACCCCACAGGCACCTCCCTCGCCCCCCAGCTCTGCCTCACCCCCGGGCACAGATCACCCAGAGTCCTGGGGGGACAAAAATCATCATCACAAACCCAAGTCACCAACTGAGCTCTTGTCAAACCTCAGGTGCCACAGAGCTGAGTTAGGTTTGCACAAGCCAGACTCACTCTGGCACATCTCAGCTTCTGGGTGCTTGGTTCTGCAACACTCACAAGGCTCCTCCAGCACAGTGGGAGCAGTTCTGGGGACACCCACGTGTGCTCGGAGCTCTCGGGGGCAACTTGATTTTAAAATAAACCCATTTTCCAACTCACCCAAGTTAAGGCACACTTTCCAATTCAGAAAAAGACAAAAATAGGAACCACCTCCTCTCTCCATTAATACCGTTATTAAAAAGCGTACAGATTAATTGTGCATTTTAATAGCCCTGATCATGAATATTCATAACACATTTCTTGCTCATGTTCTAATTAAAACATACTAATAGAATAAGATGTAGCTGTCAGACAGGCGTTTTTTTTTTTCCCCTTACAATGTTGGTGCCACAGCTATGAAGAGCTGATAGACAAGAACCATCCTAAGCTCTCAGAATGGAGAAATAGAATTTGCCCACATTTGGAATCAGCAGAAAAGCCCTTCACCTGATAAGGAGCCACAGGAAAAGGTCACACACCAGTGACCAGTGACAGGGGACACCAGTGTCATTCCTCCCCCAGGAGGAACGGAGCCACTTTAGAGACACAACTTTTGAACAAGAAAGGGCACTAAGGAGTGCGTCAGGTTTTCTGCCCCATCCCCACATCCCAGTTGCCACTTGTGGTCCCTCCTGCTCTGCTGCCAGGCTGTAGCTGCCAGCCCTCACTCACGGGTTCCCTGGAGCCAAAAATGGCACCAAAAGATGCTGCTCTGGTCTCAATAACCTGAGCCCTGAAGGCCACCAGGGCACACGTGCCAGCCCCTGGGCCACCCGTGAGCCCCAAGGTGGTTGTAGCTCTTAACCCCCCAACCTGAGCAGGACACCAGGACATGGATCCAGTGCCAGCCCCAGGTGGCCAAGGGGACTCCCCAACGTGTGGGCTTTGCATTCAGGCCACAGTCTTTCAAGCTGAGCTCAAGGGGTGGCAGCCACCCCCCTGGACCTGGAGGACATGCAGAGCAGGACATTTTGCTCCTGAGGCCTCTCAAACACTGTTTGTGGAGCAGGACCCAGAGTTTTTGCTCTTAAATCCTGCACCAAAGCTACTCAGAGGGGAACATGCACTGCTGCCAAGTCCAGCAGGCTGCAAGTTCCCAGTGTCAGGAGGAGAATGCAGCCAGGGGACCATCACAGCAACCCCATGGGTGACAGTGGGGGACATTGCCAGGGATGCTGCGCTGAGCTGGGCTGAGCTGCCCTCCCCCAGGCCACCCCTGCCTCCACAATCTGCCAGCACCAAAACCCCCTCCCTAAGCTGATTCCCAAGGAAATGACTTGGCCTTTTTTTTTTTTTTTTTTTTAAAGTCTATTAAAAATATTTAGGCCAAGCCCTTCACGTGGCTGGACAAGGTTGTGGGGAGCAACCACTGCTGCCATGAAGAAAAAACACCTTCCATCTTCAAGGGTCTACTGACCACAAGGTGCCTTCTGGCAAAGCTGGGTGGCAAATCCAGCTCCACAGCCAGAGCAGTGTCATGGGCTGGAGCAGAACAGGGATGTCAGGAGAGGGATGTCAGGAGAGGGGTGTCAGGAGAGGGGTGTCAGGAGAGGGATGTCAGGACAGGGATGTCAGGACAGGGATGTGGTGGCACCCGGGAATAAACACCCCAGGGCCAGCTCACCATGATGATGTTAAAGACACTTCACCTCTGCCAGTCCCCAAGGTGCCCTGGGGGAAGTGTAGAGGACCCCAGTGGAGGTGGGATGGCGTGAGCTGCCACGGAAAGAGGCCCCAGTGCCACCAGAATTTGATTTGAAGCAGAGGTGACAGAAGGCTGCTCGATAAACACTTCCAAATTAAGCGGCTTTGTGTCCTAATCGCTCTGGCCATCAGCCTCCCAGCAAAATCTCTGCTAAAAGGGATTTGAAATCAATAAAATTAGTCGACTGGTAATTAGCTTTAGTCCCAGGCAAACTAGCAAAGTTGTTTTTTCCACGGTCAGAGTTGGTTGCACGGAGCCACACACAGCAGGGAAACACCCAGCGACGCATCCCAGCAGCAGCATCCCCTGCAAAAGGGTCCTGGGTGCTGGCAGAGCCCTTGGAAGGGGAAAAGTGGGTGCTGGGAGTGGCCCCAGCTCAGCCTGTTTATTTACCAGCTCAATCTACCCCCGAATAGGAAAAAACAGCTGGGAATAGAGCAGCCGGGAGCTGTTTACAGGACGTGGCCTGGGGATGGGACTATACAATTTGCTCATTTCCTTTTCCCGGCGCACGACGAAACAATTAATTCAAAAAAGAAAAGGGGGAAAAAAATCCCCCCCAAGAAAGCAAGTGGTGCCAAACACCTGGAGGGCAGGACAAGGTCGCCGGCACTGCCACCCTAGTGCCACCCATGCAATGTCACCCTGCTCGTGGGGCAGAGCAGGAGTCACAGAATCACAGAACCACTCAGGTTGGAGAAGCCCCTTGGGATCACCCAGTCCAACCATCATCCCTGCTCCACAAAGTTCTCCCCTAAACCATCTCCACCAACATCACATCCAAACCACCCTTCAGCACATCCAGGGATGGTGACTCCATCACCTCCCTGGGCAGCCTGTTCCACTCTCTGACCACTCTTGCTGGGAAATAATTGTTCCTACTGTCCAGTCTGACCCTGCCCTGGTGCAGCTTGAAGCCCTTCCCTCTTGTTCTACCTTTGCTCTGTCCCAGGAGCCAGTGAGCACCCTGGGCTCCAGCTCCTGGGAGCTGCTTCCCAGAGTACCCAAGGTCAGCTGGAATAAACACGGGGCAGGAGTGACTTGCACCAGGTAGGAGAGCTCTGGTTCATCCCCTCCACTGCGTTGAAATTTGAGGATGGACAAAGTGGGCTGGCAGGGACAGCCAGGCTGAGCTTTTCTGCTGCCTGGGGAGAAAGTGTTTCAGTGGGTCTGGCCTGGGTGGGCAGTGTCACATCTTGGCCACACAGCCCAGACTGCTGGAGCCACAGCCTGCTGGGTCCTGGGGCAGGATGGGATGGCTGGAATGAAGACAGTGGCTTGATGGGATGTGCTCTCCCAAGCCCACGACTTGAGGAGCATGGGGGTGATCCCTGGGGATGAGCACCACCCTGTAGCTGCCCCCAGGCAGCCCTGACCAGAGGGACCTGAAGCCACCACATCATGCCCCAGGATAGGGAAGGAGCCTGAGAAGCTCCCAGCTCCCCAGGACCCAGCTCAGACCTGTCCCTCTGTGCTGAGAGCTTCCCAAGGAGGAGCAAGAGGGGATGTTCTGGATCACGATAATCACCTGATCCTCCAGAGCAGGCACCTGGGGTGGGGACAGACACAACTGCACCGACACGTAAAACAAATGGGTCATCTCGGAACTCGCTAACACAGATCCCACGGGGCAAACTCTGCCCATTTATCTTTGTGATGATGAATGTGCTGAGAATTCAACACCAAAGACAAGCACATCCACCCCACACAGGCCCCCCTGTGCCCCTGTCCCAAGGGAAGTGCCCAGTCCTGCCTCCTCCTCCCCAAATGCACACTCAGGGATAACTTCTTACTTTAAAAAAGCTGATGCCACCACTTCAGTGATCATTAATTCCTCTGCTCAGCATCTGCTCTGCCACCAAGCACATCCACCCCACACAGGCCCCCCTGTGCCCCTGTCCCAAGGGAAGTGCCCAGTCCTGCCTCCTCCTCCCCAAATGCACACTCAGGGATAACTTCTTACTTTAAAAAAGCTGATGCCACCACTTCAGTGATCATTAATTCCTCTGCTCAGCATCTGCTCTGGCACCATGTCCTGATTCAGCAGTTTCTGAAGGGTCCGCACTGGGAGAAGGGTTTTAGGAAATGTTTGGGGCTGGGAAAAGATGGGAGCAGTACCAGGCAGAGAGCAGGGAAAAATGATCCCCTCTCCATTGGTTTTGGATAAGGGATGAATAAGAGAGAGAAGTTAAATCTACAGTCAACAATAAAAACAAACAGAAAAAGGGGGGAACAGAGCAAAGTAAGTACTTTAGTTACTCCTGATTTTTTGGAAGATGGTCTGGGAGGTGATGCACATGGTATTTCAAAATGAAACGGCATTCCCAGCTTCTGCCACAGGTCAGGACACTGAATGTCACAGTGCATGGGTGGCTGCAACTGCTCTCAAAGGACACTGCTCTCAAGGCAGCTCCTGGGAGGTTTCAGGGGAGTTGGGGTGACAGCCCAAAAATGCCCCAGAAGAGAAGAAATGCACAAAACAGTGCCCAGCACAGGGCTGAGAAAGGCTTGAGGGAAAAGTAAATAAATAAAATCCAACAAGCAAATTCCACCACCTTTCAGTTCAGAAAGAAGTGTTTCCTGCAGACCCTAGAAGAAGGTCCCCACTGTGTTCTGGGTGTGGCTTCTGAGTAATGAACATGAGACTTTGACCACTTAAAGTCATAATTAAGGAAATCAATAACCTGGACCAGCCCAAACCTCACCAGGGCCTTGCAAAAAACAAGTGCACATGGTCCCAGTGGGGGTACAATGCTGAGCTGTGCCACGGCCACCACTGGTGTCCCCAGCATGGCCAAGGACTAAACCAGAGCCCTGGGGTTCAGGTCAGCACCAAACTGGTGGGCTACCTTCTCCCTGGAGGACAGGACAAACTGGACAGGATTTATTAAACAACCAAAAAGCCAAGTGAAGGTTGTGAGGCCATGAGCCTCCCAAGCCTGCTCCCTCCAGCAGAAAGACACAGAGATGGTCCTACCTCCCAGCTTCTAGGAAAGCCAGCAAGATGCCACAGGGAGAAAGAAAACAAACCTGTGACGACAACTAGAGGGAAGAAAATAAACTTTCAAGCTCAAAACACTTCCCCCAGCTGTAAAAACAAAGGCACAGCAATGACCAAACAAGAGCACAAAGGAGCAGCATGAAAAGGGGACAGGGGACAAGATGAGGCTCAAGCAGTCAGTGCTTTCAAAAGGTCAGCAGCCTGTCCCTTGTCCTCAGCCTCTCTGGTACAAACCTACCCATGTCCCTTGTCCTCAGCCTCCAGCCCAACAGCCCATCCACACTCGGCAAGAAGCGGCACATCAAGGAGGGTCTGAGGGACAAAAGTGCAGGGAAATGGGCCAAGAACAACACTGGTTTGAGTCAGACCGGTAACAGGTGTCAGAGAATGGGCTTTTTCTTTGCTAGCACCTTGGATCAGCACAGAGTTTGGAGGAGCTGCTCTGCTCCCCCGGGTGGATGGGAACAGAGACCCAGCACGAGGCAGCATCAGGAACCCATTGCCCTGTGGTCCCACCACACTGGGACACAGCAAGGTGGGGCTGCAGGGACCCAGGGGGGGAAGGAGGAGAACCAGGAGGGGCTGCAGGCTCTGGGGATGAGCCCAGGTCTGGACTGAGCCACCTGCAGCTCCTGGCAGCAGCTCACAACAAACCCAACCCTGCAGGAGAAGAGCAAGGAGGGGGCTGACCCTGCTGGACCCCCCCTTATCAGCAGAGTGCCAGGGAGCACCTCAGCACTCCCCAAACCTGTGGAGAGGAGGCTGGGAACGCACCCACCCCTTGAGGGCAGCTCCAAGCCAGGGCTGCATCCCAGCACATAGAGAGGCAGTGCTGGACACCAGCTGTGCCAGCGCTCACCTCCCCAGCTGCCCTCCAACCCCAGCTCCTCACCATTTCCAGGCATGCAACTTGAAAATGTTTAATCCCAGGGAGGTTGTTGATGCCCCAGCCCTGGAGGTTTCTAAGGCCACGATGGACAAGGTTTTGTGCAACCTGGTCTAGTGGGAGGGTTCCCTGCTCATGGCAGGGGAACTTGATGATCTTTAAGGTCCCTTCCAACCTTAATGATTCTCTGATTCTATTTCTATTAACTAAATATGAAAACCCATGGATTTACGAGGAGTTACATCCTTGACCTGAACACCAGAGTGGTGCCTCTCAGAAGCCCCCCGCTTGAAGCTCATCCATGTATCTATGGGACCTCTGAGGACCAGCAATCCTGGAGGCAAACTGAAACTCAAAGGCAGCCTGTAGAGAACTTGTACTCATCTTCTGCATCATATACACTCAGTAAGACGGACACACTTGCCACCACAAAACAATCTACATTCAGGAGATACAGGCTCATCCACAAAGCAAGGGCTTCTATCCCATCAAACAGAAAGCTTGGGGGGAGAAGAGCGAGAGTGAATCCACATCCTGTTTTTTCCAGCTCATTTATTTTACCACAAAGTTGCACACTCATGAAAGATGCAGACACTCGACACGAATGCACATATTGTTGTCCAAAGGAAGAATTCATTCTGCTGAGTCTGCAGAGCAGCCCCAATGCCAGCAAGGCCAAAGCTCGCGGGTCCCCGGGGACACCACGTCTTGACCTTTCGTATTTCACAGGCAATTGTGTATTTTGCACAGAGATGCAGATGCAGGGACCAGGCACACACCCCCACACTCCTTTACTTAGAAACACAGACCTCTGCTTCCCTTCTGATTTGCATCTTTCCAAGTATTGTTTCATTTGCAATGTAAAATAAAACTAGAGGGTCAGAGACGCGGCTCCAACACCGACCTTTAGGTGGGGAAGAGAAATCCCTGTCCCACTTGGTTTCCATTACCCACTGAGCAAGAAAAAAGGGGACAAAATCCTGTTTACTTCTACAAAAAAAGTAACAACAAACAAACCCCACAACCAAGCAAATCTCAAAAGTTTGCCAGACAGACATTTTCAGATCAAACAGAAAGGTTTTCCTTGGCTGCTTCCAGGGAGCAGCACCAGTGGTGTGGACGTGAGCCCTCCCAGGCCAGCAGGTAGGGAGGCCAGAAGCAGTTAAAAATTAGACAAATTCAAGATCATTTCCAAATAACGTGGAAATTACGTGAGGAAAAGGTCAAACACACACACACACACAATCCCAGTGGCCTTGGTAGTTTATTTGTAAAGCTTCTCCTACCGGGAAGAGAGATGATAGAATCGGAATCATCAAGGCTGGGAAAGACCTTCAAGATCACCAAGTCCAACCATTCACCCTACAACTCTTAACCACTAAACCATCTCCCAAAACACCACGTCTACCCCTTTTTTGAACATCTCCAGGGATGGTGCCTCCATCACCTCCCTGGGCAGCCTGTTCCAAGGCCTCACCACCCTTTCTGTGAAGAAATGTTTTCTAACATCCAGCCTGAACCTCCCCTGGCACAACTTGACCCCATCTCCTCTTGTCCTATTGCTGGTCACCAGGGAGAAGAGCCCAACACCCACCTCACCACAACCTCCTCTCAGGGAGCTGTAGAGATCAATGAGGTCTCCCTTCAGCCTCGTCTTCTCCAGGCTGAATAGCCCCAGGTCCCTCAGCCTCTCTCATAAGGCCAGTTCTCAGCCTTGTTGCCCTTCTCTGCCCCCTCTCCAACCCCTCAACATCCTTCTTACGCTTCGGTGCCCAAAACTTAATGCCTGGAAAGCGTCACAGCTAACGAGCCAGCAACTTAGCCTGCAAAATTCCTTGCAAGGGGGGAAAAAAACCCAGATCCCCAGGGGGAGATCAAGGCTGAAGCAAACATAGACCCAGGAGTGTTGACTGGAACCCAAAGGCAGGGGCAGCAATCCTGCAGGATGCCCCGGGTTGCACAGGATGCTCCAGCGTGTTCCCCCAGACGATGATTCAGCCCCACAGGAAGGATCATCTAAGAAGAATTGTTCGACACAATGAGCAGGACTTTCCCAAACAAAGTGTTCTCAACACCACCTGCCTGCCTCCCTCCAAGAGGCAAGCCCTCAGCTCCCAGCTTGATCTGCAAAGAACTTCAGAACGATGGTCACCACAACAAAGGTTCATCTTTTCACCTCCTGCTTTCCCACAACGAGCATCACCGAGGGCACGGTGGGATCACAGCTGCCATCCTGTCCCCAGGAGGGAGCTGGGGGGCAACACAGAAGCCACCAGCACCTGATGCCACAACCCCCTGCCCAGGCCCAGTTACATCAGGATTGCCAGTTTCAGTCCAAAACACACAATCCATGCTTCCTAAGATAGCCCTAAAGCAAAACCAAGTGCCAGCAGTACCCAAGGTACTGAGGTTTTGGGGTAACTGCATGTACAGCCAAGGAGTTTTTCATCCCAGGCGACAGTTCCCACAGAATTTGGTCAGTGTGACACAGCATGGGGAGACACTGGACTTCAAAACCATTTCAGGACTGATGTGATCTATTCAAAGCTCTGCCAAATATTTCTGCAGTTGAATATCCCATTGATTATTTGAACTGCACTAACGAGGGGTGTATTTGATCTCCTTGCTACTTAGAAGCCTCATTTCCAAGGACCATGACTCTTTTTTTTTTATTCCTCTTTAAATATAAACACTTCAAGAAGTTCACTGGTCTTCACTTCACAATTCTTCACTGGTGAAGAATTCAAATCTTTGCACAATCATACTCTGTGTTCCAAATCTCCCTGGTACCCTGAAAGCCAAAAGGACAAGTCACAGGAAGAGATTACCCCCCAAAATACATTGATATAAAATCACCAGTTTTGTTTTAAGGCCCACAGGGGCTCATGGTGCAGAGCTTATCAGGCCAGGTCTCAACCAGCCTCTTGATCTCAGCAGAAATCAATGATCCATTGCACTGTGGGTCTAGGCTGTTCATCAGCCTCTGGGACCCTGTTTCTAACCCCACATGGACCAGGGGACACCAAAAAGCTGCTCCAGGCCCTTGTGCCCTGGTTCCCCTTGTCCCTATCAGAGCATCTGACTCCAAGCAGCCCAAATGCTGGCAAAGAGATGAAGCTGGTGGTAGAGGGTTGTTTTTTTGACCAATCTAGATCTGCCACCTGGTCTGTTGCTGTGTGGAGGCAAGTGCCTGGGGCCAGCTCCAGGGAGAGGACAGAATGGAGGGTGGCATAGCTCCTGCCAGCAGCAGTGAGGGTGCATCTCATGTTAAATCAGCCACAGAGGTACAGCATGAAGCACCCAGCTCAGGGTGGGACGTGGCAGCCTCTGCAGACACGTCTGGGCTCCTCCTGCACTGCCTGGGACTACAACTTGCTTGGACACCGAGGACATCACTGAGCAAGCAGAGAGGAAGCCCATCCTTGCCACCCCTTTGTCCCCAGGCTGGGCACACCGAGCCCTCCCTCCACACACCCCGCAGCAGCTCTGGTGCTGCTGACCTCCAGGACAGCTCTCCCTCTCCCCAGGCAGTGTCAGTCCCACGGATCAGGTGCCAGTAGATGGCACTCCACGTGTAGCACGGCTCCTCTCCTCTCCAGGACTAACCAGCACCCCCCATGCACATTTCAGACCATTTCCTGGGTGCAAATCTGGCACCACTGCCTGACGGGCTGGCAGGAGCTGGTCCTCCTTGCTTTGATCTCTCATGATGAACAACACAGAAGTCCTGAGAAAAGCCCACAGCACAGTTCCCCAGAAGCCCCAAGAAGATCTCATGCAAACAGGTTTTATTCTTCTGCCTGTGACAACACTAAGGAGCAACATTTCATCTCATTTCCATCTTTGACATCTCCCTGGGCATGGCCTGACCCCTCGTTTGAGTTGCAGAGGGGTGATGCAGACCTGCCAGGAAGGGTGGGAGCTGGTTTTCTCCCCCTGCTCTGCAGCTGGCAGGGTGGACCCACACGAGCACCCAGCCTGGCTTCACACACTGCCTGCACTTTTTTTAAACACTCTTCACATCAGAGCTTTGTGCTGTTCAGAGGAACAAGCTGGAGACAAAAGAAGCCCTATTAGATTATCTTGTCTGTGTCTCCTCTACATGATGTTTCATTTCCTAGTGCTTTTGTCTAGCCAAGCAGTAACACTTCTTATCAGGAATACCAATATAACTGTCTAGTAAAATTGACCATTAAGAAGTTGCTCTGATGTTTTGCTTTCCCTTAACTACAAGAAGCTCTAAAAGGGTTGTGGGGTTTTTTCCTCCAAGAACAAGAAGAGCTGCATCAGTGCCCAACCTCTAAGTGCAGAGGCTCTGGGTGTCTGAAGGGGGTTAAAAACCTGGAGCTCCACAGTTTGTTGGGATGGTGAGAGCTGAGCCCCAACAGGCCTGACTGCAACTCTGTGTGTGCTCAGGATGAGAAGCTGCTGCCCTGAGGGAATGTGGCAGCATTTCCCAATGCAACTTTGGAAAGAACATATATGTATAAAATGAGGAGGGGGAAAAACCCCAAGAACAAACAACACTCTTGGCCTCAGTGCAGGAAAGAAAATGTGAAGGAGCAAAGTCACCACCAAACAACCTGACTGTCCTCAGCAGGTGAGCTCTGCTGGCAGCTCCCACCTCTGCTCCTGGCAGACCCTGGGCCACCCTGGCCATGGACCACGCTGGTCTGGTCCCTCACTGCACCAGGTTCATGAGGTGGTTGAAGGCACTGAGCAAGTTCTGAGGCTCACTGGACTTTCCAGGGGCAGCTGAACACGTAAGACAGCAGGAAACCCAACGAAAATCAGTTCCCCATTTGGAGCAAAACGTGCCCCAGAAGCCCCTAGGACCAGGCAGGCAGGACTGACGGGAAGAGGAAGATCTCAGCTGGCAGCAAGTGACCACCAGCTCAGCTGTCTGCAAAACCACAGCTCCACACCTTCTGCCTCTCAGGCCATGCCAGACCCCATCTGCTTCTGCCACTGCAGCAGGGTGAGCTTGGCAGGGGCTAGAGGGGACAACCACCTCTGGGCAAGGTGTCCCAGCTGCTCCACTGGACCCCTCAGCCCCAGGCAGATGGAGGAGGGCACAAGCCAGTTGTGAACCTCTCTGGTGCCCAGGAGGCATCTCATGGAGGGGTCTGGCTGCCCACACTGCTCAGGTCAGGACAAGGAGCACACACCAACCTCCAGTGACCTCAGGCACAGGAGATTAACTCTCTCATGGGAAGTTAATTCTGAGCTTGCACCATTTTGTCCAGCCTGCACATCTCCCTTCCATGGAACCACAGAACTGTCAGAGTTGGAAGGGACCTCTAAGAGATCATCTAGTCCAAGTCACCTGCTAAAGCAGGATCACCTGGAGCACATCACTCAGGGCTGCATCCAGGTGGGTTTTGAATACCTCCAGAGAAGGAGACTTCACAAGCCCCCTGGGCAGCCTGTCCCAGGGCTCTGTCAACCTCACAGCCAAGAAGTTTCTCCTCATATTTCAATGGAAATTCCCATATTCCAGCTTATGCCCGTTGCCCCGTCACTGGGAACTACTGAAAAGAGTCTGGCTCCATCCTCCTTTATCCCAGCAGCATCCCAAATCCTTGGTTGCTCCTCAGCATCCCAAGGGTAACCCTGTCCACCCTGCTGCACCCAGCACACTGCCTCACTTAAACACAAGCCCACATTTATATCCAACTAAGAGGTGTAGGTTTAGCAGCCAGAGCAAGAGCCCCTGGAGCCACCTCACTTCCTAACAGACACCACTCGTAGCAATTCAGATAAACTGGTTTCTCTCAAGTTCTAACTAGATATGCACAAGCCACTCTAACTGAAGCAAGAGCATCTCCAGAGAGCTGGGCATCTGTTTGATTTGTTTCCAGAACCAGCTGAAATGAAAACCACCCCACAAGTCCCTTGTAGGGGAAGGAAACCCCACAATGAGGTCGTGTTGCCCATTTCAGCTACAGGCTCCCAGCACAAGGACCACTGGTCACCATCTCACTCAAGATTAGTAATTAACTAATAATTAACTTTATTGTGTGCTGGAGCCAACCTCCAGCCACCAACTCTTCTCACCCTGCCACTCACCACAGCTTCTTTAACAGCTTTTCAGGGTCTTACATCTCTGGCAGGGGAAGGCAGGGAAGCAGCACAGAAAGATGAGCTATTCTTGCATCCTGCTCCCAAAACAGGACCATGTGTCCTCAGGCAGCATTAACACTCTGCACTCCTGCCCAAAAGTGGAGTGGCAGTGAAAGGCTGGGTGTGGGAAGGAGGAGAAAAGGGTTCCTGAAGACTTCCAGCCTGCCACTCCTGCCCACCTGTCTCCAGATCCTTCCAGAGCAGAAATCCCAACGGATCCACTAAAAATTATTCCTTCCTATTCCATCTTCCCATGCTCTGCCAAAAAAAACCCACCACAACAAGACCAAACCAAAAAAAAAACAAACCCAGTGTGGCCAGATGTCTGGCAGGAAGGGAACCTACCCCAAACCAGCTTGTCCTGGGATGCCATGTCCAGGGAACAGCAGCAGAGGAGCCCGGTGGCCCCCGAGCCCCAGCGCGCTCCTCCCACCCGCCCGGGAACACCGGGGAGGAGCAGGGCTCCCAGTTCCTCCATCCCTGCCCACTCCTGCCTGCCTTTGTTTGGGAGACTATAAAGGAGTTCACTCTAAGGACAAGCAAAGGCAGTTAAAAGAAAGTTCACGAGGCTTATGGAGTGGATTAAGTTTACCAGGGGGTTTTATGATGCGCTGCCCCGAGAGCAAAGAGCAACTGGGCAGCAGCTCTTGCAGCCCAGGCTCGAAGGACATAGGGTTTGGGAAGTACAGGGTCAAAAAAACTCACCTATGTGCCTCAATCGTGCTCTTGTGCACTGATTCCTTAACACAAACCCTTTGCAAAGGCAGGGCTGGGGCTGAGCTGCAGCCCTCCAGCTAGCAGGGCTCCCAACCAAGTCTGCAGCAGCAGCTTCTTGGAGTTGTTTGCCCTCTAACAAAAGCCATCTCCACCCAATCCTGCGTGGCTCTGTTGTGGTGATCCAGGGTATTTCTTTGGCAAAGCCCTGGTCACTGTTTATTGTCTTGCTTTCCTTTATCTGCAAATCTCAAAAGCATTTTATAAATGTTAAACCTCAAAGCTTCTCTAGGGAACAAAACTGTTTCTAGCTATTGTACATATGGAGAGACTTGCCCAAAAATGAGGGCAGAGCTGGAAATGCTGAGATCAGAGCTGAGACAGCCCCTCTTGGCACAATAAAAAGCCACACAGATTATCCCTTAAATACCTGTGTGGACTGACACATCTCCAGCTATTAACCTCCCATGCTTGTTCCACCTCTTGGAACAATCCTTTGTGTTCACCAGGTCTGGAGAGTGCAAAAAACCTTCACAACTGGCAACCCAAACCACAAGGTCTCACTAATCTTTCAGTTTTCTTCTTTGGGTAAAAAAGCACCAGTCCCACAGTTTCAATTTTTCAGAAAATTATTTAAAGAAAACAGAACAAAAACCCACAATACTTTGAAAAATACAGAGCAAGTTGGGGGAGAAGTGCTGGTTTTGAGCTGACCCAAGAAGGGCTGGAAGAAGCAGCATGTCAGGGGAGATGCTCAATTCTGGCTCTCCTTCCCATGTGGTGTATGTCCTGCTCTCAGAGGTCCTAAACTGCAGTGGTTGCACAGTTGGGAGCATAAGCTGCAGCTCCCCATCTTTTTACTCACCTTTATCCCCCAATATAAGAAAGACATGGAGCTCCTGGAGAGTCCAGAGGAGCCCACAAAGATGATCCAAGGGCTGGAGCAGCTCTGCTCTGGAGACAGGCTGGGAGAGTTGGGGTGTTCAGCCTGGAGAAGAGAAGGCTCCAGGGAGACCTTAGAGCAGCTTCCAGGGCCTGAAGGGGCTCCAGGAAAGCTGGGGAGGGACTTGGGACAAGGGCAGGGAGGGAGAGGACAAGGGGGGATGGATGAAAACTGGGAGAGGGAGATTGAGGTGAGACATGAGGACGAAATTCTTGAGTGTGAGACCCTGGAACAGTGACTCCAATTTTGGCTGCACCAAGCAATCTAGAGAGCACCCCAGAGGTTTGTGTGAGCTCATGGCTCCAGACACCAGCTCTTTGAGATGTCTCAGTTCCCGGGACCTTCTCAGAGCACCACCTCTCCCACAAGCCTGGGGTCTGATGTGACCCTCCTCCCGTTTCTAACCCTAATGCTCCGCACCGCAAGAAACCTGGAAAAGCAAACCAGGCTACAAAGAGTATGCAGAAGCCCCACAGGATGGAATCAGGACTCATTTTCCACTCCAAGCTGCTCACATGCAGTGGCATTTCCAGTGTGGCAGAGCTCCATCTGGATCACCTTCACGCTTCCCTGCAGAGCCAGGCAGTTCCTGGAAAGTCAGCACAGGGAGTACAACCCCTCTATGCCACCAGCCCTGAAATGGGGGAGAACCAGAGATGGGCCAGGCAACCCCAACTCCTTCCACTGCTTCCCAGCAGCCCCACTTGGGAAGGGTCCAGAGCCAGAGCAGCTCCGAGGCAGCTCCGACCAGCACCAGGAGGACCCAGAGCTTGAAGCCACCTCAGCTAGAAACAGCAGCTTAAAAATAAACAAGCACTAAGTTTTGAGTTCTGAACTAATAGAAACTGAGAGGACTTCTGCTGGATCTCTGCTGACCACAAGGCAGCAAGGACTTCTTCCTCTTCAGCTGTTCTGCCCCCAGGTTGGTTCTGCCTGGTGAAGTTCAAAGCTCAGGGGCTGCTTGATACGTCAGGGCTGAGGAGCAGCAAAGGAAGGAAACAACCAGGACACCAGGGCACCCCCGAGGCTCCAGCTCAGAGCATCCCACCCAGCCAGGATTGGACTAAACCAAATCTAAAGCAGGAGTCTTGTGTCTCAGCTTCAAGCAAGAAGATCCAAAGCAGACTTGGGCTGTTTGGGATCCAAGGAGCCCTGGCTGGAGCCACAGGGGGGCCCTGGGTGTTGCTCCCCAAGGAAGCTCAACCTGAAGGTCCCTCCCAAAAGTTCAGATCAGCTGAGTTCACCAGACCCCACACCCAGTCCCTTTTGCACACCTTTACCACCCACCCAATTCCAGGGAAGGGATTAATTAACACCCTGATGGCTGCTGGGTCCTGCAGTATCAACAGTGACCTAAGTGCAAGCAGATGGACAAAGAGGAGGAGGACAAAACCAGGAGAACTCCAGGATTTAGGATGAACAGAGCCCAGATGGGACCACTGCCATCAGGTGAGCACCTGCACGTGCAAGGACAGGAGCTGGGACCTGCTTCTGCCACGGCCACCACTGCCACACCCCTGGGGCTGGACGTGCTGCTTCCACCAGGAAGCAAATGGGTTTTGCCCTGTGGAGCCCCTGGTTCACCTGAGACCTTTGGATCACACCAGCAACTAAAAGGCTGAACCAGAGCACAAGGCTGCAACCCCCTCTGCTCTGGTGACACCCCACCTGGAGCCCTGTGTCCAGTTCTGGAGCCCCAACATAAGGACATGGAGCTCTTGGAGAGAGTCCAGAGGAGGCCACAGAGATGATCCAAGGGCTGGAGCAGCTCTGCTCTGGAGACAGGCTGGGAGAGTTGGGGTGTTCAGCCTGGAGAAGAGAAGGCTCCAGGGAGACCTTAGAGCAGCTTCCAGGGCCTGAAGGGGCTCCAGGAAAGCTGGGGAGGGACTTGGGACAAGGGCAGGGAGGGAGAGGACAAGGGGGGATGGATGAAAA
>NW_009954218.1:535606-536493 GCF_000747805.2 Chaetura pelagica
GCTCTGGAGCCAGGCTGGGAGAGTTGGGGTGTTCAGCCTGGAGAAGAGAAGGCTCCAGGGAGACCTTAGAGCAGCTTCCAGGGCCTGAAGGGGCTCCAGGAAAGCTGGGGAGGGACTTGGGACAAGGGCAGGGAGGGAGAGGACAAGGGGGGATGGATGAAAAGTGGCAGAGGGAGATTGAGGTGAGACATGAGGAGGGAATTGTGGAGTGTGAGGGTGGTGAGAGCCTGGCCCAGGTTGCCCAGGAAAGCTGTGGCTGCCCCATCCCTGGCAGTGTTGAAGGGCAGGTTGGATGGGGCTTGGAGCAGCCTGGGCTGGTGGGAGGTGTCCCTGCCCATGCAGGGGGCTTGGAACTAGATGGTCTTTAAGGTCCCTTCCAACCCAAACCATTCTGTGATTCTAATCCTGTGCTGGTGGCCTGGACTTGACCAACCCCACCCTGGGCTTGCACAGCACCCCAAGGTACCCAGGGCACTTCTGCAAGAGCACCAACACTTGCCCTCCAGTAGCAGCACTGCTGGAGCCTCGTGTTTTGGTCCTCAGCACCTGCAGGGCTGGCTCCAGGCCTGGCAAGACCTGTTGATGCCCCAGCCCTGCAAGGACATCCCTCCCCTGTTCCTGGGAGAGGTTTGAGAGTTAAAGCAACACCGGTAGTGGGATTGTCAGCAGCACAAATGCACAATCAGGAGGGGAAGATGTGGGGGGAAAGCATCCAACTGGTGAATATAATACTTGGAAGGAAAAGCAGATTGAAAAAAAAAAATTAAAAAAATAAAAAAATGAGGGGGTGGGAAAAAAAAAATAAAAAAAAAAATCTCAGTGGTAAAAGTTTCTCATGCATCTATAATAGTATCTGCAGACAGAGGAAGGCTGCAGAGTACCCAATT
>NW_009954218.1:537276-539294 GCF_000747805.2 Chaetura pelagica
ATTCCTGCTCTTTGCTGAAACAATAGGCTCGGGATGCTGGCAAAGTTATAAATAATCCTGCTGGCTACACAACACAAATACAAGACAGGAGCAGGGTGACTATCAGCTCGATGGAAAGTGACTCACCACCTTCTTCCAGCATTCCCAAAGAAGGGCAAACACCACGGCCCTGCTCCCCCTTGGGGGGCTTTGCAGGGGCTCCCCTGGCTGGGACCCCCATCCTGAGAGGGAAGGAGCAGCTTAAAGCTTGAAGAAAGCAAAGGGCTACACAACACAAATACAAGACAGGAGCAGGGTGACTATCAGCTCGATGGAAAGTGACTCACCACCTTCTTCCAGCATTCCCAAAGAAGGGCAAACACCACGGCCCTGCTCCCCCTTGGGGGGCTTTGCAGGGGCTCCCCTGGCTGGGACCCCCATCCTGAGAGGGAAGGAGCAGCTTAAAGCTTGAAGAAAGCAAAGCCTGAGCAGCTCCCAGACACAGGCACCCTGAGCCACGGGGTCCCCAAAGCAGAACACACAGACACTGGGGAACTGGGCAAGAGAGAGCTCAAATTGGGGAAAATAATGGGAAGCCACTAACTCCGCAACATCCTTCTCTATTTTAGAAGGGAAGTTGGCCCTTCTGAGACAATTTGGTGGAGCTGATTTCCAGAGTGCTCCTCTGAAGGCTGAGGGTGAGCAGAGATGAGCAAACGTGCCTGGAGATGCTGGTGGATCTGCCCCAGGGAAAGGACACTTGTGTGAGGGTCTCTGCCCCGAAGGCAGCACTGGGGGGTGGACATGGCCCCTCTGGGCTCAACTCATGAGGAAGGGAACATGCACCTTTCTGGGCACCAAGGATAACCCCATGGTTGATCCAAGTCTGTGGCTGACCATGGGGCACAAAGTAGAGCAGCCCTTAAGCCAGGACTGGGGTGCTGTGCACGTGGTGATGGCAGCCAGGAGCCCCAGTGCCAAGGGTACCTGAGAAAGGGAAAGATCTTCCCAACTGGAGACTTGGGTAAGTTGGAAGTGAAATAAATTCTCCTTTTTTTGTTTTTTGTTGTTTGTTTTTTTTTTAAAAAAAGAGCTTCCTGACTTGTTATTCCATTCCCCAAATCTGGAAATGCCATCAGCTGCATCCACACAACAAAAAAACCCAACAAAAACTGTCTTAAAGTTTGAGCTGATGTCCAAGAGGCCAAAAGAAAGGAGAACAAAAGTCAGAAACCTGTGTCAAGCTGCTCCCCCTGGCCAGCCTGGCACCCAAGTCATTCTCCACAGAGGGATTCACAGAGGCAGAGGATGTGAAATAACCAGGATATGAAGTGACTCTTAAAGGATTTTTTTTGCCAGGTAGGTGAGGTAAAAGGTCACTAAGAGCTGGGTGAGCACATCCAGCTCAGCAATGTCATGCTGAGCTTGTTACAGGGCTTAACTCAGTTTAAATGTACCTCAGACAAGGAGAAAAATCCAGCTTCCAGCCATGTGGGAAATCCAGGCAGCTCTAAGAGACAGTGGGGACACAATGCCATGGTCCCAGCCACCACACAGCTCCTGAAGGAGCTTCTTCCAGCACCCAACAGCAGCCCAACACCACTGCTCCTGTCTTGGGCAGGCTGGGAAATGAAGTGAACAACCCTCAGCAGCTCCTGGCAGGGGGAAAAAGGTGACTCAGAGCCTCCCCAGCCAGGCTTTGATCCACCTTTGGAAAGAAAAGGTACTTGTTGATACCAAAGTCTTTTTGAAATCAGCAAAGAGTTGGGCAGAGAGGAACTAATGAGGTTCAGCAAGGGCAAAAGAAGGTCCTGCACCTAGGGAGGAAGAACCCCAGGCAACAGTACAAGTTCAGGGTGACCTGCTGGAGAGCAGCTCTAGGGAAGAGGACCTCAGGGTCCTGGTGGACAACAGGTTGACCATGAGCCAGCAACATGCCCCTGTGGCCAAGAAGGCCAGTGGCCTCCTGGAGGGCACTGGGAAGAGTGTGGCCAGTAGGTCAAAGGAGGGTCTGCTGGCCCTCTGCTCTGCCCTGGGGC
>NW_009954218.1:539342-543403 GCF_000747805.2 Chaetura pelagica
GGGGTCTGATCAGTGCTGGGGAATATCTCCAGGGGGTGGCAGGAGGATGGGGCCAGACTCTGCTCAGGGGTGCCCAGGGACAGGACAAGGGGCAATGGGCACAAACTGGAGCACAGGAGGGTCAAGTGAAACATGAGGAAACACTTCTTGACTGTGAGGGTGGCAGAGCCCTGGGACAGGCTGCCCAGGGAGGCTGTGGAGTCTCCATCCCTGGAGACATTCCCAACTTGCCTGGATGTGTTCCTGTGGGATCCTGCTCTGGCAGGGGGTTGTACCAGATTATCTCCAGAAGTCCCTTCCAACCCCTGACATTGTCAAAAAAAAAACCAACCCAGGAGATGACAAATGTACAAGGGCAGAGCAGCTGCAGCTGCAGCCCAGAAGCACCGGAAGACTCAGGAACAGCCTCATCTCCTCAGCCATCAGTGGAGATACCACCAAAAGTGTGTTGCTTAAGAGTAAATCTAATTCCTCTCCTTTGTGGAGGGCTGGAGCCTCTGTCCTTCAGAGGACACAGGAATGACCACCCAGCCAGTTAAGTTCACTTCAGGTTTTACAGGAAAGGAGAACACTTTGACCCACGGTATGAGAAATAAAAGAACTTTGCTTTACACTTTTTTCTTTAAAAAGGGGGAAAAAAACCCAACAAAACAAATCAAAAAAAAAACAACCACATGCGATAGGGAGGCACATCCACCTTCCCACAGCCTCTCAGGCCATTCATCATTTGGATAAAATCCAGTTTCACATTGAAATTCAGCTGGACTTTCAAATGCAAATACGAGGAGAAGAGCAACATATGGTTGAGGTTAGCCCGTATTTTTCCTAATGAAATGGCTTGCTGCTGGTTTGTATAACAATGTTAATGGGGCATTAAGAAGCCTTTGGAAGACAGACCACCTCACTTTAAAAAAAAGAGAGTCCCAGAAAGCAGAAGGGGCCCAGGACCTCCCCACTCTCACCACAAGGATGGGTTTTGTCACTTCTCACAACCAAGCCACCCATGTCCCCCTGGCTGTGCACACAGGGCAGAAAGGGAAGAGGCAACTGGCAACACCAGTGTCCTCCAAGGTTGTCCTGCAGGATTCTGGCTGGTTCTTCTTCCAGGTCATAGCCACAATGGGTGTCACCACATCTGCCACCAAAGAGCACCGTGGCAGAAGGCAGGGAGGGCTTCTGGAGGGGGAAAGCCTTGGACATTTCTTGTGACACAGGGGTCAGGATTGAAGGATGGCCAGAAGATGCTTCAAAACTCTTTGTAAAGAAGGGGAACAGCCCTGCCTTGAGCATTGGCTCAAGAGAACTCCAAGTAGCCACCACCAAACCTGCTGCCCAGAAGAGGCAAGAGTTGCTGCCAGGAGACCCCACAGCCAGGACACGGGGAGCATCACCTGCTCTCCTGGCAGGTTCTTCCCATTGAGGCTGGGCCAAGGTTTTGCAGATGCCTGTCCTTTCCCATGCTTGACATGAAAAAAATCCACCTCCACACACATCCCAGGGTGCTGGAAGCTGCCCTTTGTCCCAGCCTCCTCCCCACAAACTCTGAAACAAGGCCCCTTCATTTATTTTCAGTCCCTGACTAACCATGAAGACTCCCTGCTCGAAAAAGCTCATGCCACATTAACTTCACCTCCCCTCTTGCTCCTGATGCAATCTCCAGCTAAATTTAGAGGAAGACATTGCCTCAGGTCACTCTGGAGGTGGGGATGTGCTGCTCAGGGTTAAGAGGCAGATGGACAGTATGTTTGTAGTTTTTCTCCCTGTTGGTTGTTACCTGGAGAGTGAACTGAGAAATTCCAAGATGAAAAACAAAAAGCAGGGAGGTGTCCTGGACTGCCTCTTGCCTTCCTTTAGTAGGGAAGCAAGGGGGTGTGAAGACATCTGCCCTTCAGGAACATTAAGCACAGCAGCAAGAAGAGCATCAAACCAGCTGCTACAAACATCCCCAAAAGCCAAAGCAAGAAATCTTCACTCCCAGTTCAGCTCTTTTCCTCTTCTGATGTTTCTTCCTACCTATTTCCACCCTTTGAGGCCACCAGGGACAGACAAACCCAGAATCTCTGTAACTAGATGGCAAAGCTCCCCATCCCAGCCCTAATCCAGGTTGAATTGGTTTCAAGATGGTAAAGCTGTGAAGGCAACAGCAGCTGCTCCTGCTGCACCCAGAGAGGACAGAGCCAGGCCTGGCTGGCTCTTGGAAATTACAAGGGCAGGGAGGGAGAGGACAGGGGGAAATGGATTAAAACTGGAGCAGTGGAGATTTAGGTTGAACATGAGGAGGGAATTGTGGAGTGTGAGGGTGGTGAGAGCCTGGCCCAGGTTGCCCAGGGAAGCTGTGGCTGCCCCATCCCTGGCAGTGTTGAAGGGCAGGTTGGATGGGGCTTGGAGCAGCCTGGGCTGCTGGGAGGTGTCCCTGCCCATGATTTAGATGATCTTTAAGGTCCCTTTCAAACCAAACATTCTGTGATCTCTGGCAAAACACCAGTGACAAACCCTGAGCTACAACAGCATCTTCAAACACCACTTCCACTCTGGGTGAGGAGGTTGCCCTGGTCTGAACTCCCCTAGCCCTCCTGGGGCTCATACACCCCCAAACCAGCTCGCTGTTGCCAGATGCAGACATCTTGGTGCCACAAGAGCTCAGTGCCCCAGCTTGCCTCAGGTGATCCCCTATCCCCAGTGCTCCCAGGTCCCCTTACAGTTACACATTCAGCACCACCATCTGTGGTGAGAGCCTGGCCCAGGTTGCCCAGGGAAGCTGTGGCTGCCCCATCCCTGGCAGTGTTGAAGGGCAGGTTGGATGGGGCTTGGAGCAGCCTGGGCTGGTGGGAGGTGTCCCTGCCCATGATTTAGATGATCTTTAAGGTCCCTTTCAAACCAAACATTCTGTGATCTCTGGCAAAACACCAGTGACAAACCCTGAGCTACAACATCATCTTCAAACACCACTTCCACTCTGGGTGAGGAGGTTGCCCTGGTCTGAACTCCCCCAGCCCTCCTGGGGCTCATACACCCCCAAACCAGCTCGCTGTTGCCAGATGCAGACATCTTGGTGCCACAAGAGCTCAGTGCCCCAGCTTGCCTCAGGTGATCCCCTATCCCCAGTGCTCCCAGGTCCCCTTACAATTACACATTTAGCACCACCATCTATTTCACACTGTATTTTCATGCCTCATTTGGCAACAAAATTAATTAAAGTTTAAGTCAACACTGAAGGAGTGCAGTACCTTTCTTTCCTCCATGGCATATATAACTCAATTTGTTTAAGCTAATGTGCTAATCAAGACTTGCACAGTATTTGGGAACCTTCTGGCAGAAGGGCCCAGCCTGCCAAATCCTCTCTGCACCCACTGGTCTCTGCTTGGAGGTTGAACAGGAGCACAAGCATCAACCCAATGACTACATCATACACCATATGGAAAAGCTTCTCTTCCCTAAAATGCAATCCCTCCCCCAAAGGCAGGAGGGTCCAACAGGGGCCTGCATTCAAGTCAGCATGTCATGGAAGGCTTTTTGCAGCCTCCAAGCAGCCTGCTAGCTGGGAAGTGTCACATCAGGGAGGTCACTGTCCATCCTCACCTCCCATGTTCATCAGGTTCAGGCAACTGCAGGCATCCAGCTGGGTTTGGGCTGTGCCAGATAAACCAGACACTGCCCAGGTCCTTTGTCATAGAATCATGGAATGGTTTGGGTTGGAAGGGACCTTAATGATCATCAGGTTGCAACCCCCCTGCATGGGCAGGGACACCTCCCACCAGCCCAGGCTGCTCCAAGCCCCATCCAACCTGCCCTTCAACACTGCCAGGGATGGGGCAGCCACAGCTTCCCTGGGCAACCTGGGCCAGTGCCTTCCTGCCTTCATGGTGAAGAATTTCTTCCTGATGTCCAACCTTCATCTTCCCTCTTCCAGTTTTAATCCATCCCCCTTGTCCTCTCCCTCCCTGCCCTTGTCCCAAGTCCCTCCCCAGCTTTCCGGGAGCCCCTTCAGGCCCTGGAAGCTGCTCTAAGGTCTCCCTGGAGCCTTCTCTTCTCCAGGCTGAACACCCCAACTCTCCCAGCCT
>NW_009954218.1:543493-543769 GCF_000747805.2 Chaetura pelagica
GGGCAGGGCAGCCAAGCCAGTGTTCCCCCACAGAACCTGCAAAGCTGCCACCCCCTTTCCAAACTCCTGGGATTTCTCAGCTATTTGGAGGCTCTGGGAGAGGGCGGGATAATCCCAACCCACACGGCTGGGAATCCAAGAGGCAGATGTTGGCAAAGTTTTTTGGCACCACTGAGACAGCTGCATCGGCCGCACGTCCAGCGCTGCCCCACGGCTGGGCAGCCCTCCAGGCCATGGGGGTGCTGGGCAGCTGCCAGCCCTGGGCAGGCCAACCCA
>NW_009954218.1:544316-557742 GCF_000747805.2 Chaetura pelagica
ATTCCTGCAGCCAAATACTCTCTGCACCCACTGGTCTCTGCTTGGAGGTTGAACAGGAGCACAAGCATCAACCCAATGACTACATCATACACCATATGGAAAAGCTTCTCTTCCCTAAAATGCAATCCCTCCCCCAAAGGCAGGAGGGTCCAACAGGGGCCTGCATTCAAGTCAGCATGTCATGGAAGGCTTTTTGCAGCCTCCAAGCAGCCTGCTAGCTGGGAAGTGTCACATCAGGGAGGTCACTGTCCATCCTCACCTCCCATGTTCATCAGGTTCAGGCAACTGCAGGCATCCAGCTGGGTTTGGGCTGTGCCAGATAAACCAGACACTGCCCAGGTCCTTTGTCATAGAATCATGGAATGGTTTGGGTTGGAAGGGACCTTAATGATCATCAGGTTGCAACCCCCCTGCATGGGCAGGGACACCTCCCACCAGCCCAGGCTGCTCCAAGCCCCATCCAACCTGCCCTTCAACACTGCCAGGGATGGGGCAGCCACAGCTTCCCTGGGCAACCTGGGCCAGTGCCTTCCTGCCTTCATGGTGAAGAATTTCTTCCTGATGTCCAACCTTCATCTTCCCTCTTCCAGTTTTAATCCATCCCCCTTGTCCTCTCCCTCCCTGCCCTTGTCCCAAGTCCCTCCCCAGCTTTCCGGGAGCCCCTTCAGGCCCTGGAAGCTGCTCTAAGGTCTCCCTGGAGCCTTCTCTTCTCCAGGCTGAACCCCCCACCTCCCCCAGCCTGTCTCCAGAGCAGAGCTGCTCCAGCCCTTGGATCATTTTTGTGGCTTCCTCTAGACCCTTTCCAACAGGTCCATGTCTTCCCTGTGCTGAGGGCTCCAGAATTTGCCACACAGGGACAGGCAGAAAAGCCAGTGTTCCCCCACAGAACCTGCAAAGCTGCCACCCCCTTTCCAAACTCCTGGGATTTCTCAGCTATTTGGAGGCTCTGGGAGAGGGCGGGATAATCCCAACCCACACGGCTGGGAATCCAAGAGGCAGATGTTGGCAAAGTTTTTTGGCACCACTGAGACAGCTGCATCGGCCGCACGTCCAGCGCTGCCCCACGGCTGGGCAGCCCTCCAGGCCATGGGGGTGCTGGGCAGCTGCCAGCCCTGGGCAGGCAAACCCCTCTGCTCCTGCACCCAGAGCAGGGAAAACAGGCTGAGCAGAAGCAGGAGCCTCACCAGGGAGTGCCAAAACAAAAGAGAACCAGCAGCCAGCACTATGTGACCTGGGGTTTACCTGCATGGCCATCCCTGCTCTGCAGGGAGAGGTTCCCAACCCAGCAGCGGGTTTTTCAGGCACAGCCTGGCTGCTGCTGCTGCTCCCAGGGCAGGCTGCCAGCATCACCTCTGCTTCCACTCGTGCCGTGCTGCTGCCAACGGGCAGATCAGCCCATCTGAGACAACCATCTCACATCAGCCTCATTTGCAAGGGGACGTGGAGTTTCCCCAGATGCTTCACCTGCTCGGCGAGTTTCACTGTCTCTGCTCAGGCTCTCAGCTCTGCAGCTCCAAGTGCTCAGGAAACAGGCTCACAACTTCAGGGGGAGGGTTTAGATTAGATAGTGGGGAGATTTAATTAGAAATTAGGAGAAACTTCCCCACTGATGGGGTTATTACTAGAGTAGGATGCCCAGGGAGGTGTTTGTTTCAAAGCTGTGTAGATGTGGTGCTGAGGGACATGGTTTAGTGCTGGGCTTGGTAGAGTTGGGTTAATGGTTGGACTTGATGATCTTACAGGCCTTTTCCAACCAGAGTGACTTTGTAACTTACTCTGATAATGATGAGGAAGCTTGTGCCAACATTTTCTGCTTCCAGTTGAAGTGATACATCACCATCATCTTCTCACTTGTGAAAATTTAGCTTGTGATTAACATCATTGTCCAGTTGGGCTCAGGGTCTGCTCTTGTGTTACAAAAGGATTGAAAAAATCACCTTCACCAGTGATTTTGGGTGCTAGTGAACAGAGAAGATGCACTTATAGCATCCTTCAGCTCTGTTAACACTGGAGAATGTAGTGCCAGGTTAGAAGTGAGGCCATCCAGAGTAAAAAGCAACATTAGTCATTAAATCCATCCCCTTAAGACACTCATTTGCTGTCTCCAACTAAATGAAAGGAATAAATCCCAATTTGAGTTTCACGGCATGTAAGCATTAATGATGGAGATGCAACAGGCAGAGCTGGTCACACACAGGCCACGTGCTGGAGAAGGGCACCCTACAGAGCATGCAGAATTTGAAATTAGCAGCAGTGAGGTCCAGAAGAAACGCCTGCCAGACCTGCTGGGCCCCTTCCAAAGCCATCTCTCCCCTTTGGAAAAGGCACATCCAAGCGTGTAAGGCCTGGAGCTGGGCCACTGAGCCAAAGGCAAACAATTGGTGAGGCACTGGAACAGGCTGCCCAGGGAGGTGCTCAAAAAACAGGTGGATGTGGTGTTTTGGGAGATGGTTTAGGGGTTGTAGAGCAGACAGTTGGATTTGATGGTCTTAAAGGTCTTTTCCAACCTTGACTATTCCATGATTTTACGATTCTAATTCCAACCTCAGCCCCACACCCACACGTGCCGTGTGGACAGGATTTGAGGTGGGCTGAGGCAGAGCTGCTGCATCCCAGAGCCAACCCCAAGGGTGCTGCCCTCTATAAGCTCATCTGTCGTGACACCCTGGCCCTCACGACGGAGAAGCCAGCAGCAGGACCAAGGCAATGACATCAAGCAGGCAATTAATACGCAACCAGCAACTCTTTACTAAACGAAAAGCGGATGCTTGAGCTTGTACATGTTCTTTTGAAACCCAGAAGGTTCACTTCAAGCTTCATGTCAGCCCTAATCCAGGCAAGGCACGTGATTTTTACATAAGATCCATCTCATCATAACCCCTCGAGCAGGCACAGTTACACTCGTCCTGAATTGCCTCACCCAGGGAAGGAGAAGCTCTGCTGCCAGGCAATCGCTGAACTGCCTCAGCTCTTCTGGCAGAGTTAAAACTGTGCTTAAACAAGGTCTGTGTCAAATTTGCAGTTTCTAAACAAAAGCTGTCACTTATCTCAGTACAGCTTCGGCTCTCTGGCACCCCCAACATTCTTCCTGCTCTTTCCTAGTTCAAAATCTCAAATCCAGTCAGGAGGGCTCTTCCTTGGGGTGGGAGAAGAATAAAAACCCAATCTCTCTCCTGAAAACATGCACCCTTTCACCCCCTGAAGTTAAACACACACCGAGACAGGGACTGCCTTCTATTTGCCTCTTCCCAACTGCTGGAGAAGCACTGAGCTGCTCGCAGAGCATCCCCACTGCCCCAGCACCAGATGCCCTTTCCCTGCTCTTCCCAGACTCACTTCTCATGTGTCTGTTAGAAACAGGCTGTGCCTCTGTCACTCCCAGCCCTGCCTGGACACTAGAGGAAAAAAACCTAAATTTGAAGAGAGGAAACAGGGAGAAAACCTTCACGTTTTAACCTCACTGCAAAGGCACAGGAGAAACAGATGCCCCAGTGGGGAAGCCCTGGGAGCAGCAACTCCAGGACACAAGGATCAGAGATGCGATCAGGGCGTGACGCTGGATGAAGGGAGACAGGCGTGAAGATCTTCCCCTGCCATTTGTTCTCCCATCCTTGCTATTTCCTGCCGACCCACACTGCCTGCCCCAGCTTTTGGGCCCTCCAAGCTTCTTCTTCCAAACCCTGCTTTCTGCATCCTGGTTAATGGGAAAAGCAGGGAGCAGAAGGGAGAGGAAGAACAGGAAGGCAGAGACAAAAAGAAAGCAGAAAGCCCTCTGATGCTCCTGACTAGCACACGGGAGACAAACTTCACTGAAAGTCCTCCAGGCTTTGTTACTGGAAAGGCAGGGACTGCAGCACTCAGGGTGCTGCCCTGCAACACCCTCAGCACCCTCCTACCCCCAGGACCAGGCTCTGCTGGCAGCAGGGATGGAAAAGCTCCAGGGATGCAGAGAGCAGCGGAGCTGCAGGGATTGTCTCTTCCCAAACTAACACGACCTCACCCCTTTGCAAGCTTGACCACGGCTAAAAAGTAATTTTCACTTTGAAAGAAACAGTCACAGCAATAGGCAGGCAAGTAAATTTTTCTGCTTTGCCTTTTTTTCTGTTGTGGTGGCTTTGTGTTTAGTGACAGTTTTGCAAGCCTGCTGTACGGGCACGCACACAACCGCAACATAAACAAGCAGCCTGAGGAACACACTTTAATGGAAAGTGCCAGTTTTAAATATCAAGTCCCATATTGTGCACCTCATGTCTGCCTTTCATCATCTATCAAAATAGCAAGCAAAGCCCATCACTCCCACTTCGGCACAAGCAAAACATGTGGGAACTCGAGGCAGTTAGTAGGAAAACGTGATACATCTTTACTAATAAAAGCTCCTGCTTTCCTCACTAGGGTAAATAGTTGCAAATGGGTTTCTGCAGCTTGAAACCCAACTGCTGACAGCACGGGAGCAGAAACGCTGTGCTTAGCTCTTCCCAACTCTCTGAACTTCCACACTTTTACTGCAAACTACCCAGCCAGCTGCTCCACAAGTGAAGCAGAGTTCCCACCTTCACAGAACTCCCGGCCGGTCAGAGCCCAGACTCTCCCCTCCCCACCTTGGAGCTTCCTAACCCAGGCCTGCGTGCACACACAGACTAATTAAATCTTCAAACAGCTCACCCATAGCACCAATTAAAGAGGCAACCTCATCTTTCATAGAATTTATTACTTTCAGTGCTGTTGCCACAGGTATCCAAGTTTGAAGGTTGTTTAAAGCGAGGCTTTCAAAGGGGATACAGACTCACCTACCTCCAGGGAGAATGCGTTTACTTTGTTCACTAGACTATAACTTAAAATTTGTTACATGCACCAGCTTGTAACTCTTTGAAAAACTCCCCCGTTAGCAGCTTCAAATGTATTTTATGAACTTGCCCCGATCAAAGCAATTCCCTCAACAATGAGCCTCATCTCACCAGCTCACTAGCAAATAAAGCACCGAACAAATTCTGGGGGTGGAAATCACAGCACAAGAGCAGGAGGGGACTCTCCCTTCCAAACCCACCTAAAAGATCCTAACCAAGAGAGCTCCCTTCAGCACAACGCAAGGAGAAAAAGACATTTAGTGGTGAATCTACTTACACAAAAGGAAAAAATAAATACATTCATTAAAAAGCAGCTATTTTTTTAAGCAGATCTTTTATTTGTTGTGAGCAGAATCATCTGTCAGCAGGAGACCTCCCGGGCTCCCGTTGCAATAGGACACAAACCTGGCACCCTGCACCATTTCTGATGCGTATGGGAGCTGGTCCCACACTCTGCATATTAACCACACAAGCTGCTCTGGGAGATGTGTTACCTCACACAATCACCTGCCTCAGTTTTACTCCACAAAGCCCCGACACGTTTGCTGTAGGGAAGGCGCAGTTGGCACACGCGGACACCGCTGAAACCTCAGCAGCCACGGGGTGACAGCCCAGGCATGGCCACAGTCAGCAAGTGCCACGGCCCGGGCTGGGAAGAGACAATGAAACTTCTTTGCCTCCTGCCACTCCTACTGTCTCAATGTCAATTAAAAATGGTTATTTCCATGTGAAATTCAGCACGCGCCGCTTCCTGCTGGAGGCGCAGTTTAATTAAGCGCGCTGGGAGGGAGCTCGTTTCTGATCAGATTAGCCATTTATGAACTATGACACGAGGGGGAAAGCGGGGGCAGAGGACATGGGTTTCAATGTTTTGCTATTGCAAATAATAACCAAAGAGTTTGGTGAGGGGACAGCAAAACCGCAGCCCTCCAGGACCAGGACAATGGGCACACACTGAGCGTCCCAGCTAAAACAAAACACCAGCAGCAAACGACACGGTTCGTGCTGGAAAACACCAGTTGTGTCTCAAAGCCCCAGGAAGAGCAACTTCCCTGTGGTGACCTATATGTGCTATAAATGCTGCAGACAGGGTTTGCATGACGTCAGCTCCATCCTAGTGGCAATTGTTGGGTCTCGCCTTGCCAAGAAAACGCAAAGCGGAGGTGCTGAATTGTCCGTGCGGCGGGGTAGCTAAACCAGTTCCTCCCTGGTGCATTTAAGGACAGAAATGAGGGAAACAGTGGCAGAGCTTAAAATAAAACCAGGAGACAAATATAAAAGCAAAGGGAGCTCAAAGCTGGAGGGCTTGCATTAACACTTTGAATTTTCCTGGCCTGGGAGAGAGAAACCGGTTCCCTTCCACGAAGGAGCCACCCGCACGAGCACCAGGAGCCTGGCCAGGGCTGTTACTAATTGGGACTTGAAAAGGATTTAAATTTGGAGCAATTTCATCACTGTGATTTTCAAACAGGACTGTTTCAAATGACTGTGCTACCTTATTTACCAGCTGGATGTTGGAAGCAAGAACCTCATCTTGGCAAGAGGGGCATTTTGGCCAGGAGTCAGCGGGGTCACTGCCTTGCTCCCTTTGCTCCCAACTTCCCCTAGGGAGGAAAGAGCCTTGAGTTAATAGCTCCTCCAGAGGGGAAAAAAAAAAGCTACATACTGCCCCAATACTTCCCTGAGGAGGAAGGAGATGAAAACAGGGAGCCTACAAATTCACATGTCCAAGCATGGGCAGAAGAATGAAACACAAATTTCACTGGCACATAAAATGCCCTAAGTTTATTATCTTGGCGTCACTACAATCACCCCAAACACTGAGATGCTGGCACTATGGTGCTCATCACCAGGACTTCAGTGAACTGGTGCCTTCTTCTCCTTTCCAGGCAGCAAGACAGCAGTGGAGGGGAAAGGCTGTGCTGTCTCTGTCAGGGCTACAGGGAAACGGATTGAACAGAAGTGTTGGACAAACACGAGGAACACTAAAGATGAAGCCCAGGCCTTCCTGAAACGCAGGAAGATTTAGGGAGCTAATCTCCAGGTCCAGATTACAGCGTGGCTGCAAGGCACTCTGCTCCCTCAGCAAGTCCAGGTCCCCAAATCCAAGGACCATCTGCTCTTCCCCCTCTGACCACATCAGAGTTGGTGACGATTAGACTGCAAATCAAATGTTGAGCTGGATGGCTGCACCTCTGGGGTGAATGAGTATGTGATTGCACCCTGCTGTCAGATAGTGAATTAAGCTAAACCAACACCCACAAACTATGAAAATTGCCACTTTAGGCCATTTAGGACCTAATTTGGACACTTTGGATCCTCCTAAGAGATGCAGTGCATCCCTGTGTTATTCACTCCACCAGCAGAAGTCAAACATTCAGGGTCAGAGACAGTCAAAGCCCCAAAGCTGACACACAAATGAAACACAGCCTCCACTGTCCAAAAGTGAGGCTGACTTCCCTTAAATCAAGCCCGAGATGTGTTTCAAATCCAGGATGCCCATGGAAGAGCTGTCCCAGAGCCCTGAGATTGTGCAACTGCCTCCAGTGCAAGTCATCTAACACCAGTCCTCTGTTTTTATGAACTGCTCACAGTCAGACTCAAAAAGCAGCAGCCCAGAGGAAGGGTGGTGTCAACATTACCTTTCACTCACCCGAAAGAAAAGAAGGGGGGTGTGAGGGGGGGAGAATAAAAGCTGTTGTGTTGCTTTGGCTGCTGCACAGTTGAGCGCAGGGGTCCGGTGGCCGCGCTGGCCGTGCTGAGAGCCCTGCTCCAGCCTCCCCTGGACAGGGGATACAGACCCAGCAGCCAAACCAGTCTCTGAGCAGGAAACTAATTAATATGAACTTGCTCCATTCCTACTCTCCCACCAGCCCTTCATGGATTATTTGAACTGCAGGAGTCGAGCACGGAACGCTCGCTGGAGGGATCAGCTTCCATCTGGGTTCACCCAAGAGTTTTCTCCCCTCAAATTTCCTCCAGCGCCCACTCGACAGCTTCCCTGAGTGTCAACATGTTTGCTCAAAACCATCTTGACCTGCAGCTCGACAGCCTGATCTGAAAGCATCAAATTTCCCTTGGCAAAAAGGGCAGGAGCAGGGCAAGGCAGAGCAAAGCCCTCCTGTCCTGCTCCTGCAGGTGTCCCCAAGAGTTGCCCCACAGCACCCTGTGGCATCAGAGCCACTATCCAGAAATCCCACCCTGCCCACAGAGTCACACAGTGGCTGGGGTCGGAAAGGACCTCTGAAGATCACCTAGTTCAACTCCCCTGTTAGGGCAGGATCACATCCAGAAAGGCTTGGAAAGTCTCCAGAGAAGACACCACAACCTCTCTGGGCAGCCTGTCCCAGGGCTCCATCACCCTCACAGGAAACTTTTTCTCTCTGAGATGCCACCCAGCATCAGGACACAGATGTTCCACATAACCAGGAGTTGCCCTGGACAGATTGAGCTGGCCCAGGGCAGAGAAAGTTAAGTTTTATCCATCCACAAAGCATCGGCATGTTTCAGCAAGAAGGACAAATGAACTGCACTTCCTGCGTGCCAGGGGCTGCAGCGAGTCCTGCACGGAGCAGCTTCCCTGGGCACCAGAGCCTGGCACAGCCCCACGCTGGCTGCCCGGGCTGGGAATTCTCTGCTTCAATCTCACATGAACCACATTTCCTGTATTTCCCTGCCAGCCACCTGAAGCCACGATGCCTTCACAGCCTCCTCTCACTGCCAGATGGCCCACCTGCTCCTGCCCAGAGATGTCCTGCTCCCAAAGCCCCTAGATGTTGGCACCCTGGCCCCTCCTCAGGCTGGCAGAGACGGGGCCACTCAGCACTCCGGGGTGGCCTGGCCAACTGCTGGCTTTGGGGGCAAGGTGACACAGGTGAGCACCCCGAAACCAGCTCAGATGGTGGTGAAACAGCTCCAACCACCCTTGCTGCCTGCCTCCCTGGGGTGGCTATGCTGCCTAGAGGCATCCGGCCAGGAGGGCTTTACAAAGGTCCCTTTGGGAATACTGGGATGCCAGCAAACAGCAGGGAGCTGCTGGAAGGGCTGAATGGAGCAGACACCCAAACTTTTTCCCTTTGGACTGCTGAGCCCCAGGAGTTCACCACCACCAGGTCTCCTCAGTGATGCACAGCAAAAGTCTTCCAGAGTGTGTCTGCAGACACACGGTCATCTAAGCAGCTTAAGAGAACAGCATCGACTGTCTGCTCTCAATCAGAGCAGCAAGACAACCACCCTCAGCTCAGGTGGTGACTTCTTAACTGGAGACAGAACAAGAACAGCTTTGACCATCCAGAAACAGGTGGAGTAACGAGAAAATCATCCAGAGAAACAGTAGCAAACCACCACCAGAAAAATACCTAAGACAAAATTACAGAAACCCTCCTCTGGGGTCTCTGGAAGCAAACACACATTCATTGTAAGGAAAAAACCATGAAGATGGCAGTACCTGATCCTCCAAACTGCGTGCTCGTTAGGGTCGTGGGTCTGTTTTTTCCATTAGCCACTGGCAGGGGAAACATCTAGAAAAACAAAAAGATGAGAGAGAAGGGAAGAGAAAAGAGATTTCAGTATGTTAGTTTTACTGGGCTGCTGCAAAGGGGGTCAAGAGTGGGCAGGAGGGGGTGGGAAGAAGGGGAAAGAGTTTTTATTGATGCAAAAAACTTTCCTCTCCTCTGGTCCCTGCTGCATAGATCAGCTGCAGGAGGGACAGGGGAGCTGTGCAGCTGTGTGCTCATCCACACACACATTCCTACGTGCATCAACTTCTCCTGTGTACACAGCGTGTCTGGTTCCTTAGGTGCAACTGAAAACCATCCAAGAAGCATCACTGCTGTGGTCAAAACCAACTGTTTCTTCCCTAAGTTACTCACCAAGGCCCAGACTAGAGGGTGTCCACGGAGAAAAGCCAACTTCATTCACAAAAAGCCATCAGGAAAATGACAGTGCCCCACCGAGAGCGCAGCAAAGCTCGTTCTAGCTCTCAACACCCCAGCACCTGCAGTGGGTCACGTCTCATCTCGCACCTCCTGTGCTCTCAAGGCCTGTCCCCAGCACCCTGCAGTGCCCAGGGAGGACACAGGGTACCCACAGGCTCCAGCAGCCACGGGCAGAGGTGACCAAGCCCCAGGCTCTGGTGACACTCAAGCCTCACACCCACTCTCGGAAGGACGAACCCTCCAGCCCCACAGAGCAGCTCCAAGCCCTGGTCCTTTGGGGCCCCCAGCAGCACCCTGAGCTAACACAGCCCTGGGGTCTGGTGGGAGAAGCTGCACCAAGGGCAAAGGTATTTAACTCATCATGAGAAAGATGAATATATTGAACAGTATCAGTCATTCTTGCTACTTGTTGGCTCTGCTGCAGCTTCAGTATCACAGCTAATCTTCTCCTGCTAGGGAGCTTCCTCAGAAATACTGCATAGCTCATCAGCTAACCTGGATAAATATTTTTCATTTAAGTTGGGAGGATTTCAGAAGCTGTTATTTAAAAATTTATACACACCTGCATGCAGCAGAAAACTAATTCTTCTCCACACAAATGGGAGCTCCAGCCAATAAAACAACTGGTGGGAAAACGCTTAGTGAATTAACATGTTAATATCCTTTTACTACTCAACTCAAGATACTTTCAGCACCAAGTCATTTGAATTTTTATTATTTTTAGCTTTGCAATGTCTGAGTAACTCAAAAGTTTAATGCTCCGAAGATTAAACAATGTAATGGCACAAGAGCCTACAGAAATGCAGCATTTCATGCCCTGACATAGCTGATGTCTGGCTGTGGTCAGAAACATTCCTTTGTATGAAACTGTCTGCCCAGCTTTGTTTTTACAAATGCTGGGGAGGGAATAGGAAAAAAAACACACAACAAAAAAAACAAACCAACAAACCAACAGTTAAATGTGGTAGAGATGCAAAAGGAGCAGTTAAGAAACCAACTGCCATTCAAAAGCAGAACACAAATCTGGGATCCTGTGCATGTCTGCACACAAGCCCATCATGTAATGAGTGTTTAAATAAAGGTGGAAACTGTTTCAGTGTGTCCCCTGTGTGTGCACAGCTCTGGGGCCAGCAGAGCACCTGCCTTCCAGGGGCTCCATCCCACCCCTGCTCTCCCTGCACCCTCACTGTGGGAGGCACAGGATGGGGGGGCTCCAGGGTCCTTTGGGGTGGGCCAGCAGCCCCACCAGCGAGCAGACCTTGTTTCCTCAAGAAGTCAGGCTAGGAAACATAAACAGACCCTGACAACACCAAAGGCTGGCAGCCCACCTTCTGAAACACAACAGGTTTGTCCTGCCCCCCTCTTATGGCACTGTTGTTTTCTACAAAGATCCCTAAAATCACTAAAAATGGAAGTGATGTGGCTGAGCCAGCCCACCTGGCCAGTGGTCACTCCCTGCTCTTAAGGTAGGGAAGAAAATTAAGTGAAGTGGTTAGAAACCCAAGAAGCAGTTCTGCATGTGTGAGCAAGGGGGGCTGGGATGCCTAAACATAAGGGCAACAAGCACCAAAAAGCAACAACAACAACAAAAGCACTACTGGCTCTTCTTTTTTTTTTCACCAGCATTTCTGCTTAATACTTGCTGAGGCTGAAAAACCCAAGGTCTTAGCAGCAAATATGAGTGGAGAAAATGAGCAGCCTTGTTCCATTGTGCAATGAGCACTTCTGCAAAAGAGGTGGTTCCCCTCCTTCCCTCACTGCTCGGCAATCCCCAGCACACCCGGGGGATGCCCTCCCCACTTCAGAGATACCTCCAGACTGATGCAACACCCTCCTGCTCTCCCTCCCCTAGGGACTGAGGAATTACAGACCTTCTTCTGCACTGAGCTGAGCAAGGATGCTAGAGCAGTTGGAGAGGAGGGAACCTTGGGTTACCCACTGCCTCAATATTGGCTCCAAACAGCCTTTGTTCAGGCTGGGGAACAGAAGGCTCTAGGGAGACCTTAGAGCACCTTCCAGGGCCTGAAGGGGCTCCAGGAAAGCTGGGGAGGGACTTGGGACAAGGGCAGGGAGGGAGAGGACAAGGGGGAAGGGATTAAAACTGGAAGAGGGAGATTGAGGTTGGACATGAGGAGGGAATTGTGGAGTGTGAGGGTGGTGAGAGCCTGGCCCAGGTTGCCCAGGGAAGCTGTGGCTGCCCCATCCCTGGCAGTGTTGAAGGGCAGGTTGGATGGGGCTTGGAGCAGCCTGGGCTGATGGGAGGTGTCCCTGCCCATGCAGGGGGTGGGACTGGATGAGCTTTAAGGTCCCTTCCAACCCAAACCATTCTATGATTCTATTACTGCTTCCAACTCCATGAAGTGTTCTGGGTTTCTTTTCTTGCTGCCAGCTTGTGTTCCCACTCTGCCCTGGGGTGAAACCCGCCGGGTTCGCAGCTCAAGGAGCCCGGTCACACGTGAGGTGCCTGTCACCTTGGCTGGGGTAACACACTCACAGGGAAAGTTCACCCACCCACTGCAAATTTCCTTTCTGCTTTTAAATGCTGCTTTAAAAATAAATGAGGGTTGAAGGAGGAGATGAACCAGAGCTGACACGTATCGGAGGGACCCAGGGATAGAGGAGGGACCCAGGCCTGTCTGAGGAACTGTAACTGGGTCATTACTTGGCCTTTGCTGGATTTGAATAATGTAGATTTAAATGGTTATGTAAAAATCCCCCATCTTAAGTCGCTGTATTTGGTTTCTCAGGTCCTCCCTGACAGATGACAACAACTTCTTCATACCCTCACAGCTCAGTTTCCACCTCTCCCAAAGAATTCATTCCCCTTCCATTTCTCCCAGGTTGCAAGATGCAAATCCAGCACATGGGAAGATCCAAACACCTGCACCCACCACTGGGGAGACTCTAGCAAAGAGACCCCACACTTTCAACAGCAAACCTGTAAGCCACAAAGGGAATTTGCCAGACACAAGTAACAACATCAAGCAGCATTTCATTTGTTGTGTCCTTCTACCAGTCCCTCCACCAGTCCACCAGTCTTTTAAAATTAAATAGTCTGTTTTCACTTTCTCTGCTCTGCCACCTTATGAACTCCAGGCTGAACCAACCTCAGGCCTTCACTTAAAACCTGAAATCTATTTTGCAGCGTGGAAAGTATCCATCTGTTAATTTGGGGAGAAGAGGGAATTTGACTCAATAAACATTGCCAGCAGGATATTTTATAAGTGCTCATTTAAGACAGACCTTCCTGTCCCAAACGTCCACTGCAGCAGGAAGACAAACTTTACGGCTGCTTCACTCTAAACCAAAGTGAGTTTTTTATCATGCTGGGCCTTGGCCGGAGCAGGGCACGGGGCATGGCTTCAGCATCCTCCAGCAGGTCAAAACCAGCAGCAGGAAGGGCAGAAGGAGCTTGCTCGAGCCCTGCTTGCTGGGAACAGTTTGGCTCCCACCAGAGCGATGAGGTGGCAGGTCCTGGGCGACTGCTCAAGCCCCTGCCCGCCCTGCAACGTCTCACTGAGCTAAAAACCCACCCTGACAACTAGCATCCTTGCAGCATATGGTTAATACTCTGCTAATAATCATGGCTGTTAACAGCATTTCACTTCTGCCTGAGCCCCAGCCTGGCACGCAGCCGCCTGCCTC
>NW_009954218.1:557815-561627 GCF_000747805.2 Chaetura pelagica
TGGCGGGGCGCCCGCGCCGCCCCCGACTGCCCCCCAGCCCCGTCCCCCTGCCTGCCCAGGCTGCTCCACCCCGCTGTCCCTGTGCCCTGGGGGTGCCCCTGCCCTCCAGGCACCCCAGGATCCCTACCCACACCTTCTCCCAAAGCTGGCATGACCGAAAAACTGGCTAAGGACAACCACCACGAGTTGTCCTGGCCAAGCACCTCCTGAGGGCAGGTCCTGCACCACGCCAGGCAACCACAGGCTCAAGGAGGACGCCCCAAAACCCAACCCTAATCAATAGGTTAAGCCAGCAACTCGAATCCATAGGCAGGATGTTTTCTGGAAAGCTCTCCTCCAGATTTGCAAGCCCGTCCTGGACCACCGCCAGGGAGCCGTGGTGAAAGAAAGCATACAAATTACCTGTACTTTGGGGCAATTATAACAGGTAATTTGTTGGGAGGCAGAGGCGCACACGCTGCCACGCACAGCCCAGAGCAGCCACCAGACATCAGAGCTGAGTGTTTGGCTCACTGAGATGCACGTTGTGGATTCCTTTGATTTTCACCCTCATTGGCAAATTAACTTGGCACAAAGCTCCGGGCGAGCGCTTTGCAGCTCAATAACTAGCCAATGTTTTTATTTATTAACGGAAGCGAGAGGCTTTCATTTCAGGACAGTAAGCCCAGTTGACAGCACCTCAGACAAGCCTGCCACTCACTGATCCCACCAGCTCCCGGGTGTCTGTGCAACCCTGTTAGGGCTGGACCTTTAAAATTCACTCATGACAAAACACAGCACCGAGCTGGACCACAGACTATGGGGGTTGAACGTATTTTCCTTAGAAAAAAGGAATTGAAATACTGATCTGAAGCAAATGCTTCCAGCTGCTCTGAAGCTCTCCCTCTACTCTTCCTTCCCATCTACTCTCCTGAAGAGGATTAGGGGACCAATGCTCCTCTGCTGCTTATTCAAAGAAAAATATAAATACACTTGGAAGAGTGAGCTTTGTGGTCAAAAAGCCTGCATCCCAACAACACACAGAGAACAATCCATGGAGCAGCCTCTTCATCAGACCCACACTGTGCTTGCAACACCAGGCTGGAGACCATCAACTATCCAGGAAGCTTTCCACTCATCCTTTGGGAGAAAAGTTAACATTCCCTTTATGCAAACTCAGGAGAAGGGTGAGCGTGTGTGGAGATGAGGGTTTGTGAAACACATCTGGCTCAAATCCAGCCTGCTCCACAGCCCATCGGCCAATTTATCCTGAAGGGAATGTCTCTGAATCATTTGCTGGCAAATGACATTTGCAGGCCCTGATCCTGCAAGCAGCAGCCCCCAGCTTGAGCCTTATACCAACACAGGACAAGGACTGGTCATTCCCAAGTTTACACCAGCATAAGAGCATTGGAATTGAACTCAAATTCATCCGTTAGGTGTAGATTCATCTCCAAGGACAAAAAAATTAATGTACAGAAGGAACAGGTCAGGAGCCCTCCAGGGAGCACAGCTCTGAGCATGCAAATGAGGATGGTTCGTTAAATTTGAAAATAAAAGTCTTGGTTGTTGGCTTCTTTTTTTTTTTTTTTTTTTTTTTTAAGCTCTAAAACGTGAGTGGGATTTGATTTTTTACTAAGGGGGAGAAAAAGCAAAGCAGGAGTGACTGCAGCCCCAGCCAGGGAGCAGGTTACAGGTTCCTGATTCCAAGTGCAGTTCAAAACCTGGCACTCTCTGACACAGGAGATGGAAAGCTCCAGGGCTCCCACCAACCCACAGGACCTCTGAGATGAGAGAGGGACAAATAACCACACACCACTCCCCAGCCAGCCCTGAACATACTCCTGTTTTTAAACACACACCCTCCCTGCCGTCCCCCTACCAGCTGTAAAACACACTAGTGCACAAATACATCACTGGTCATTTTATAGAACCAGCCTCACAACAGAAGCATGAAACTGGGAGAACTGGGCCTCTCCTCCTGCAGGAGAATTGCTCTTCTGGGAACTGAGAGAGCCCAGCAGACCCCTCCTCCAGCGTGGAGCCCTGCTGGGACCAGTACAAGCCCCAGCTGTACAAAAAGTTTTATTTCCCATTGTTAAACCTCAGTGCTTGGGTGCAGAAAAGTGGCCAAGCCTCAGCACTTCCCACAGACATAACAGGTACCAGGACAGTGGATGCCCCTAGTTCTGCCACTATTTTCCCCCTGCTTTCATCCCTTCTTTTCCAAGAGGCACGAAAACCAGCTCAATGGAGCCACATGCTGGGTGACCCAGGGCAGCCCAGAGCCACAGGGGTGACACTGATGGTTATTCCTCCTCAGGGAGTTGTTTTTTTCTATCTTTGCAGCCCGTTTGCTTATCTCAAAAGCAAGATGCACTCTGCCAAGTGCCATGAGGGTGCAGCACACGACAGAGGAGCCCAACAGAAAGTTATTTTCCTTTGAACAGAAGCTCTCAAGTCACCTGCCAAGGACTGCCAGCAGGCACCCAGCACACCCCGAGGGGCACATCAGACAGAGGTGCAGGGGACAAACCCTTGCTCTGCTACCACTGGAAGGGACTTCTCCTTCTCCCCAAGCTGTGCACATTCTTCTGGGGGAACTCTTAGGTCCTGTTTCTTTGAAAATAAACAGCTCCTAAACGCAGCTAAAAAATTTCCAGGCCAGAGAAGAGCAGAGCGTGGGGAACACAAGTGTCCAACTCCTGCAAAAATAATGTGCTGGAGAGCTTGGCCACATTTCAAATTGTGACAAAACAACCTGTGGGAGCAAAAGTTTAATAGTCTGGATCTGGGGGGAGGAAAAAAGCCTGATTAATCAGCTACTGAAGTTACATCTTTGCGAGGCTTGAGAAACAGTCACTCAGCCCGTTTCACCGTGAGCATTTAAACAGAGAACACACAACTCCCTTACATTTCCCATCCTCCAAAAAAACCCAACAACCAAACCCCAACCCACCTCTCTGTGCTCCCTGCAAGGAAACGACATACGTTTGAGGGGAAGAGGGGGGGAGAGAGGAGGGGCAGAGGCTTTGCTTTAACTTGAAAATAAACAAGTTGCAGCACATGTGCACGCACACAAACACAGCACATCTGAAACCCATCATGTCCAATTTACAGGCTCACATTTCCTCCCTTCTGCAGCCCCAAAACACTGCACACACAGGCAGAGCCCCGGGGCCTTTAAAGTCCCCCGGCCGAGCTCACTTACCATACTGAAGTCCAGCAGGTCACTGAGCTCTTTGTCTGTCCCAACTGCAGCCATTCTCTGCTGCTGCTGATTCATACTCCCACAGACTCAACAGTGGCAGTCCTAGAGAAAGCGAGGGGGAGGGGAAAGAGATATTTTAATGACTAGAGCAAACTACCCACCCCATTGATGAATATTTTAAAAAGACAGAGCCAGAGAGAAAGGGGTGAGAAAAGGAGAAAAAAAAACCAAATCCTTTGCGTGTCTCCAGCATCCAACTCCTCTGCACAGTTGGAGTCCTCACACAGCACCCAGAGGCAGGAACAAGGCTCTATTGACCAGACACACTTGTATGTTAAGGTTGTTTTTTGATTATTTTTTTTGCTGCCAATTCCACTAGTTCAGGCCAATTCTGTTCCCGGCGTGTGGCGAATGAAGGAGGAGGGGGGGGACAAAAAAATGATTATATAAATAATAATCATAATAAAAAGAGTCAAGTCATTTATCAAAGGGTTCAGGCAAGTTATCACTCAGGCGCTTGTCTGGCTGGGCTGGCCCCCCTCTCCTTCCCCCACACTCACTCCCTGCAGGAGGCTCTCTTGTCCTTGCCCGAGTTTTGTTTAAAACAACAAAAAAAAAAAAA
>NW_009954218.1:562311-563265 GCF_000747805.2 Chaetura pelagica
AGGGACAAAAAAATGATTATATAAATAATAATCATAATAAAAAGAGTCAAGTCATTTATCAAAGGGTTCAGGCAAGTTATCACTCAGGCGCTTGTCTGGCTGGGCTGGCCCCCCTCTCCTTCCCCCACACTCACTCCCTGCAGGAGGCTCTCTTGTCCTTGCCCGAGTTTTGTTTAAAACAACAAAAAACTTCGGGCTGCCGAGCACCTGCAGCTGCTTTTTTTCAAAGGGTTGAATTTGGGGATGCCCAGCCAGGCTGGACCCGGTGAGAACTGAACCTCCCCAAAAAGGGGCTGGGAAAAAAAAAAAAGAATAATCCCATCAAATGTTGTTTTCGGAGGGTTTTGCAAAAAAAAAAAACCAAAGCCCTCCAAGGCAACCCTGCACCCCAGGTAAACGTTATTCTTCCTAATTTTACGGATTATTATTTTTTTGAAGGGAGATTGATCTTTTTGGCCAGCTCTGTATGATAGAAAAATATTTCTTTGGGAGGGAGGAAAAGAGAGGCCTGGGATGAGATAAAAGATTCCTTCTTTTTTCTTTTTTTTGGCCTCTTTTTTTTTTTTTAGGAACTCATTCATGGTTACAAAGGGCAGCTGGCCAATAAATTTAACTCATTAATCATAAGGTTTTAAAAAAAAAACACCCAACAACAACAAAAAACCTCCATGCAATCCAAAGCTGTGCCAGCTCAGCCACCACATTTCAATGAAGTTTTTTTTTTTTAAAAGAAAAAAACACTTAAATCAAACCAGAATTTAAAACAAAAAAAGACAACAAACCAACACAAACCCTTCGCCACTATAAAAAACAACCAAGGGATTTTTTTGTTTGTTTGTGTTTTCTTTCTCTTTAAAACAGCCTGTGATTTAAGGGTCAAGAGATACATCTTGGTCAAGGGTTTTTTTACAGCAACTTGACCAGCCCGGGTGGGTTGGGGGTGATGGGTTAGAC
>NW_009954219.1:0-919 GCF_000747805.2 Chaetura pelagica
GTATCAGGGACTTCCCCTCAGTGTGATACTGGGAGGATCAGGCACCCCCCCAGTGTGATACTGGGAGGACTAGGGATTCCCCCCCTTCTTCAATGATACTGGGAGGATCAGGGACCCCCTGCCAGTATGATACTGGGAGGATCAAGGATCCCCCCACAGTGTGATACTGGGAGGAGCAGGGACCCCCCCAGTGTGATACTGGGAGGATCAGGAACCCACCCCCGTTATGATACTGGGAGGACCAAGGATCACCCTGGTGTGATACTGGGAGGATGAGAGACCGCCCCCCAGTGTGATACTGGGAGGAGCAGGGCCCCCCCCCTCCCCATAATACTGGGAAGCCCAGTGACCCCCCCATGATACTGGGAGGAGCATGGATCCCCAGCTTTGATACTGGGAGGGTCAGGACTCCTTCTAGTACAATACTGGGAGGCCCAGGGATTCCCTCCAGTGTGATACTGGGAGGATCAGGGATCCCCCAGTACAATACTGGGAGGCCCAGTGCTCCCCCCATGGTGCTCATACTGGGAGGCCCAGTTTGACCAGTTCCCTTTGGCCCATTACTCCCCAATTCCTCATTTCTGGGCATCCCAGTTCTTCCCAGTCCGTCTGTACTGGATGTCCCAGTTTCCCCTGTTGTCCCCTTACTGGTGCTCCCAGTTCTTCCAGTGCCTCTCTTACTCTTCCAGTTCCCCCAGTTCCCCCCTTGCTGGTCCTCCCAGTCCCCCCAGTTCCTCTCTTATGGGTCCTCCCAGTCCCCCCAGTTCCCCCCTTACTGGTCCTCCCAGACCTCCCTTACTGGTCTTCCCAGTTCTTCTTTACTGGTCCTCCCAGTCCTCCCAGTCCCCCCTTATTGGTCTCCCCAGTTCCCCCCTTACTGGTCCTCTTAGTTCCCCCAGTTCCCCCCCTGTATTGGTCT
>NW_009954219.1:2088-3041 GCF_000747805.2 Chaetura pelagica
CCATTTAGAGGGGGAGGGACCCTGCCCTTGACCCCGCCCTTGACCTTCTGACCCCATTGACCTTCACCCCATTGACCCCAAGTCCCATTGACCTTCAACCCTCTTGACCTTCACCCCATTGACCCCAAGTCCCATTGACCTTCACCCCATTGACCTTCAACCCTCTTGACCTTCACCCCATTGACCCCAAGTCCCATTGACCTTGACCTCTCTTGACTCCCTTGACCTTCAACCTTCTTGACCTTGACCCATTGACCTTGACCTCTCTTGACTCCCCCCATTCACCCATTGACCTCTTGACCCCCTTGATCTTGACCCATTGACCCCCCCTTGACCCCCTTGACCTTCAACCCTCTTGAGCTTCACCCCATTGACCCCAAGTCCCATTGACCTTGACCTCTCTTGACTCCATTGACCTTCACCCCTTGACCTTCAACCTTCTTGACCTTGACCCATTGACCTTCACCCCTTGACCTTCACCCCATTGACCTTCACCCATTGACCTTGACCTTTCTTAACCCCCTTGACCTTCAACTGTCTTGGCCTTCACCCCATTGACCTTGACCTCCTTGACCCCAACTCCCATTGACCTTCACCTCCTTGACCTTCACCCTCTTGACCTTCTCCCCATTGACCTTCAACCCTCTTGACCTTCTCCCCATTGACCTTGAGCTCCCTTGACCCCCCTTGACCCCAACTCCCATTGACCTCCACCCCCTTGACCTTCACCCCGTTGACCCCACCCCCCTTGACCTTTGACCTCCCAACCCAAGATGGCCGACCCCATCATGGACCTCTTCGACGACCCCAACCTCTTCACCCTTGACCCTTTCCCCGACGACCCCTCCCGCTCCCGCGACCCCGTGGCCGAAGCCCTCGGCCTATCAGGAGCCTTGGACCCGCCCCCTGACCCCGCCCCACGTGACCCCTCCCCTGACCCCGCCCCTCAACCC
>NW_009954219.1:5060-6857 GCF_000747805.2 Chaetura pelagica
GTGTCCATGGGGTGGGTTCTTGGGGGGTCTGGGGATCACTGAGGGGTTGGGAGGTCATAGGGAGGTCATGGTTGGATCTTGGTGGACCTCAAGGTGAAGATGAAGGTCATGGGTTGGGGTCTTGGGGGGGTTCCTGGGGGGTGGTGGTGGGGCTGGAGGTCAAGGTCGTCTTCAGGGGTCCCTAAAGCCCTTGAGACCCTCAGGGCTGGTCCCACCACCCCAGGACAAGATCCCCAAAGCCCTTGAGACCCTCAGAGCTGGTCCCACCACCCAATAAGATGATCCTCAAAGCCCTGGAGACCCTCAGGGCTGGTCCCACCACTCAATATGATGGTCCTCAAAGCCCTTGAGACCCTCAGAACTGGTCCCACCACCCCAGAAAATGATCCCCAAAGCCCTTGAGACCCTCAGAGCTGGTCCCACCACCCCAGGACAAGCTCCCCAAAGCCCTTGAGACCCTCAGAGCTGGTCCCACCACCCCAGAACAAGATCCCCAAAGCCCTTGAGATCTTCTAGGCTGGTCCCACCACCCCAGATCATGGTCCTTCCATTGACCCCACCCTTTTCTTCCCTCCTCCAGGGCGAATCCAAACGCATCACCTTGGTCCTCCAACAACCCCCAGGTGGTGCCAACACCCCACCTGGCCAACGTCACGTGGTCCTGGGCAGCTTACCTGGCAAGATTGTCCTCCAGGGCAACCAACTGGCCGCTCTGAGTCAAGCCAAGGGGACACCTGGCCAACCAGCCAAGGTGGTGACCATCCAACTCCAAGTCCAACAACCTCCAGGTGGCCAAGGAGCTCCTCAGAAGATCCAGCTCCTCCAACAGGGCGGTGGGAGCGGCCAAGCGACGCCGGTGACGGTCTCCTCGGTGCCCCAGGTGGTGGGAGGAGCTGGGCAGAGGTTGACCGTGCCCTTGAAGGTGGTTCTGCAGCCTCAGGTGAGGGCTTGGGGGAGGGATGTGGTGCCCAACGTGGGGCTGCACCCAACGTTGGGGTCAGCTCAGCCAACCTTGGTCTTGGAGCTTCAGCCAACCTTGGTCTTGGGCCTTCAGCCAACCTTGGTCTTGGAGCTTCAGCCAACCTTGGTCTTGGAGCTTCAGCCAACCTTGGTCTTGGAGCTTCAGCCAACCTTGGTCTTGGAGCTTCAGCCAACCTTGGTCTTGGAGCTTCAGCCAACCTTGGTCTTGGAGCTTCAGCCAACCTTGGTCTTGGAGCTTCAGCCAACCTTGGTCTTGGAGCTTCAGCCAACCTTGGTCTTGGAGCTTCAGCCAACCTTGGTCTTGGAGCTTCAGCCAACCTTGGTCTTGGAGCTTCAGCCAACCTTGGTCTTGGGCCTTCAGCCAACCTTGGTCTTGGGCCTTCAGCCAACCTTGGTCTTGGGCCTTCAGCCAACCTTGGTCTTGGGCCTTCAGCCAACCTTGGTCTTGGGCCTTCAGCCAACCTTGGTCTTGGGCCTTCATCCAACCTTGGTCTTGGGCCTTCAGCCAACCTTGGTCTTGGAGCTTCACCCAACCTTGGTCTTGGGCCTTCACCCAACGTTGATGGGACCCAACGTTGGGCTCCATTCACCCAACCTTGGTCTTGGGCCTTCACCCAACGTTGATGGGACCCAACGTTGGGCTCCATTCACCCAACCTTGGTCTTGGGCCTTCACCCAACCTTGATGGGACCCAGTGTTGGGTCCATGTCCCCCAACCTTGGTCTTGGGCCTTCACCCAACCTTGGTGGCACCCAACGTTGGGCTCCATTCACCCAACCTTGGTCTTGGGCCTTCACCCAACGTTGATGGGACCCA
>NW_009954219.1:9165-20642 GCF_000747805.2 Chaetura pelagica
CACTCACACTCACACACTCACACTCATAATCACAATCACACTCATGCTCACACACACTCACACACACTCACACACAGTCGCACTCACACTCACTCACACACTTACACTCACACAATCACACTCACACTCACACTCACACTCACACTCACACTCACACTCACACTCACACTCACACTCTCACACTCACACTCACAGTCACTCACACTAAAACTCACACTCACTAATACTTACTCACACACTCACACTCACAGTCACTAACACACTCACACTCACTAATACTTACACTCATACTCACACTCACTCAAACACGCTCACACTCACACTCACACACTCACACTCACACACACACACACACTTACACTCAGTCACACACACAATCACTCACACTCTCTCACACTCACACAATCACACTCACACTCCCACACTCACACTCACACTCACACCCACACCCACACACTCACACTCACTCACACACACACACACTCACACTCACACTCAGTCACACACACTCACACTCACACAATCACTCAAATTCACACTCACACTCACTTACCCGCTCACACTCACACTCACACTCACACACTTACACTCACACAATCACACTCACACTTACACTCACACTCACACTCTCACAATCACGCTAACACTCACTCACACTAAAACTCACTCACACTCACTCACCCACTCACTCTCACACTCACACTCACAGTCAATAACACACTCACACTCACTAATACTCACTCACACTCACACTCACACACTAACTCACACTCACTCAAACACGCTCACACTCACACTCACACTCACTCACACACTCACACTCACACACTCACACTCACACTCACACTCACACTCACTCACACTAAAACTCACACTCACAATTACTCACCCACTCACACTCACACTCACAGTCACTAACACACTCACACTCACTAATACTCACTCACACTCACACTCACACTCACTCAAACACGCTCACACACACTCACACTCACACTCACACACACTCACACTTAGTCACACGCACAATCACACACTCACACTCTCTCACACTCACACAATCACCCCTGTGGTGGGGAAGAAGCGGAAACGCAACGCGAGCTCCGACACCTCGGACACCGAGGTCCTCCCCGCCCCTTCCCCCCGGGAGGAGGAGGAGACCAGTGTCCAGGTAGGGCCACCAGCTTGGGGACAACCAGTTCAGGGGGGGTGGGGAGGTCCTCGATGGGGTGGGAGGTCCCAGGAAGGGCTGGGGAGGTGGAGGTCCATGGATGGGGAAGGTCCGTGGATGATGAGAAGGTCTATGGATGATGGGAAGGTCCATGGGTGGGGAAGTCCATGGATGGGGAGGGCCATGGATGATGGGGAGGGCCATGGATGATGGGGAGGGCCATGGATGATGGGGAGGGCCATGGATGATGGGGAGGGCCATGGATGATGGGGAGGTCCATGGATGATGGGGAGGTCCATGGATGGGGAATGTCCATGGATGGGGAGGTCCATGGATGGGGAGATCCATGATTGATGAGAAGGTCCATGGATGATGGGGAGGTCCATGGATGATGGGGAGATCCATGGATGGGGAAGGTCCATGGATGATGGGAAGGTCCATGGATGATGGGAATGTCCATGGATGGGAAGGTCCATGAATAACAAGCTCCTTCCTTCCCCACCACGCCGATCATCTCCTCCCCCACCCCCACCTTGGCTGTGGACCCTCCACCTCCTCAACCCTCCAACCCTTTCCATCCCCACCTCAGGAGAGAGGTCCACCTTGGTGGAAACCCCCCCCACCATCCAGGACTTCCCCACCATCTCCTGCCCCTTCTTCTCCTCCCCCTCCAGAAGCGCCGCTCCAACCGGCAGGTGAAGCGCAAGAAGTACACGGAGGACCTGGACATCAAGATCACTGATGATGAGGAGGATGAAGAACTGGACGTCACGGGTCCCATCAGACCAGAACAACCCCCCATCCCTCAACCCCCCATCCCAGAACCTGAACCTGAAGGGGAGACCTTGCCCTCCATGCAGTTCTTTGTGGTGGGATTTGTCTTCTTCTCACCTCTTGGTGGTCGCCACCGTCTTCTCATCTTCACCACCTTGATGGGTTTCTCTTCCTCCACCTCCAGGAGAACCCGAGTGAGGAGGACGCAGCCATCGTGGACAAGGTCCTCTCCATGAGGGTGGTGAAGAAGGAGGTGAGGAACCATCTTTGGGGGGGAGGTTGGGAGGTTGGTTTGTTGGCCCATCCTGACGTCCTCACCTGCATCTCCGCAGCTTCCGTCCGGCCAGTTGATCGAGTCTGAGGAGTTTTTCGTCAAGTACAAGAACTAGTAGGTGGCCCAAAGGAGGTGGGATGGGTGGAGAAGGGTCTTCTGGGGTCAACCATGGCCCTAGGTGGTCTCCTTGGGTGGCCTGAGCTTCTCAAAGCCAAGGGGAGGAACCAGCAGGAGAAACGGCGCCCGACGTTGGGCTCGTCTCACCCAACCTTGGTCTTGGGCCTTCACCCAACCTTGGTCTTGGGCCTTCACCCAACCTTGGTGGGACCCAACGTTGGGCTCCATTCACCCAACCTTGGTCTTGGGCCTTCACCCAACCTTGGTGGGACCCAACATAGGCCTTATCCCACCCAACCTTGACCATCTTCCACCCAACCTTGGTCTCCTCCCCAGCTCCTACCTCCACTGTGAGTGGGCGACCATCGACCAGCTGGAGAAGGACAAGAGGATCCACCAGAAGCTGAAACGTTTCAAGACCAAGATGACCCAGATGCGTCACTTCTTCCACGAGGTGCTGGGGTTGGGGGTTGGAGGAGACCCCGAGGGGATGGTCCTGATGGTGTTTGTGGGGTCTTGGGGGGCACCTGGAGATGGTTGGGCCTGTTCCACCACCCTGGAGTTGATCCTTGAAGGTGTTTATGGTGTCTTGGTGGCATCTGGAGATGGTTGGGTTCATCTTGGGTTCTCAGGGATGGGTTTTGGTGGCAGCTGGAGATGTTTGAACCTGTTCCACCACCTTAGAGACGGTCCATGAAGGTGTTTATGGGGTCTTGGGGGTGTTTGGAGATGTTTGAGGTCTTCCTGGCCCTCAGGGGATGGTCCTTGAAGGTGTTTATGGAGTTTTGGGGGTGTTGGGAGATGGTTGGGTTGGGTTTGGGTCCCTGGGGATGGGTTTTGGTGGCAGCTGGAAATGTTTGAACCTGTTCCACCACCCTGGGGATGATCCTTGAAGGTCGTTATGGGGTCTTGGGGGTGTTTGGAGATGTTTGAGGTCTTCCTGGCCCTCAGGGGATGGTCCTTGAAGGTGTTTATGGAGTTTTGGGGGTGTTGGGAGATGGTTGGGTTGGGTTTGGGTCCCTGGGGATGGGTTTTGGTGGCAGCTGGAAATGTTTGAACCTGTTCCACCACCCTGGGGATGCACCTGTTCCACCACCCAGGAGACGATCCTTGAACGTCGTTATGGAGTCTTGGGTGTGGTTGGAGATGTTTGAGGCCTTCCTGGCCCTCAGGGACTGATCCTTGAAGGTGTTTCTGGTGTCTTGGTGGCATCTGGACCTCTTCAACCCCTCTGAGGACCTTCCCCACCCTCTCCCTCCCCAGGATGAAGAACCTTTCAACCCCGACTACGTGGAGGTCGATCGCATCCTGGACGAATCCCACAGCGTGGACAAGGACAACGGGGAGGTGGGTGAGAAACCACCTCCTGATGGGAGGTTCCTCTCCCATCCCACGTCCTCACCACCTTCTTCTCCAGCCCGTGGTCTACTACCTGGTCAAGTGGTGCTCCTTACCCTATGAAGACTCCACCTGGGAGCTCAAGGAGGACGTGGACGAGGCCAAGGTCGGCGACTTCAAGCGCATCCAAGCGCGGCCGCCCGACCTCAAACGCTTGGTGGGTCTCCAGGATCTTCTCTCCCACCTTCTCCTCCATCCTGAGGTCCCCCCAGAGTCACCTGGTGGGGTCTTGTTGGTCTTCTCCTCAGGCCAGACCTCAGGCCGGGGCGTGGAAGAAGTTGGAGATGTCCCATGAGTATAAGAACCACAACCAGTTGAGGGAGTATCAGTTGGAAGGGGTCAACTGGTTGCTCTTCAACTGGTACAACAGGTGAGGGGTGGTGGGAGAGGACAATGGGGTGGTGGGAGAGGACAATGGGGTGGGGGGAGAGGACCTGGAAAGGGACATCAAGGAGTGTGGAGCTCCAGGAGGTCGTTGAGGTGGGCAAGAGGATCTTGAGGTGGATCTCCAGCAGCTTGGAGCTCCACTAGGTTGGATCTCCACCAACTTGGAACTCCATGAGGACACTTGAGGTGGGCAGGAGGAGTTTGAGGTGGATCTCCACCAGCTTGGAGCTCCACCAGATTGGATCTCCACCAAGGTGGAGCTCCATGAGGACATAGAGGTGGGAAGGAGGACCTTGAGGTGGATCTCCCCAACTTGGAGCTCCACCAGGTTGGATCTCCACCAACCTGGAGCTCCACCAGGTTGGATCTCCACCAAGGTGGAGCTCCATGAGGACATAGAGGTAGGAAGGAGGACCTTGAGGTGGATCTCCACCAACTTGGAGCTCCACCAGCTTGGATCTCCACCAGCTTGGAGCTCCACCAGGTTGGATCTCCACCAAGGTGGAGCTCCATGAGGACATAGAGGTAGGAAGGAGGACCTTGAGGTGGATCTCCACCAACTTGGAGCTCCACCAGCTTGGATCTCCACCAGCTTGGAGCTCCACCAGGTTGGATCTCCACCAAGGTGGAGCTCCATGAGAACATAGAGGTAGGAAGGAGGATCTTGAGGTGGATCTCCACCAACTTGGAGCTCCATGAGAACATAGAGGTGGGAAGGAGGATCTTGAGGTGGATCTTCACCAGCTTGGAGCTCCACCAGGTTGGATCTCCACCAAGGTGGACCTCCATGAGGACATAGAGGTAGGAAAGAGGACCTTGAGGTGGATCTCCCCAACTTGGAGCTCCACCAGGTTGGATCTCCACCAACCTGGAGCTCCACCAGGTTGGATCTCCACCAACCTGGAGCTCCACCAGGTTGGATCTCCACCAACCTGGAGCTCCACCAGGTTGGATCTCCACCAACCTGGAGCTCCACCAGGTTGGATCTCCACCAACCTGGAGCTCCACCAGGTTGGATCTCCACCAACCTGGAGCTCCACCAGGTTGGATCTCCACCAAGGTGGAGCTCCATGAGGACATAGAGGTGGGAAGGAGGACCTTGAGGTGGATCTCCATCAACTTGGAGCTCCACCAGCTTGGATCTCCACCAGCTTGGAGCTCCACCAGGTTGGATCTCCACCAAGGTGGAGCTCCATGAGGACATAGAGGTGGGCAGGAGGAGTTTGAGGTGGATCTCCACCAAGGTGAAGCTCCATGAGAACATAAGAGGTGGGAAGGAGGATCTTGAGGTGGATCTTCACCAGCTTGGAGCTCCACCAGGTTGGATCTCCACCAAGGTGGAGCTCCATGAGGACATAGAGGTAGGAAGGAGGATCTTGAGGTGGATCTTCACCAGCTTGGAGCTCCACCAGGTTGGATCTCCACCAAGGTGGAGCTCCATGAGGACATAGAGGTAGGAAGGAGGATCTTGAGGTGGATCTTCACCATCTTGGAGCTCCAGGAGGTCGTTGAGGTGGGAAAGAGGACCTTGAGGTGGATCTTCCCACCTCCACCACCTTCTCCTCTCCTCCTCCTCCAGGCAAAACTGCATCTTGGCCGACGAGATGGGCTTGGGCAAGACCATCCAGTCCATCGCCTTCCTCCAGGAGGTCTTCAAGGTGGGGATCAGGGGACCATTCCTGGTCATCGCCCCCTTGTCCACCATCACCAACTGGGAGAGGGAGTTCAACACCTGGACCGAGATGAACACCATTGTCTACCACGGCAGCCTGGCCTCCCGCCAGATGATCCAGCAGTATGAGATGTACTGCAAGGACCCCCGGGTGAGGTGGCCCCACCCTTAGGACCTCCCTGCTCGGGGTCTTCTCCAATCTTAGGGGCTCCCCAAGACCTTGGGTTGGGGGGTTTGGGGGGTTTGAAGGCATCTCGGGAGCTTTGGTTGCTTCTCGTCCCCCCTTGAAGGCATCTCAGGAGCTTTGGTTCCTCCTCATGTCCCCTTGAAGGCACCTCCCAACCTTCTCCCAACCCTTGAAGGCACCTCCCAACCTTCACCCAACCCTTGAAGGCATCTCCCAACCTTACTTCCACCCCATCCCACCTTGAAGGCATCTCCCAACCTTCTCCCAACCCATGAAGGCACCTCCCAACCTTCTCCCAACCCTTGAAGGCACCTCCCAACCTTCCCCCAACCCTTGAAGGCATCTCCCAACCTTCTCCCAACCCTTGAAGGCACCTCCCAACCTTCTCCCAACCCTTGAAGGCATCTTCCAACCTTCTCCCAACCCTTGAAGGCACCTCCCAACCCTTGAAGGCACCTCCCCAACCTTCTCCCAACCCTTGAAGGCACCTCCCAACCTTCTCCCAACCCTTGAAGGCACCTCCCAACCTTCACCCAACCCTTGAAGGCACCTCCCAACCTTCCTTCCACCTCATCCCACCTTGAAGGCATCTCCCAACCTTCCACCTCTCCCTTCCAGGGCCGCCTCATCCCCGGGGCCTACAAGTTTGATGCCCTCATCACCACCTTCGAGATGATCCTCTCGGATTGTCCCGAGCTGAGGGAGATTGAGTGGAGATGTGTCATCATCGACGAGGCCCATCGCCTCAAGAACCGCAACTGCAAGCTCCTGGACAGCCTCAAGCACATGGACCTGGTGAGGGGGGGTTGGGGAGGTGGGGAGGACCTCTTGGGTGGTCGTTATGGGGTCTAGGGGGGGTCTGGAGATGGTTGGGTGGGGTTTGGGTTGCTGGAGATGGGTTTTGGTGGCACCTGGAGATGTTTGAAGCTGTTCCACCACCCAGGAGATGATCCTTGAAGGTGTTTATGGGGTCTTGGGGGCACCTGGAGATGTTTGAGGTCTTCCTGGCCCTCAGGGGCTGATCCTTGAAGGTCGTTATGGGGTCTTGGGGGCATCTGGAGATGATTGGGTTCATCCTGGGTTCCTGGGGATGGGTTTTGGTGGCATCTGGAGATGGTTGAGCTTGGTCCACCAGCCTAGAGATGGTCCCTGAAGGTCGTTATGGGGTCTTGGGGGTGTCTTGAGATAGTTGGGTGGGGTTTGGGTTCCTGGGGATGGGTTTTGGTGGCACCTGCAGATGTTTGAACCTGTTCCACCACCCTGGAGATGGTCCTTGAAGGTCGTTATGGGGTCTTGGGGCTGTCTGGAGGTGGTTGGGTGGGGTTTGGGTTCTCAGGGATGGGTTTTGGTGGCACCTGGAGATGTTTGAACCTGTTCCACCACCCTGGAGATGGTCCTTGAAGGTCGTTATGGGGTCTTGGGGCTGTCTGGAGGTGGTTGGGTGGGGTTTGGGTTCTCAGGGATGGGTTTTGGTGGCACCTGGAGATGTTTGAATCTGTTTCACCACCCTGGGGATGATCCTTGAAGGTGTTTATGGAGCCTTGGTGGCACCTGGAGATGGTTGGGCCTGTCCCCACCCTAAGCCCTCCCCATCTCCACCTTCTCCTCCTCAGGAACACAAGGTCCTCCTGACTGGGACCCCCCTCCAGAACACGGTGGAGGAACTTTTCAGTCTTCTCCACTTCCTGGAACCTTCTCAGTTCCCTTCAGAAGCCGAATTCCTCAAGGACTTCGGTGACCTCAAGACAGAAGAACAGGTGAGGAACCCACCTTGCACCTTCTCCCACCCCACCCAAGCTTCCTCCTCCTTCCTTGGAGGACCTCCTAGACCTTCTCATCCTCCCACCACCAGGTCCAGAAGCTCCAGGCCATCCTGAAGCCCATGATGCTCCGCCGCTTGAAGGAGGACGTGGAGAAGAACTTGGCTCCCAAGCAGGAGACCATCATCGAGGTGGAGTTGACCAACATCCAGAAGAAATACTACAGGGCCATCTTGGAGAAGAACTTCTCCTTCTTGTCCAAAGGTGCTGGTCACACCAACATGCCCAACCTTCTCAACACCATGATGGAACTCCGCAAGTGTTGTAACCATCCCTACCTCATCAACGGTGAGGAACCAGGTGGACATGGGACATCCCACCAACCTTTGGACCTCCCACCAACCCTTGGACCTCTTACCATGGGTGGAGGAGCTCAGAGGTCCATGTGGAACCATCTGGGTTGGGTTTTTAGCTTGGGGTTGGGGTGGAGCTTCAGGTCATGGTGGAGAAGGTTCTCCAGGTCCATCTAGTTGGGGTTTTTCTTCCATGAGCTCCAAGGAGGCACCTGTTGGGTTCCAGGTCATGGTGGAGAAGGTTCTCCAGGTCCATCTAGTTGGGGTTTTTCTTCCATGAGCTCCAAGGAGGCACCTGTTGGGTTCCAGGTCATGGTGGAGAAGGTTCTCCAGGTCCATCTAGTTGGGGTTTTTCTTCCATGAGCTCCAAGGAGGCACCTGTTGGGTTCCAGGTCATGGTGGAGAAGGTTCTCCAGGTCCATCTAGATGGGGTTTCTCCTCCAGGATCTTCATGGAGCCACCTGTTGGGCTCCAGGTCATGGTGGAGAAGGTTCTCCAGGTCCATCTAGTTGAGGTTTAATGGTCTTCAGGTCTTCTTTGGTGGAGCATCTCCACCCTTGTTGACTTCTCCTCCATGGAGCCACCTGTTGGGCTCCAGGTCATGGTGGAGAAGGTTCTCCAAGTCCATCTAGATGGGGTTTCTCCTCCATGGAGGCACCTCTTGGGCTCCAGGTCATGGTGGAGAAGGTTCTCCAGGTCCATCTAGATGGAGGTTCTCCTCCATGGAGCCACCTCTTGGGCTCCAGGTCATGGTGGAGAAGGTTCTCCACCTCCACCTAGCCAACCTTCTGACGCCCCTCAGCCCAGCCCTGCTCCTCCACCTCCTGCAGAAGCTCCCACCACCCCCCCTTGATGGTCCCACCTCCCCTTTCCAGGTGCAGAGGAGAAGATCCTGGCCGAGTTCAGGGACTCGTGTCACCACCACGTCCCCCACGACTTCCACCTCCAGGCCATGGTCCGCTCGGCCGGGAAGTTGGTCCTGATTGACAAGCTCCTCCCCAAGCTGAAGGCTGGAGGCCACAAGGTCCTTATCTTCTCTCAGATGGTCCGTTGCCTGGACATCCTGGAGGACTATCTCATCCAGAAGAGGTGGGGACAGGCTTCAGCTCTCACCACACCTCCTCCATGTCACCCTGGCCCTGCACTGCAGACACAGAGTGGAAATGGCCCAGGGTGGGGATCTGGCTGTTCACTGCCCATGTACCAAGGGATCCAAGTTGGGGGGTGGATGGGGTGGGGGGTGGGTGATGAAGGTGCTTGGGCTGGTGGAGGAGGTGGGGCCAGAAGGTGGGAACACCTGGAGGAACCAGGAGGTAGAACCAAGAGGTAGAACCACCAGCTGGAACAATGAGGTAGAACCACCTGGTGGAACTAAGAGGTGGAACCACCAGGTAGAACTATGAGGTAGAACCACCAGGTGCAACCAAGAGGTAGAACCACGAGGTGGAACCAAGAGGTAGAACCACCTGGTGGAACCAAGAGGTAGAACCACCAGGTAGAACCATGAGGTAGAACCACCAGGTGCAACCAAGAGGTAGAACCACGAGGTGGAACCAAGAGGTAGAACCACCTGGTGGAACCAAGAGGTAGAACCACCAGGTAGAACCATGAGGTAGAACCACCAGGTGCAACCAAGAGGTAGAACCACGAGGTGGAACCAAGAGGTAGAACCACCTGGTGGAACCAAGAGGTAGAACCACCAGGTAGAGGTGGAACCACGGAGCCAGGGGGTGGAGCCAAGGGGTAGAGCCAAGAGGTAGAACCTGGAGGTAGAACCACCAGGTAGAACCACCAGGTGGAACCACCAGGTGGAACCACCCCCTGGCCCCCCTAAGCTCCTCCGTGAAACCATCAGGTGGAACCACGAGGTGGAACCAAGAGGTAGAACCACCAGGTAGAACCACCAGGTGGAACCATGAGGTAGAACCAAGAGATAGAATCACCAGGTGAAACCAAGAGGTGGAACAACCAGGTAGGACCAAGAGGTAGAACCAAGAGGTGGAACCACCAGGTGGAACCAAGAGGTGGAACCACCAGGTAGAACCAAGAGGTGAAACCATCAGGTGGAACCACGAGGTGGAACCAAGAGGTAGAACCACCAGGTAGAACCACCAGGTGGAACCATGAGGTAGAACCAAGAAGAGATAGAACCACCAGGTGAAACCAAGAGGTGGAACCACCAGGTAGGACCAAGAGGTAGAACCAAGAGGTGGAACCACCAGTTGGAACCACCAGGTAGAACCATGAGGTGGAACCATCAGGTAGAACCACCACATAGAACCTTGAGGTGGAACCACCAGGTGGAACCAAGAGGTAGAACCAAGAGGTGGAACCACGAGGTAGAACCCAGAGGTAGAAGCAAGAGGTGGAACCATCAGGTAGAACCACCAGATGGAAGCACCAGGTGGAACCAAGAGGTGAAACGGAACCACAAGGTGGAACCACGAGGTAGATCCAAGAGGTAGAACCATGAGGTGGAAGCACCAGGTGGAACCAAGAGGTGAAACCAAGAGGTAGAACCAGGAGGTAGAACCACCAGGTGAAACCAGGAGGTAGAACCACCAGATGGAACCACCAGGTAGAACCAAGAGGTAGAACCACCAGGTAGAACCACGAGGTAGAACCAAGAGGTGGAACCACCAGGTGAAACCAAGACGTAGAACCACCGGGTAGAACCACCAAGTGGAACCAAGAGGTGGAACCACCAGGTGGAACCACAAGGTAGAACCAGTGGAACCACGAGGTAGAACCAAGAGGTATGACCATGACATAGAACTAGAAGGTAGAACCACCACATAGAACCATGAGGTGGAACTACCAGGTAGAGCCAAGAGGTAGAACCACCAGGTAAAACCACCAGGTAGAACCACGAGGTGGAACCCACAGGTGGAACCACGAGGTGGAACCAAGAGGTAGAACCACCAGGTGGAACCACCAAGTGGAACCACGAGGTAGAACCAAGAGGTATGACCATGACATAGAACTAGAAGGTAGAACCACCACATAGAACCATGAGGTGGAACTACCAGGTAGAGCCAAGAGGTAGAACCACCAGGTAAAACCACCAGGTAGAACCACGAGGTGGAACCCACAGGTGGAACCACGAGGTGGAACCAAGAGGTAGAACCACCAGGTGGAACCACCAGGTGGAACCACCAGGTGGAACGACCCCCTGGCCCCCCCAAGCTCCTCCACCTGCCCCCTGGGGCTGCCCCTGGTGTCCCCCCAGGTACCTGTACGAGCGCATCGACGGGCGGGTGCGGGGCAACCTCCGGCAGGCGGCCATCGACCGCTTCAGCCGCCCCGACTCCGACCGCTGCGGCTGGGGGGAGCCAGGGGGTGGAGCCAGGGGGTAGAACCTGGAGATGGAACCACCAGGTGGAA
>NW_009954220.1:0-504 GCF_000747805.2 Chaetura pelagica
TTGTCGGACCTGAGTCAAACTGTGACAGTACCTCAAGGGGACCTACAAGAAAGCTGGAGTGGGAATTTTTACAGGGGCATGTAGTGATATAGAATCATAAAATCAACCTGGTTGGAAAAGACCTTGAAGAACATCAAGTCCAACCGTAACATAAATCCCCCTACCATAACCTAATTTACCCGTTCAGGGCTTAAATCGTGTCAGTAAACACTATATCTTCATTTCTTTTAAATACTTCCAGGGATGGTGACTCCACCACCTCCTTTGCAGATGGAAATGTATGGGAGAGTTCCCAAAGGAAATTGATGTACCCAGCTCCAGGTGGAACCAGGAAAAGACTCTAGGACTGGGACGAAGAGCTCCCTTCTCTATTGGTTTTGCTTCTTTTGCAAATACAACCTCCTTTCAGGTAGTTGTAGAGAGCAATGAGGTCCCCCCTCAGCCTCCTCTCCTTCAAACTAAACAATCCCAGTTCCCTCAGCCTCTCCTCATAGGACTTATTCT
>NW_009954220.1:1310-5307 GCF_000747805.2 Chaetura pelagica
CCACCAACTTCTCTAGGAGAATGCTGTGAGAGACAGTGTCAAAGGCCTTTCCAAAGACCAGATAGACAATGTCCACAGCTCTTCCCTCATCCACCAGGCAGGTCACCTGATCATAGAAGGAGATCAGGTTAGTCAAGCAGGACCTGCCTTTCCTGAACCCTTGCTGGCTGGGTCTGATCCCATGGCTATCCTGCACTTGCCATGTGAGTGCACTCAAGATGAGCCTCTCCATGATTTTCTCTGGTACCGAGGTCAGGCTGACAGGCCTGTAGCTCCCAGGATCCTTCTTTGGGCCCTTCTTGTAGATGGGCATCACATTGGCAAGCCTCCAGTTGTCTGGGACATCCCCTGGAGGAGGACTGTTGGTAGATGATGGAGAGAAGCTTGGCAATCTCCTCTGCCAGCTCTCCCAGTACACTTGGGTGAATCTCATCTGGCCCCTGAGTGTCTAGGTGCTGCAGCAGGTCTCTGACTGCATCCTCATGGATTGTGGGGGAGTTGTTCTGCTCTCCATCCTTATATTCCATCTCAGGAGGTTGAATATCCTGAGGGCAGCTGGCCTGACTATTAAAGATGAAGAAGTCATTAAGTATCCATATATAGCATATGACAAGGTGTAACCATTTCATACTGGAAAAGGATAGATTTAGATTAAACATTTGTCACCGTTTGACTCAGGATTGACAACAGTTCTCTTGATCCCCTCCCCCTCCCACCCAGGTAGGGAAGGAAAGAGAGAATTAGGAGAAAGATGCTCTGGAGTGAAAACTAAACTACACAGCTTTAATTAAACTGTAATGATAAAAAAAAAATATACAATTATATACAAATGTGTGCAGGAATGAGCAAAACCCCTATTGACTCCCCCCACCCCCAGCAACTCCCACAGCACTCTCCTTAGCTGTGAACAGTCCCCAAAAGTCTCGGAGCTGCCGGAGAGAGTTATGAGTCAGGAGAGCTCAAGCCTAGGGGCCAACAGTGATGGATGGACAGAGTCGTCCCTGGATGCTGGTCATGGATGGAAGAGAAGGGAAAAAGAAGCAGGAAGGAAGCTGTCTTCTGTGATCTCTGAGCTTACATAGATATATGGAATGGAATATCTCTGGCCAATTTTGCTGTCTGAAAAAAAGGGGGGGGGGTTGTGTCATAGATCTCCTGAGCTGGCAGAGTAAAGATATGACCTTGAAGACCCAGCAGTTAGAAAAAAAATCCACTGTTTATTATTATTCCTAGCTGAAACACTCTACTACTAGTTAAAAGAAAGCTTACTGAAGGAAAAAAAAACACAACAAAACAGTAAAAAGAAAAATAATCAGTGAAAGCTTCATCCTGGCTCAAACCAGGACAACATTATGAAGAAATTCTTTCCTGTGGTGGTGAGACACTGGAACAAGTTGTCCAGAGGGGTTTTGGCTGCCCCCTCCCTGGAAGTGTTCAACATCCTGTTGGGTGGGGCTATGAGCAATGTGATCTATTGGGAAGTGACCATGTCTATGGCAGGGAGGTTGGAACTAGATGATCTCTAAGGTCCCTTCCAACCCAAACCATTCTATGATTCTATGATATGAGTAAACTTCAAACTTTTATTACTTCACAAGGTGAGAAAATGCATCATATTTCAGCAGTAGCTCAGGAGCATGTTAGCCATCAAAGCTAGGTTTAAAATAACATGTTTAGATAACTTTAATGCAGTATTTATATTCAAACTGACCAAGCAACCGATTGTTACTGTTTCTTTTCTGTACATTTGAAACTGGGAAAGACAACTCAGAAAACTTGACAATTTTAAGAGTACTAGAAATAAAAAGGGTAAATAGGACAATCCAGATTATTATTGGCTCGCATCCCTGTAGGCAAAAAATGTATAACCGAATACAATCTAATCAGTAAGCGATGAAAGAAAGTCAGTAAATTAATGTTGGTTAATATGGGTAGATAAAAATAGATCTGACCATAGTATTATTAAATGTTGCTGGCTAGGCCTAAACCACAACAAAGAACCATGCAGCCACTCACTCGCTCCTCTCCCTCACTGTGGGATGGGGAGGAGAAAATATAACAGAAAGCTTGTGGTTCTGGATCTTCATCCATCGTGGCAGTTTCTCAGGGGAGATAGTATAGGGTTCATCAGGGTTCATGCCCTTGTGCTGCAAGTTCTTCCTGGACACCACTACATTATCCTAGACAAAGAAACTTAAAACAACTTATCACTATTATACATCAACTAAAACTATACAACTTGAAACTGAATGCTCTCAGCCAAAGTTAAGCTCCCCTGTCATACACAATGTACGTCACCGTCCTCCTGCATTACCCTCTAAGTAGGTCCAGGACCTTGAGCAAAGATAGTGCAAAAGATGGGTGGGCCTCTGCCCAAAGCAGGACAGACCCAAACAGTTTTTCCCTAAAGGTTCCTTTCACACACAACGGGGACTTTATCACCTTCCACTGTATGTAAAAGGGCTGATTGGGCAGGACTGGCTCTATTGATAGATCCCCTGGTGTTAGATAACCAAGTGGCTTCTGCCAAATGCTTATCCCAGTTTGAAAGTTCCACCACCCATTGCTTTCAGGGTGGTTTTCAGAAGGCCCTTGTAGCATTCAATTTTTCCAGATACTGGTGCATGATAAGGGATACGATAGATGCACATTATACCATGCTCTTTGGCCCAACTGTCTATTAGGTTGTTTCTGAAATGAGTCCCATTGCCTGACTCAATCATCTCGGGGGCATCATGTCTCCACAGGACTTGCCTTTTGAGGCCCAGAATAGTGTTACAGGCAGCGACATGAGGCACAGGATACATTTCCAGCCACCCAGTGCTTGCTTCCATCACTGTAGGCACATAGCGCTTACCCTGGCAAGTCTGAGGGAATGTGATGTAACTGATCTGCCAGGCCTCTCCATGTTTGTATTTGTACCAATGTCCACTGTACCACAAAGGTTTTAGCTTGTTTGATAGCCATGCATATGTCACAATCATGGATAACCTGTGCAATAGTGTCTAGAGTTAAATCCACTCCTTGGTCACAGGCCCATCGATATGTTGTATCTTGTCCTTGATAACCAGAAGTGTTATGGGCCCACCAAGCTAAAAACAGTTCACCTCTGTGCTCCCAGTCCAAATCTGTTTGGAACACTTTAGCTGCCTGGTCTGCTTGATGGTTGTGTTGGTGTTCTTCAGTGGTCCAGCTTTTAGGTATGTGGGTATTTACATACCATACCTTTACCAATAGTGTCTCTAGCCAGGCCGCGGTACCTTGCCACAGGGTGGCGACCAAAATAGGCTTCCCCCTGTGCTGCCAGTTGTCCCATTTCCATCCCTTAAGCCACGCCCACAAGGCATTTGCTACCATCTAGGAATCAGGGTAGAGGTAAAGTACTGGCCACTTCTCCCACTCAGCAATGCCCAGGGACAGCTGGATGGCTTTTACCTCTGCAAATTGGCTCAGTTCACCTTCTCCCTCATCTGCTTCTGCAACTCATGTAGGACTCCAAATGGCAGCCTTCCACCTCCGATGACTTCCTACAAGACAGCAGGATCCATCAGTGAAACAAGCAAATTGCTTCTCATGATCTGAGAGTTCATTATATAGGGGAAGCTTCCTCAGCACAGGTCACCATCTCCATCCATTGGCATCCCAAAATCTTTGCCCTCTGGCCAGTTAGCAATCACCTCCACGAGGCCTGGGAGATTCAGGCTTCCTATTTGAACTTGCTCTGTTATCAAGGTGATCCATTTACTCCAGGTGGCATGGTGTGTAGACAAAACCCTCCCTTGATACATCCAGCTCAGGACTGACAGTCAGGGTGCTAGAAAGAGCATTGCCTCTGTACCAATTACCTCAAAAGCAGCTTGAACTCCTTAATCTGCTCCATGATCTTGCCAGACAGAGGTGAAACTTACTGGTCTATAGTTCCCTCGGTCTTCCTTTCTCCCCTTCTTGAAAATGGGAGTTGCTTCCCCTTTTCACAGAATCTTAGGGGTTGGAAGGG
>NW_009954220.1:5882-12371 GCF_000747805.2 Chaetura pelagica
GGGGGGGGGGGGTTGTGTCATAGATCTCCTGAGCTGGCAGAGTAAAGATATGACCTTGAAGACCCAGCAGTTAGAAAAAAAATCCACTGTTTATTATTATTCCTAGCTGAAACACTCTACTACTAGTTAAAAGAAAGCTTACTGAAGGAAAAAAAAACACAACAAAACAGTAAAAAGAAAAATAATCAGTGAAAGCTTCATCCTGGCTCAAACCAGGACAACATTATGAAGAAATTCTTTCCTGTGGTGGTGAGACACTGGAACAAGTTGTCCAGAGGGGTTTTGGCTGCCCCCTCCCTGGAAGTGTTCAACATCCTGTTGGGTGGGGCTATGAGCAATGTGATCTATTGGGAAGTGACCATGTCTATGGCAGGGAGGTTGGAACTAGATGATCTCTAAGGTCCCTTCCAACCCAAACCATTCTATGATTCTATGATATGAGTAAACTTCAAACTTTTATTACTTCACAAGGTGAGAAAATGCATCATATTTCAGCAGTAGCTCAGGAGCATGTTAGCCATCAAAGCTAGGTTTAAAATAACATGTTTAGATAACTTTAATGCAGTATTTATATTCAAACTGACCAAGCAACCGATTGTTACTGTTTCTTTTCTGTACATTTGAAACTGGGAAAGACAACTCAGAAAACTTGACAATTTTAAGAGTACTAGAAATAAAAAGGGTAAATAGGACAATCCAGATTATTATTGGCTCGCATCCCTGTAGGCAAAAAATGTATAACCGAATACAATCTAATCAGTAAGCGATGAAAGAAAGTCAGTAAATTAATGTTGGTTAATATGGGTAGATAAAAATAGATCTGACCATAGTATTATTAAATGTTGCTGGCTAGGCCTAAACCACAACAAAGAACCATGCAGCCACTCACTCGCTCCTCTCCCTCAATGTGGGATGGGGAGGAGAAAATATAACAGAAAGCTTGTGGTTCTGGATCTTCATCCATCGTGGCAGTTTCTCAGGGGAGATAGTATAGGGTTCATCAGGGTTCATGCCCTTGTGCTGCAAGTTCTTCCTGGACACCACTACATTATCCTAGACAAAGAAACTTAAAACAACTTATCACTATTATACATCAACTAAAACTATACAACTTGAAACTGAATGCTCTCAGCCAAAGTTAAGCTCCCCTGTCATACACAATGTACGTCACCGTCCTCCTGCATTACCCTCTAAGTAGGTCCAGGACCTTGAGCAAAGATAGTGCAAAAGATGGGTGGGCCTCTGCCCAAAGCAGGACAGACCCAAACAGTTTTTCCCTAAAGGTTCCTTTCACACACAACGGGGACTTTATCACCTTCCACTGTATGTAAAAGGGCTGATTGGGCAGGACTGGCTCTATTGATAGATCCCCTGGTGTTAGATAACCAAGTGGCTTCTGCCAAATGCTTATCCCAGTTTGAAAGTTCCACCACCCATTGCTTTCAGGGTGGTTTTCAGAAGGCCCTTGTAGCATTCAATTTTTCCAGATACTGGTGCATGATAAGGGATACGATAGATGCACATTATACCATGCTCTTTGGCCCAACTGTCTATTAGGTTGTTTCTGAAATGAGTCCCATTGCCTGACTCAATCATCTCGGGGGCATCATGTCTCCACAGGACTTGCCTTTTGAGGCCCAGAATAGTGTTACAGGCAGCGACATGAGGCACAGGATACATTTCCAGCCACCCAGTGCTTGCTTCCATCACTGTAGGCACATAGCGCTTACCCTGGCAAGTCTGAGGGAATGTGATGTAACTGATCTGCCAGGCCTCTCCATGTTTGTATTTGTACCAATGTCCACTGTACCACAAAGGTTTTAGCTTGTTTGATAGCCATGCATATGTCACAATCATGGATAACCTGTGCAATAGTGTCTAGAGTTAAATCCACTCCTTGGTCACAGGCCCATCGATATGTTGTATCTTGTCCTTGATAACCAGAAGTGTTATGGGCCCACCAAGCTAAAAACAGTTCACCTCTGTGCTCCCAGTCCAAATCTGTTTGGAACACTTTAGCTGCCTGGTCTGCTTGATGGTTGTGTTGGTGTTCTTCAGTGGTCCAGCTTTTAGGTATGTGGGTATTTACATACCATACCTTTACCAATAGTGTCTCTAGCCAGGCCGCGGTACCTTGCCACAGGGTGGCGACCAAAATAGGCTTCCCCCTGTGCTGCCAGTTGTCCCATTTCCATCCCTTAAGCCACGCCCACAAGGCATTTGCTACCATCTAGGAATCAGGGTAGAGGTAAAGTACTGGCCACTTCTCCCACTCAGCAATGCCCAGGGACAGCTGGATGGCTTTTACCTCTGCAAATTGGCTCAGTTCACCTTCTCCCTCATCTGCTTCTGCAACTCATGTAGGACTCCAAATGGCAGCCTTCCACCTCCGATGACTTCCTACAAGACAGCAGGATCCATCAGTGAAACAAGCAAATTGCTTCTCATGATCTGAGAGTTCATTATATAGGGGAAGCTTCCTCAGCACAGGTCACCATCTCCATCCATTGGCATCCCAAAATCTTTGCCCTCTGGCCAGTTAGCAATCACCTCCACGAGGCCTGGGAGATTCAGGCTTCCTATTTGAACTTGCTCTGTTATCAAGGTGATCCATTTACTCCAGGTGGCATGGTGTGTAGACAAAACCCTCCCTTGATACATCCAGCTCAGGACTGACAGTCAGGGTGCTAGAAAGAGCATTGCCTCTGTACCAATTACCTCAAAAGCAGCTTGAACTCCTTAATCTGCTCCATGATCTTGCCAGACAGAGGTGAAACTTACTGGTCTATAGTTCCCTCGGTCTTCCTTTCTCCCCTTCTTGAAAATGGGAGTTGCTTCCCCTTTTCACAGAATCTTAGGGGTTGGAAGGGACCTCAAAAGATCATCTAGTGCAACCCCCCTGCCAGAGCAGGATCACCTAGAGTACATCACACAGGAATGCATCCAGGCGGGTTTTGACTCCACAACCTCTCTGGGCAGCCTCTTCCAGGATTCTCTCACGCTCACAGTAAGGAAGACTTTTCTGATGTTTACGTGGAACCCCCTACGCTCCAGCTTGCACCCATTGCCCCTTGTCCTATCACTAGGCATCACTGAAAAAAGCCTGGCTCCGTCCTCCTGACACTCGCCCTTAACATATTTGTAAACACTGATGAGGTCACTCCTCAGTCTCCTCTTCTCCAAGCTAAAGAGACCAAGCTCCCTCAGCCTTTCCTCATAAGGGAGATGTTCCACTCCCTTAATCATCTTTGTGCCTCTGTGCTGGATTCTTTCAAGCAGTCCCCTGTCCTTGAACTGAGGGGCCCAGAAATGGACACAATATTCCAGATGTGGCCGCACCGGGGCAGAGTAGAGGGGGAGGAGAATCTCCCTTGACCTACTAACCACACCCTTTCTAATACACCCCAGGATGCCATTGGCCTTCTTAGCCACAAGGGCACATGGCTGGCTCATGGTCATCTTCCTGTCCACCAGGACCCCCAGGTCCCTTTCTCCTACACTGCCCTCCAGCAGCTCTGCCCCCAATCTGTATTGGTACATGGGGTTGTTCATCCCCAGATGCAAGATTCTACACTTGCCCTTGTTGAACTTCATCAAGTTTCTCTCTGCCCTACTCTCCAGCCTGTCTAGGTCTCTCTGAATGGCAGCAAAGCCTTCTGGTGTGTCAGCCACTCCTCCCAGTTAAGTGTCATCAGCAAACTTGCTGAGGGCACACTCTGTTCCCTCATCCAGGTTGTTGATGAAAATATTGAACAGTACTGGTCCCAGTACCAACCCTTGATGGACTCCACTAGTCACGGAACGCCAACTAGATTCTGTCCCATTGACCACAACTCTGACTTCTTCCTTTCAACCAGTTCATGATCCACCTCACTACCTGACCATCAAGAGCACACTTCCTCAGTTTATCTACAAGGATGCTGTGGGAGACGGTGTCAAATGTTTTACCAAAATCAAGCTAAACCACATCTACTGCCCTACCATCATCTATCCACCTAGTTACTTCCTCATAGAAGGCTATAAGGTTGGTCAAACATGGCTTTCCCTTGGTAAAACCACGTTTTCCAGTCAGTGGGAATTTTTCCAGACTGCCAAGGCTTTTCAAATATGATGGACAGAGGCTCTGCAACTCAGTTAGCCAGTTCCTTCAGGAGCTGTAGATGAATCCCATCAAGTCCCATGGACTTGTGCACCTTCAGATAGTCACAAATCTGCTCTTATCCTACAGTGGGGAAATCTTTCTTTTCACAGTCCATGCCTTCATCTTCTCTAACTTGGGACCATAGTCCTTGCCAGTGAAGACTGAGGCAAAGTAGTCATTGAGCACCTCAGCCTTCTCTGTCTCGCATGGCCAGGTCTCCATTTACCTTCTGAAGCAAACCCACAGTTTCTTGTCTTCCTCTTATTGTTGACATACCTGTATGTCCTGGTTTGAGCCAGGATTAAGCCAATTTTTCTTTTTACTGATTTTTTTTTTCCTTCAGTAAGCTTTCTTGTAACTAGCAACAGTGTGTTCTGCTAGGCTGATAAGACACTGGAATGTTTTTCTAACTACTTCAAGGCCGCACCTGCACTCTGCCAGCTCAGACACTATGGGGAGATCTGTGACCCCCCCCCGTAGGAGGCTGAGTTAGATGGACAGCAAAATTGGCCAAAGATATTCCATTCCATATATCTACGTAAGCTCAGAGGAAGGTCAGAGATCACAGAAGACAACTTCCTTCCTTCTCCTTCTCCCCTTCTCTTCCGTCCATGGCCGGCGTCCAGGGAGGACTCTGTTCATCCATCACCGTCGATCCTCAGGCTTGATCTCTCGTGACCCCCATAACTCTCTGCTCTGTTCCAGCAGCAGCTCTGGGATTCCTCGGGACTCTTCCCAAGTCCTCTCTTTTTCTCTCTCTCCTTCCCTACCTGGGTTGGGGGGAGGGGGGATCGAGAGCATTGTTGTCGGACCTGAGTCAAACGGTGACACTGTAGAAACCTTTCATGCCCTTAACATCCCATGCCAGGTCCAACTCTATCTGTGCTTCAGCCTTCCTTACCCAATCCGTTGCTTCTCTGACAACTTGCCTGTACTCCCTCCAGGATACCTGGCCCCGCTTCCACTCTCTGTATACCTTGTTTTTACATGTAACTGTGTCCAGAAGCTCCTTGCTCATCCATACAGGCCTCATAGCTCTCCTGCCTGCCTTCCTCTTCATTGGGACACATAGCTCCTGGGCATGAAGGAAGTGATCCTTGAATATGGACCAGCTTTCCTGGGCTCCCCTTCCCTCCAGGACTGTATCCCATGGTACCATACCAAGCAGATCCTTGAAGAGACCAAAATCTGCTCTCTTGAAATCAAGGGTAGTGAGCTTGTTTCGCTCCTTCCTTGCTGCCCTAAGGATACCAAATTCAACCAATGTCATGGTCACTACAGCCTAGTCTCCTATTAAGTTTTACATAACCAACAAGCCCATCTCTGTTGGTGAGAACAAGGTCCAGCACAGCACCTTTTCTTGTTGATTCCTCCACCATTTGGAGGAGGAAGTTGTCACCAATGCACTCCAGGAACTTCCTGGATTGCTGGTGCTTTGCTGTGTTTCTCCAGCAGATATCAGGGTGGTTGAAATCCCCCATGAGAACTAGGGCCTGTGAGCACGAGGCTGCTGCTATCTGCCTGTAGATGCCTCATCCACTTGGACATCCTGATTTTGTGGCCTGTAGCAGACCCCCACTATGACATCTCCTTCCCCTGTCTTCCCTTTAACCCTGACCCAGATTATCTTCAATCTCTTTTTCTACATTTAGACCATGGTTTGCTTCATGCAAACATCTGTGCAGTAGTATGTATTCTTTCTTTTAAATTACCATAACTGGCAGAATGCTCAAGCCTTGTATGCATTACGAGAATGAGCAAAAAGTACTGCAAGCGGCTTAACGCTTCAAAACATTTTTATGAATTAATTTCACTGACTTCAGCCTAGGGTATTTTTGCAAGTAGCTCAAAGAGCAGCCTTTGATTACATGAAGGAAATGAACCAAGTCAAGGTTGCTGTTTTGCAGCCATTCCTTCCTCTCTGCATAGCTCTGGAACACAGACCTCCTAAAACCATGAGGAAGAAAAAGAGGAAATGAATACTCAGCCCAGTAAGGTCTTTCCACAAGAACAACATCCATTGAAAGAAAAAAGCTAACTATAAATTTAAATACAGTTCAGGTATGACTTTAAAATATTTTAATTTCTTCCCTGTAATCAACACATCTTCCCACTTGCTTTCAGAAAGTTAAAGGAACTCAAGGGGCAATACTATCAGGACAAAGGAACTGCAAACCATTATGGAGCTATGCCAATGCAGAGGGAGCCCAAGGAGAAGCATACTTGGTGCTTATGACAGAATTTCAAGAGCAAAGATGCCATTACCTCTTTATGTACTCCCTAGCCCAGAAATGAAAAAAAACTTTTACAGCATCCTGTGTAGCTATTAATAATAATAGACTTAATGG
>NW_009954220.1:12668-15051 GCF_000747805.2 Chaetura pelagica
GCTGAATAGATGGATGAAAAAGGTGGATCTATAGGCTATTCCACCTGCTTTTCTCTAGGATTTCTCAAGTGAATTTTATAATTTCTGCCCAGATCTGAAAAGACAGAAGAATTACTAAGTTGAGGTAACTGACACATGGACTAATTCTGCTTATTATAGAAGTTCTATTTTTCATTGGCATATCTTTCACTCTTATTTCTCAATTTTTACTGTAAAGCTTCTTGACTAGGACAGGTAGAATTCTTCCAGTGGCATCAGTGTGTTATTTTTATTGCAGCAGATGGCTAAGACCTGGTAAAGAACAGGCATTGCCCAATTTAGAAGAGTATTTTTACTGACTTGCTAGACATTTGGTTAAAAAAGAAATGGCTCTAGAAGAAAATAGATTAAAAATTGCTTCAAGATGTAAACAATTATTAACAAAGAGTAAGCGATGGAGTGAAAATTAAATATAATTTTCCCCTTCTCTCATACACATGCAATCATGAACTTCTTAATTTTTTTTACCTTCTACACATTCCATTTCTCTACTCTCAGAAATACTGAAATTAATATCATATTAATAGTAAAAGAAAGTACTACATCCTCATCTCTTGCCTGTAGCATTCAGGCTCCCAAATACCTCCAAAATTTAATTTAAGTATATAAATCCAGTGATCACTTGTGAGATACATACCTAAAATTATAAAGATGCCAATTAATATCCCAGCAAGGTATCTGTGAATTTATGAAATTGGCACCTCAAGAGTAACTGTTTTGTGCAGTCTATACCCATAAACACAAACATCAGTTTATACTAATTTCCTATCCAGAAGACAGCTCTCATGATCCCAAAGAAAAAACACCTTGTAGCATATACAGAAAATAAACTTTGCAGAGCACAATTTAGTCCCTGCCTGTAGTCTGCAGTTCAAACGCCTTGGTTAAAAAAACATTAGCCATGTTCTTAGTATAAGCAACTGACAGCAAAAAAAGTTCTATACCTAGATGTAAAAAAATCTGTATCTGTGAAATTACAAATCAACACTAACATCTAAAAGCTTACTAGCATATAAAAAGCCAATATTTGCATATTCTGAAGCATCTAGAGGTTTTCTGCCGATCTTTCTTTAAAAATCAAGGTCAATAAGTCTGATAAAGTTAATTGAATTTGCCATCCATTTTTAATGGAAAATAGATTCCACAAAGCTCTTTAATCACCTGTTTAGAAAATAAACTATTGCTGCAGTCTCAGTTTTTGGTGGAAATAAAAAGTAAATTTTAAGTTTCAAATCAAATTAATGTCATTTGTGCTTATTAGATCTTACGCCTGACGCACTTGACATTCTTTCATTGCATTCCCTGATGGAGCCATATCCCAACTGCACAGCTCCCAGCTGAACATTTGCATTGCATCATGGTATATGTAGTCTAGGTGGGCAAACCAGCCTTCATAAATGAAGCAACTAGGCAGTCGGATTAAAGCTTCTGCATCATATGCTATTAAGTGCTGTTCATTGTTAAATCCAAGCGAGATTAATGTTTTCAACTGTAAATTGCCAAAAATGCCATTTTCAAACTAAAGTTCCAAAATAATTAATTTTTAAAAGATTGATTGTTCTAAAACGATACAAAGTCTCTCTCCATAAGAAAATATGGTATCAGCTTTATTTACTAGCTCTGATCCTTACTGTATATTATTTTCATAATGTTTTACATAAGCAGTGTGGCTATAATTAGGGACAGAACCTTGCTCTGCGGCAACCGGGAGCATTACGTACTGCTTGCTAAAAATTAACCGGGACAGATGGCCAACACCACCCTTTTTACAGACCTTTTCGACACCAAGGCAAATACAACACATTAATTGCGTTCAATTTACTCACCGCGGGTCGTGGCACGGAGCCCTTCACCTTGGGATACCAGAGCGGCAAGCTGGACCATCCGTGAAACGAGCCAGCCGCGTGGAACTCGCACCGGTGCTCTCAGGGACCGGCCCACGCAGGACCAGCGAGGCAGCACACGCCGGCCACCCCACGGGGCAGGATCTCACCCCATAGGCCAATAGCCATAGCTACCGTAGTGCCTCTAATAAAAGGGAAAAAAGTTGGGGCGCGCCTCACTGAGCCGCCTCAAAGGGTCAGCCACCCCGGCTTCTGCCTCAGAGGAGCAGCACCAAGACAACAACACGCCAGCTTCGCCCGTTTCAGCCCACCTCTGAAGCAGAAGCCCCATGTGAGGCTTCCCGTGGGCATCTCCTACTTGTCGTCCGAGGCATCTCTGCCACCTCCCAGCAGCTCTCAACTCCTACGGAACTCCAGCAAAAGGTGGGCATCTCCCTGCTTCCCCGGAAGAAGCGCTGGAAGCAGGCCAGGCCCCATATTTCCGCGGGTGAGAGCGGCTG
>NW_009954220.1:17365-22887 GCF_000747805.2 Chaetura pelagica
CTTGTGGGGCTGAGCTGTGCCGAGCTGGTGCGGCGACCTCGGTCCTGGTGCTGCGGCTCGGGGCTGGAGGGTGCTGGGCTCCCCTTCGGCCTTGTCTGCAGCAGATTTCACTTCGCGAGCAGCCTGCAAACGTGATTTCTGCTTTTTGAATGGAAGCTCCATTTCTGTTCTTGAGCTAAGCGCCCTTCCCTTCTTGGTGGAGTGGAATTTTTGGAAATTTCGAAAAATTTTAACTTCTTATAAGCTTTTTGGCTTTCTCTCTCTTTCTAGAGGTCTGAGGCACATCTGTGGTGTTCCTCAGGACTGGCGAAACCAGAACTAGGGCTTTTTTAGTTTGGTTGGCAGTACTGAGAGGTTTGGTTTGGTTTTTTTCCCTTTTGCTTGCACTTGAGGAATGACAGGAGTGCACATAGGACGATTTCTTGGCTGATTACATTTAAGTTAGGACTTCACTGTGAAAATAAAGCCAAGGAGTGATAAATAAAAGATGAAATATTTTCTAGGATGCCCAGTATGGGCTTTGCTTTGCTTGTTTTCAGCAGTGGAATAGTCCTCAACGAGTAGTTGTGAAAGGAAAAAAAAAAAAAAAAAGTATGTTTTTGCATAGCTTCAAAAGAGGAGTAATGTTGGCAAGGGTCAATGTGAAGAAAGAAAATATGTATAAATACAACTGAAGTGTTGACTGCTGCTCCTGGACCCCTTAACTGCATTCCAAATAAATGCTATATCTGTTGCTGAAAATACCTTTGGTTGGGTTTGTTTGGTTTTTTTAACCTTATGTGAGCCTCATTTGGAAGGCTGTGCAAAAATAGTAGTGGAAGCTGGTGATATGAAACATGGCAATTGTATTGTTATTAAGGGCACTGTCCAAATACCTCTTTAACAGGTATGACAGGTATGGGGCATTGTTCCTGCTGTATTTAGCATTGGTGTGGCCTTACCTTGAGTATTTTGAGAAGTTCTGGGCCCCACAATTTTAAAAGGATGTTCAGATCCTTGAAATTAATCACAGAATATGCCGAGTTGGAAGGGACCCATGAGGATCATCGAGTCCAACTCCTGTCCCTGTGTAGGGCACCCCAAGAATCACACCATGTGCCTAAGCATCATCCAAATGCTTCTTGAACTCAGGCAGGCTTGGTGCTGTGACCACTTCCCTAGGGAGCTTATTCCAGTGCTCAACCAGCTTCTGGGTGAAAAGCCTTTTCCTGATATCTAACCTAACCCCCTGATCCAGCTTCCTGCCATTTCCCCGAGTCCTGTCATTGGTCACAGGAGTGAAGAGGTCGGTACCTGCTCCATCTCCTCCCCTTGTGAGGAAGCCATAGACTGCAATAAGGTCACCACTTAGCCTCCTCTTCTCCAAGCTGAATAATCCAAGTGACCTCAGCTGCTCCTCATAAGTCATCCCTTCCAGACCCTTCACCATCCTCGTGGCTCTCCTTTAGATGCTCTCCAATAGCTTGATGTCTTTTTTTATATTGTGGTGCATCCAGAGGAGGGCAACAAAGCTGGTGAAAGGGCTGGAAGGCACATCCTATGAGGAGCAGCTAACGACTTTGGGGTCGTCTAGAGAAAAGGTGTTTGAGGGGCAACTTCATTGTTCTCTACAGCTTCCTAAGGAGGGGAAGTGGAGAGGGAGGTGCTGATCTCCCTGGGATCCAGGGACAGGATGTGTGGGAATGGTTCCAAGCTGCGCTAGGGGAGGTTTAGACAAGACATAAGGAAGCATTTCTTTACCAAAAGGGTGGTTAAACAGTGGAATAGGCTTCCTAGAGGGATGGCTGATGCCCCAAGCCTGTCAGTGCCTTAAAAAGAGCTAAAAAAAATTCCTAAATTAAAAATAGAATAAAAATCCTAAATAAAAGGAAGATAATGCATTAGTGATATGCATAAATATTTCTAATAATCAAGTAAACTTGTCCACTAGCCTACTTAGAAGTTGAATTATGTTGTTCTAGCATAATAATTAGCATCACTTAATTTTGAAATATTTTTCACCAAAGAAGTTGGCTTAAAAATTACATTTGCATCTAACTTAAAAAAAAAAAGAAGCTATAGAATATCAATGTTTCAATCAGACATAAAGGATGCCTTATTCTGGAGAAACTGATTTGTTACAGCCTTGACAAGTGGTCTGTGTGGTGGGTGGGGAACTGGCTGACAGACCGTACCCAGAGTGTGATAGTAAATAGTTCCTCCTCAAACTGGCAACCGGTCACAAGTGGGGTCCCCCAGGGATCAATATTGGGCCCTATGCTGTTCAACATCTTCATAAGTGATCTGGATGTTGGGATCGAGAGTACCCTGATGAAGTTTGCTGACAACACCAAGATGAGTGGAGAGGTTGATACTCCAGAAGGGAGAGCTACCTTCCAGGATGACCTGGACAGACTGGAGGAGTGGGCTAGCAGGAACCTTATGAAGTTAAATGGAGAGTAATGTAAGGTCTTTCACCTGGAAATGCATAACCCAGGAATGCAGTTCAGACTGGGATTTGCCTGGCTGGAGAGCAATGGAAAGGGACCTGGAGGTCTTGGTGGATAACAGGCTCAACATGAGTGAACAGTGTGTTGCAGCAGCAAAGAAGGCCAACAGGATGCTGAGTTGCATCAACAAGGGCATCACCAGCAGAGGTAAAGAAGTCATTATCCTGCTCTACTCAGGCCATTGTCAGACCACACCTCCAGGACTGGAGGACCTGCCATATGAGGAGAGGCTGAGAAAATTTGGCTTGTTCAGCCTTGAGAAAAGAAGGTTTCAGGGAGACATTATTACAATATTACATTACTTAAAGGGTGGCTACCAAGAAGATGGAGACTCCCTATTTACAAGGAGTCACATGGAAAAGACAAGGGGTAATGGGCACAAGGTGCTCCTAGGGAGATTCTGATTAGACACAAGAGGTAATTTTTTTTGCCATGAGGGCAGTCAGTCATCAGAATAGTCTCCCAAGGGAAGTGGTAGATTCCCCCACATTGGACAGTTTTAAGTCTCAGCTTGACAGGGTGCTGAGCCATCTCATACAAACTATAGTAGTGCCTAGAAAGGTTGGGCCAAATGATTCTTGAGGTCCCTTCCAACCTGGCATTCTATGATTCTATGATTTTCTTTTTAATTTAAAAAAAAAAAAAGAATGCAGCCTCCTAAAGCCAACCTTTTCAACTGTATAAAACAGCTTTTCTACTACACGTTTTTAATTTATTTCAAGCCAAGTAATTTTAGTAAAAGTTACAGTCTAAACATGAAAGCACTTTGAGTAACTACAACAGTCTGGAAGGAAAATTAGAAATTGACTGTTTCACTTGGCCAAATTGGTGAATATTCTTGGAGTGAGCAGTTTTAGATGGTGAAGTGTGTATTGGTTTCTGAGGTTAGCCTTGAATTAGTATAAGTGTTGTATTGTCCTTACAGCTGTGGCTGTCAAGGTTAGGAAGAAGTGTGAATGCAGCTATTCTAGGAGAAGGAAAAAAAAAATCACAAAACAAACCCCGTTCCTCTGCCAGTATTACTCTTCTTGCTTGGGGAAAGATGGAGACTGCCTTTGCTGTAGTGCTATAAAGCTCAACTTTGCTGCTGTAGCTGTGTCCACATTAGAAGTACTTGGAGTGTTTTTTATATGTCATATAAGTACTCCTAGAGTATTCTCGTCTATCTGTAATTTGAGGTCGGCTTGTCTTTTCTGCATAGACCCTGCTTGCTCATACATATTTTCCTTTAAGGTGCTTTAGTCATTTCCACGGCAGTATAAGGCTTTGTAATCGCGTTAGTCATACCTCTTAGGTATGAATGGCAAGGGAGTGAGTTGGAGGGAAGAAACTCCTAGGGAAGGAGAATAATGTCAATAATTAATCAACTGGCAGTTACCACAGCTCTAGAATTTTGTGTTAATATTGTGAGCTAGAAACTGCTTTGTCTGTGGAAGAGGGTTCAGCCGAACAGCACCATCACTGTGGAGCTGCAGACTCATTTTTCTGAAGCCCTTTGGTGAAATGTGATCAGAGGGATGTAACCAAAATACTTTTTAAAGAAAAATGAAAAAAAAAATTCTCAAGTGTAAAATAATGGTTGGAGCTCCCTAGATGTTTCTTTAGTTGTTTGTGGGGTTTTTTTTAGTGAAGTTAAAGACTTTTTTTTTTCTTCCCAGTTTAATTTAAATGAGAGGTATTTATCTTCTGACTTAGAGGTGCTTTTATCATCTATTGTAGGTGACTGTTTTCAAAACCAGAATAAACTATTTTCTCACCAAGAAGAGAAAGCTTTACAAGACCATGTTGATAACTGCTACACATAATTCCGGTGGAATGTGATACCCATATGTATTGTAATTGGCAAATTTCAGATCTTTTTTATGGATGATAACTGTAGTTAATATTTTTAAGGTCTCTAGCCATCTTTGCTCAAAATAATGTGAAATTATAGAGCAAATAAAAAAAATATAATTTCTCATCTTTTAAGGCTTAATTGTTTGAGAGTCAACAGTATCACATGAAACACCTTTCTGTTGATAAAACAACACCAGTTTTTTTATTAGCAAAGCTGGCACAAATGTTTTTGTGTTTTGAATTGAAATGCACCTTTTAGCAGACACAGTGATCTTCACTGATGTATGCAATACATATCTATTTTTTGATGAAACCTGTAGGACACATGAATTTAGTAAAAATTTTTATTTAATGCAAGTAATACTAAATTATGTGACTAAGGTTGTTATTTGTGGAGATAGAAGCACTGTACTTTGCATTACCTTTTTGGTGTCGTGTCATACCAAATTGTCCTGGTATGTGCAGTGACCTTTTTCTAAAGGGAGAGAAGGTTGCGTTAAACTCTGCCTGTTTGAGGAGGACAAGAAGTTAATTTGCTGACATGCCAAAGAAACAAGCATGGTTTCTTCAGCAGTCAGCCTGATGTTAGGATTTCATTAGGAATGCATGACTAAGTAGGGGAATAAACAAACATCTGACTTCTTGCTGGTTTTTTTTTTACTTAGTTCCAAGACTACTAGAGTCTTGTGAAAATATCTTCAGTGATTCCAGTTTCAATTTGCTGTTAGAAATAACTACCAATATTTCTAAATTCCAGAACAGAAACAAGTAAACTAATTTTTAAATGTTTCTTCATGAAAGGGAGACATCTGAATAGATTCTAGTTTCCTTGTTAGATTTGGAATGCCGTGCATTAAGGAATGCACAAGCTATTTTCAGTGTGTATGCATGTGTGCTCTGATGTGAAAAAAAGCTTGTTTGTTTTTTTTTTTTTTTTTCCAAGTCCAGATTACTAAAAGTTGTCACGGTTTGACTCAGGATTGGCAATTAAACCAGTGGCAATAATGCTGTTGATTCCCTCACCCTCCCACCCAGGTAGGGAAGGAGAGAGAGCATTATTTGAGAGACTTTCTGGATGGAAAACTAAACTAGACAGCTTTACTTAAATACTAATGATAAAATAAAATATGTACAATTATATACAAATGTGTTCAGGAATGTGCAACACCCTATTTCCTCCTCCCACCCCCAGCAACT
>NW_009954220.1:23381-29501 GCF_000747805.2 Chaetura pelagica
CCTGCTGGCCACACTGTTCTTAATGCACCCCAAGATACTATTGGCTCATCACTTTCCCATGGATCACTTGTTGCCTACCAGGACCCCAAGGTCCTTCTGCATGGGGCTGCTTTCTAGCAGGTCAACCCCTAATCTAAACTGGTGCATGGTGTTTTTTCTCCAGAGGCTTATTCTTCTCCAGGCTTATTCTTGTTGAACCTCATTGGGTTCCTCTTTGCCCAGCTCCCCAGTCTGTCCAGATGTCACTGAATGGGTGCACAGCCTTCAGGTGGATCATCCAATCCTCCCAGCTTCATATCGTCAGCAAATTTGCTGAGCATATACATCCAGGTCATTGTTGAAGATGTTGAATAATAGTTGGCCCAGCACTGATCCCTGAGGAACACCACTAGTCACAGGTCTCCAACTGGACTCTGCAGTGTTGATCACAACCCTCTGGACTCTATTGTTTAGCCAGTTCTCGATCCATCTCACTGTCTGCTCTTCTAACTCACACTTTGTGAGCTTATCCACAAGGATGTTATGGGAGACAGTGTCAAAAGCCTTGCTAAACTTGAGGAAGACATCATCCGCTGTTCTCCCTGCATCTATCCATTCTGTCACATCATCATAGAAGGCTATCACATTAGTTAAACATGATTTCCCCTTGGTGAATCCACACTGGCTACTCCTGATAACCTTCTTTTCTCCATGTGCTTAGAGATGACCCCCAGAATGAGCTACTCCATTATCTTTCCAGGGACGAAGGTGAGGCTGACTGGTCTGTAGTTACCTTAGGTCCTGTTTCTTGCCCTTCCTGAAGACTGGAGTGACATTAGCTGTTCTCCAGTCCTCGGGCACCTCTCTCGTTTTCCAGGGCTTTTCAAAGACAAGGGAGAGAGGTCTAGCAATGACTTCTGCCAGCTTCCTCAGCACACGTGGGTGCATCCCATCAGGGCCCATGGATTTGAAAATGTCCAGTTTCCTTAATTGATCTTTAACCCAATCTCCTTCAATCAAGGTGAAGTCTTCCTCACTCCTGACTTCTTCTGTGGTCTGGAAGGTTTGGGAAACCTGTGGGGTGGCCTTAGCAGTAGGCAAAGAAGGCATTAAAGAACTCTGCCTTCTCCGTATCCTCCGTCACCAGGGCACCCTCTTCATTCAGCAATGGGCCCACATTTCCTCTGGTCTTCCTTTTACCTCCAATGTACTCGAAGAAGCCTTTCTTGTTGTCCTTGAATTCCCTTGCCAGTTTTAATTCTAAGGAGGCTTTAGCTTTCCTTGTTGCATCCCTACACTCTCTGACCACATTCTTTTATTCATCCCGAATGGTCAACCCCTTCTTTCATGATCTTTAAATTTCTTTCTTCCACTTGAGTTTGTTCAGAAGTTCCCTGCTCAACCATGCAGGTCTCCTGGCTCTCTTACTTGATTTCTTACTCTTTGGGACACTTCAATCTTGAGCTTGGAGGAGGTGATGCTCGAATATTAACCAACTTGCTTGGGCCCCTTTTTCTTCCAGTACCCTATCCCATTGGGTTTCTCCAAGAAGTTCCTTGAAGAGGCCAAAGTTAGCTCTTCTGAAATCCAGGGTTTTGACCCTGCTAGATGCTTGGTACCTGCTGCACATGATTCTGAACTCTACCATCTCATGGTCGCTACAACCAAGGCTGCCCCCAACCTTAATGTCTTCTCTCAGTCCTTTGTTTGTCAATACTAGGTCTAGTAGTACAACGCTCCTTGTTGGTTCCTCCACCACCTAAGTCAACAAGTTATCATCAATGCACTGGAGGAACCTCCTGGACTGTACCTGCCTGGCTGTGTGGTCTGCCCAGCAGATATCAGGGTGATTTAAGTCCCTCATGAGAACCAAGGCCTGTGACTGTGAGGCAACTCTCAGATGTCTGTAGAAGGCCTCATCAACATCCCCATCCTGATCTGGTGGCCTTTAATAAACACCCACAACTGTGTCCCTCATATTAGCCCACCTGTTTACCCATAGGCTCAACCTGCTCTTCATCTGCCTTCAGGGAGAGGTCAATACATTCCAGTTGCTCTCTCGCATAAAGAGCAATTCCACCACCTCGCCTTGCTGGCCTGTCTTTCCTAAAAAGGAAGTACCCATCCATGACAGCGTTCCAGTCATGTGAGCTATCCCACCATATCTCAGTGATTGCAATGAGATCATGGCCGTGAGACTGCACACAGATCTCTAGTTCTTCCTCTTTATTCACAATACTGCATACATTAGCATATAAGCATTTCAGAGAGGGGAAAAAATACTAGCATGCTGCCCCAGAAGTGCTGAGCCACAACACCCAAGCACCTCTCTAGCAAGCTCAACTGTATCCCCATCCCCCTTTGAATCTGGTTCAAGGGTCTCAATGAGCCCTGGTCACTTTTGTCCTCTTCTTGCCCCCAGGCTCATTTCCAGTGGGCCTGGTTTTATCCCCTAGCTCCTTCAAGTAATTTTTTGCTAGCAGACCTGGTACCGTATAAACATCTCCATAGATAGACTGAGTACTCCCCGGATGTCAGCCATGAACAGAAGAGGAGAAGAAGCAGGAAGGAAGTTGACTTCCATAATGCCTGAACTTATACTTATGTAGATACATGGAATGGAATACTTGGGCCAATTTTACTGTCTGTCTAGTCCATTCCTCCCTACAGTAGTGCTGCAGCTACAATTCTTCTCCTCCTTTAGCACCCAAAACTGAAGATGATTCAGTAAGCACAGCAAAGCGTGCTTGGTGTCTCAGCAGTAACATAAACATTCTAGTATTATCAAGTCACTATCTGGAAAATTTGCTACTATTAAAAGAAGAGTTCACTCAAGGAAAAAAAAAATCAGTAAAAGAAAAATTGGCTTCATCCTGCCTCAAACCAGGACATTCCACCCCTTATTCCATAACATATATTACATATAGGCTTTATATTTTACCAACTGTCAAATTAAGGATTCTCTCCCAGAGTCAGATTACCTTGAGGTACACATTGTACTTTACCATCCTCCATCATCATACACCAGGTATGTGCAGGTCCCTGAGCAAAAGCAACACCCCGGACAGGTGTACCTTTGCCTGAAGCAGGATACACCCAAACACTTTTACCCAGCAGGTTTCTTTCACATACCACAGGGACTTTATCCCCATCTGCAGTATGTAAAAGGTCTGACTGTGCAGGACCAGCCCAACTGATGGATCCCCTGGTATTAACTAACGAGGTGACCTTTGCCATTTTTTGGTCCCAGTTTTTGAAAGTTCCACCACCCATTGCCTTCAAGGGTAACTTTTAACAGACCATTGTACCTTTCAACTTTCCCTGAGGCTTGTGCATAGTACAGGATGTACCCTGGTGGGTCTGAGGCAGTGTGATATAGTCAATTTGCCAAGCTTCCCCATACCTGTACTTTGACCACCTCACCTCATACCACAAAGGTTTCAACCGTTTCGCCTGCTTGATTGCGTTGCACGTCTCACAGTCATGGATAGCCTGTACAGTAGCATCCATGGTTAAGTCCACCCCTCGGTCACAAGCCCATCTGTATGTTGCATCTCTGCCCTGATGACCTGACGTGTCATGGGCCCATCACATTAAAGAAGTTCTTCTTCATGTTGAGATGGAACTTCCTGTGCTCGAATCTGAACCCATTGCCCCATGTCCTATCACGGGGCACAAGTGAAAAGAGCTTGTCCCTGCCTTCTTGATGCCCAGCCCTCATATATTTGTAGACATTAATTTAATCTCCTCTCAGTCTTCTCCTCTCTAGATTAAGAAGCCTCAGGTCCCTTAGCCTTTCCTTGTAAGACCAGTGTTTCAGTCCCTTAATCATCCTCATAGCCCTCTTCTGGACTTTCTCATGTAGTCCCTGTCCCTTTTGAACTCGGGAACCCAGAACTGGACACAATACTCCAAGTGAGGTCAGACTAGGGCTGAGTAGAGGGGGAGGAGAACCTCCCTTGATCTGCTGGGTGCACTCCTCCTAATGCATCCCAGGATACCATTGATTGACCTGGGACATAAGTGCACATTGTTGTCCCATGGATAACTTGTTGTCTACCAGGACTCCAAAGGTCCTTCTCCACAGTGCTGCTACCCTGTACTGGTGCATTTTGTTGTTCCTTCCCAGGTGCAGGACTCTGCACTTGTCGAACCTCACAAGGTTCCCCTTTGTCCAGCTCTCCAGTTTCTCCAAATCTTGGAGAATGAATGGCTGCACAGCCTTCAGGTGAATCAGCCATTCCTCCCAGCTTTGTGTCATCAGCAAACGTGCTGAGAAGACAGTCTGTCCCATCATTGAGGTCGTTAATAAAGATGTTGAACAGGACTGAACCCAGCACTGATCCCTGGGGGACTCCATGAGTTACAGGTCTCCAGCTGGACTCTGCACCATTGATCACCACTCTTTGGGCTCTGTTGTGTAGCCAGTTCTTAATCGATCTCATTGTCCATTCTTCTATCCCACATTTCCTGAGCTTGCTCACAAGGATGTTATGGGAGACTGTGCCTTGCTAAGGTCAAGGTAGAATACATCCACTGGTCTCCCTGCATCTGTCCATTCAGTCACAACATCATAGAAGGCTATCAGATTAGTCAAGCATGATTTCCCCTTGGTAAATCCATGCTGACTACTCCTGATAACCTTCTTCTCTTCCATGTGCTTAGAGATGACCTCCAAAATGAGCCGTTTCATTATTTTTCCAGGAATGGAGATGATTGGCACTTGTTACCAGTGAGGCTCACGTCGGCCTCCACAACAGCCTGTTCTTGAGATCCTCCTGTCACTCCAGAGATAGTGATGGATTCTGTCCCTTCATGATTTGATGGCATTTGAGTACACTTTGCACCATTGTCCACTAAGGCTTTATACTTTTGTGGTTCTAATGTGCCAGGCCACCAAATCCACAAGGTCCAATAAACTCGGTTGTCCCTCTTCTCCTCCTGGCTGGATGCAGGGCACCTCTAATATTGAGTGTTTGAGCTTGATGTACCATCCTGGTGGAAGGGAGTGGTTGCTGGAGACTGGAACAGCCTTCTTTCTGGAAGGGCCGTCTCTTGCATTTATTCTATTTTGCGGCTCTTGTACGTCTATCTGGAGAATAGCAGTGGGTTTATTGTCTCAGGTTCTTATGTCCTCTTTATAATAATCACACAGGAGAGAACGCAGGCAGCGTCAGAGAGGGTTCTGTCTCTCTCGCTGTTGTCTTGTAGCCTGACGTCTCCTCTTAATGGCTGCAACACGAGCCCAATTGTCTCTAGGGAGATACTGGGCTTTACCTTGCCATCTCTTTGGCATCTTATTCCTTCTGTCAGTCATTTTTTCAATGGCTGAGGTGTGGACTGATAGGAATCAGAGAACATGTCTACGTGTTGTGCTCTAAAAGCCATTTCATGCACAGTTGGTCTTTCGTAGTCATCAAAAAATCTCATGAAGGAGAATATATGGGCGCGTGCTGTTGGTACAGCCTGTGCAAATCTCCAGAACATGAGCGTGTTGCACAGGACGTCATCAGGATTTGTAATCCCATTGTTATCATAGATCACCGCTCACACAACTAATTCTCTCGAATTTGTGATGACTCCCTCAAGAATGGGTGTTCTGCTTTGGTGCCAGTCAATGTCACCCTTATGGGGGTATCTCTCCCTTACAGCTGAAAGAAGTTGGCTCCACAGGTTGGTAGTTCCTGTCTTACTACCAATTGCTATATCAATAACAGCATCTTTGGTCAGGGATCCCAACTGCTTGGCTTCTCTTTTGTCCCCATCATAGATATCAGCCCCACTATCAAAGCATCAGAGCAACCAAGAAAGAAGAGGCTCACCTTCACTGTGGGTGAAATATTTTCTCATGAGGCACAGTTCCTTTAGAGAGAAAGGCTAGACAAGGTCATCGTAATTTGCTTGAGAGTGGCCTGCTCCTTTATCTGCTTGAGAGTGGCCTGCTCCTTTATCTGTTTTAGAAGGGTCTGCTCCTCCATCTGCTTGAGAAGAATCTTCTCCATCCCTTTCTTCTTGGTCTTGCGGTGTCACAGTTTGACTCAGGTCCGACAACAATGCTCTCGATCCCCTCCCCCCCCACCCAGGTAGGGAAGGAGAGAGAGAAAAAGAGAGAGACTTGGCTGGATTGAAAACTAAACTACA
>NW_009954220.1:34880-45876 GCF_000747805.2 Chaetura pelagica
AAAGAGCAGAGAGTTATGGGGGTCAGGAGATCTCGAGCCTAAGGGTCGACGGTGATGGATGAACAGAGTCCTACCTGGACGCCGGCCATGGACGGAAGAAAAGGGAAGAAAAAGAAGGAAGGAAGTTGTCCTCTGTGATCTCTGACCTTCCTCTGAGCTTACGTAGATATATGGAATGGAATATCGAGGGGATCGAGAGCATTGTTGTCGGACCTGAGTCAAACTGTGACAACAATTTATGGGGGGGCTAGATTTTAAGCCCCACGTTGGGCGCCAATAGTCTCCCCATAGTGTCTGAGCCGGCAGAGTGCAGGTGCGGCCTTGAAGCCTCAGTAGTTAGAAAAACATTCCACTGTCTTATCAGCCTAGCAGAACACACTGTTGCTAGTTACAAGAAAGCTTACTGAAGGAAAAAAAAATCAGTAAAAAGAAAAATTGGCTTTATCCTGGCTCAAACCAGGACATGTGGAAACTTGAGGTTTTGGACTGGGGTAAGGTCTGAGACCTTTCATCTTTGCTTTACCCTTGATCACAGGATTAACCTTTACTTGTTTGTATCAAGTGGATGTGGCCTTGGTCTTTGCAGCAGCAGCGGTGGTGGTGGAAACCTTGCCTATAGGGGAGTGGCAGTGAGTGAAACAACTCTACACATCCACAATATATTATAAACATTCAGCAGAAGCATCCCGAGTGAAACAGTGCTGTTCAGATCATGAGCTGGGAGACTCAGCCTGAGAGAAAATGGCGAGGTAAAACTGAACTTGCTGCTCGCTTTACTAACATAGACTGTTCCGTTCACTTTAGGATCTGTATCATAACTACACATACAGTGCCCCCATAAAGATCAGTATCATAACCCCTAAGATCGCTAGGGTGGTAATTATACGGTTGATTATGGCCACAGTTCTGTCAATAAACCATGAAAAAATAATGAGCAGCTACACAATTGTTGCAAACATAGATCTTTATGTTCACATGAGGATTTGTACTGTACACATACAGTGCCCCCATAAAGATCAGTATCATAACCCCTAAGATCGCTAGGGTGGTAATTATACGGTTGATTATGGCCACAGTTCTGTCAATAAACCATAAAACAATAACAAGAGCAGCTACACAGAGCATTATTATCCTGGCTGCATACCACATGTACGATTGCATGTTGGGGAAAAAAGGTCCTGAAAAAATATTGCGGAAAGTGTCTGTTCTGTTTTCAACCCGTCTATATTCAGCAGAAGCATTGCCCATAGCTATCTGAGGGATTCCTCCCATCAGAGGTGGAATTCCAAACATTTACCAATTAGTGAGAATTTAAAGCCTGGACTTAAGATACAGCCCCATGTTTGGGCTCCAATAAATTATTGTCATGGTTTGACTCAGGATTGGCAATTGAACCAGTGACAATAATGCTCTTGATCTCCTCCTCCTCCCACCCAGGTAGGGAAAGGAGAGAGAATAGAAGAGAGGCTTTCTGGATTGAAAACAAAACTAGAAAACTTCAATTAAATACTACTGATAAAAAAAAATAATAAATATGTACATAATATAGACAAGTATGTGCAGGAATGTGCAAAATACTATTGAATCCCCCCATCTCCATCAACTCCCACAGCATCTCCTGAGCTGTGAGCAGTTCTGAAATGCTGACTGCTCTGCCGGAGATAGACCGAGGATCAAGTTATGTGGGTCAGGAATGCACGAGCCTAGTGATCAATGGTGATGGGTCCTTCCCAGATGCTGGCTATGAACATAAGAGAAGGGAAGAAGAAGAAGGAAGCAGGTAGGGGCTTGACTTCCATTATCCTTGGCCTTATACCAAGCTTTCGTAGATATATGGAATAGAATACTTTGGTGAATTTTGCTGTCTGTATAGTTCACTCCTCCCTTACAGGAAGGTTGCAGATACGACTCTTCTCCTTTAGCATCTGAGGCTGTAAAGTGTCCTTGATGTCTTGGCAGTAACATAGACATTCCAGTGTTATCAGTCCAGTAGCTGAAAAACTTGCTGCTAGTTTAAAGAGAGCTCACTGAAGAAAACAAAAATAAGTAAAAATAAGGCTTCCTCCTTGCTCAAACCAGGACATCAAGTTTTTATGTCAAGACTAATCCTGAATTTTCGTAGTACTTAACAAAATACGAATGCAAAGTTATGGTAGTATAGGAATGCAGCTGACATCACTGAACTTACTTTCTCTTTAGCTGATTTTCTATGGGAGAATTTACTGCATTATTAAAAAAAATATAAAAAAGGACCACACTATTTTAGCTGGCAAAAGCTATTCTAATTTATGAATTTGTTGTGACAGGAACTAATTTGAAATTTTAAAAAGCTTTAATATACAGCAAGGGTACAGATTTAATGCAAATTCTGATTGCCTGGAATGCAGTCAACCTGACGACATGTGGATAATTGAGTACTGTCCAGTAACTGCACTTGTTGTTCTGGGAGATGTCGCCTTGAACTTCCAGTATTTCCTTTTGGTTTATTATCTAAAACTACCTATGTAAAAAGCTTCTCTTGGCTGGATATGCATGCAGCTCATTACATGGGTTCATAACCTTCTGTAACCTGCATCACTAAAGTTGTTGTCTGTTACTGTATGCTGGTTTGCATTCTCCTTCTTGCTACATGCCAATTATAATGATTTATGTAATGCCCTTGTGATGCATTACTATGCTATTTTCTGATGAGGTAGCAATATGCATCCAATCTCTGTTGCCTTGGCCCCAGTATTGAAGACCAGGATGTCTAGATAACTTGTGATGTAAGCCACTATCTTTATTTTTTTTATTACTTAATTCTGCAAATGTGTAAATAGACCAGAGGAGTAGCCTTCTAATAGTAACTGAAGTGCAGAAAATTTCTTTGTGGTTAAGTCAGAACTGATAAAAGGCTTGCTGTAGGAGCTGAGCAATTGTACAAAAGACTTTAATGAATTGTGTCAAAACAGAAATAGACTGAAGTGTCTCCTAATGTGGACTTTTAACCAATACTTTATTAAACCCTTCTGAAAAATGAAAAACAAAGTGTGAAAGAGGGAAATCTTAAACTGTCTTTAAAGTATATTTTAAGATTGTGATTTGTATCATCACATGCTTTAAAAAGGAGAACTTCATATATTATTTTTTACTCTAACACTCTTCTCCTTTTTATAAGTGAGTATATTTGACAGTATTGAAATGTATATTGACAGCTTTAGAAATGCATGGACAATGGCTGAGATCTGTCATTAATTGGAAGGATGCAGTAAAACTTGTCAGTAAGCTTATGTTCACACTAGTAGAACTAGCAGATCAGATAAATCAGAAGCTCATTTACTGAATTAATGTGCTAAAAATTCAGGTTACTTACTTTTTGTCCTGCTTTTACTTAACAATCTACCTGTTTGCATAAGTCATCTTTCATTGTTATTTGGTGTTAGACCTTTAATGCGTTAAGGGATTATCAGAAAGATAGGAGAGCAGGAAATCACTATAGGCAGAAATTTCACAATTTCACAGAAGTAGGTGTTAATATATATATTTTTTTACAAAGTTATCGCCATTCAAATGATCATTTTAAAGACTAGGAAAATCAAATGTTGCATAGCTGTATGACTTTTAAGAAGTGAGATACTTTGTACACATGCCAAGTTTAACTGCTAACTGGTTACTGACATTTGGGTAGTAATGCAGAAACTGCAGAAATTGTGCAGCTGACTACAATGTTTAATTTATACTGACTAATGAAATAAGGAGCATTTGACCATTTAGGCACTTAAAATTGGATAAGCTGGTTTATAAAGTATGTGACAAATTTACAATCTGTAATACAGCAGAGGATCAAGTTTGCATGTATTCTAATTAATTTCATATTTTTAAACTTATGTTAAGAGCATGACTTTGGGTTAAAGGCTTTTATCAGCATGGGCTCTCTTGGGCTTGTTTGACTTTTTCTTATTTTATAATAGTGACTTGTGTCTAGCTATGTGTGCAAGGCATAGTGGCAGCACAAACTCTCTTCAGCATATCAGCTCCCAGCTTACCCTTGTCAAGAGCAGCTGGTGAGCTTTATTAATATATAGTTTCTATATTTAGCTTTGATATTTTGAATGGCCTAAATCTCATAGAGCACCAATCCATATTCAGTGATTAATGATGTTATTGATAGTGCTTTTAAGGAAAATATAAATAAATGCAGATAGTATGGTTTTCAGAATTACATATGCTTGGGAGCTGTTCATTTTTGCTATTTACCTGCAGTTTTGGACATGAAAGGATGGCAGATAAAATTACTGTGTTCGGAATTCTTAAACAAAACCGTCTACAGATAATCTGGAAAACATGAGCCAGTCAGCAAAGTTGTGTGAAGAACCTTACAGTAAGCTATTGGTGACTTTCACAGCAATTGCCTCAATGAAGCACTCTATTCCTAAAACATGAGGGGGAAAATCAGTACACTGCTTTGGGAGGCTGAAAAGTAGTCTTAGTAAAACACTTGTTTGCATTTTTTTCAAAGGTGGCCTCAGTGACTACATTAAGCATGGTTTGTGCTTCTTCAAGACAATTCTGCTGAGTCTGCTGATTTTTAAAAGTTCAAGAACAGGGAAAAATCAATAGTCTAAATTAATTGTTTAATATATTAGCTAAAGGAAGGAAACCTGAAATGCTTTTATTCTGAAATACTGTGTTATGATCAATTACAACTGGGAAAACTAGCTGTACTGCTGCTGTTGTACATGCAAAATGAATCTCAGTTCCTCCGTTGATTTAGGCTGTAAACTGAAACCTTGCCAACTGACTACAATTCATAGAATAATAGAACTGTTCAGGTTAGAAAAGACCATTGGGATCACTGAGTCCAACCGTCATCCCTACTCCACAAAGTTCTCCCCTAAATCATATCCACCAACACCACATCCAAATGACCCTTAAACACATCCAGGGATAGTGACTCAACCACCTCCCTGGGCAGCCTATTCCAGTGTCTGACCATTCTTTCTGTGAAATTATTTTTCCTAATGTCCAGTCTAAGCCTCCCCTGTTGCAGCTTGAAGCCATTCCCTCTTTTTCTGTCGCTAATTGCCTGTGAGAAGAGACCAGCACCAACCTTCTACAATGTCCTTTCAGGTAGTTGTAGAGACCGATGAGGTCTCCCCTCAGCCTCCTTTTCCTCAAACTAAACATCCCCAGCTCCTTCAAACATTCTTCATAAAATGTATTCTCTAGGCCCTTCACTAGCTTTGTTGCCCTCCTCTGTACTTGCTCCAGCACCTCGATACCTCTCTTGAATTGAGGTGCCCAAAACTGGACGCAGTACTCCAGGTGTGGCCTCACCAGTGCTGAGTACAAGGGGACAATCACCTCTCTACTTCTGCTGGTCACACTATTTCTAATACAAGCCAGGATGCCATTGGCTTTCTTGGCCACCTTGGCACACTGCTGGCTCATATTCAGCCGCTTGTCAATTAGAACCCCTAGGTCCTTTTCTGCCAGACAGCTTTCCAGCCTCACTTCCCCAAGCCTGGAGCATTGCATGGGGGGTTGTTGTGGCCCAAGTGCAGGACCTGGCACTTGGTCTTGTTGAAGCCCATTCCATTAACATTAGTCCAATGAGCCAATCTATCCAAGTCTCTCCGTAGAGCCTCTCTATCCTCATGCAGATCAACACTCCTGCCTAACTTGGTGTCATCTGCAAACTTACTGATGATACGCCCTATGTCCTTATCAAGATCATCAATAAAAATGTTAAACAGAAACGGTCTCAACACTGAGCCCAGAGGAACACCATTTGTGACCGGCCGCCAGCTGGATTTGACTCCATTGTGTATTAGTGTATTTGGGATAAAATATCAGTCCATTATATTCTGTATCTGGATTTAATGTAGCTGTATTACATAGAAGCATGAAACTTCCATTTTGCTTCTTCTAGAGCGGAGGGATTAATATATTGTAAAATGTCTAACTTTTTTAGCTCTTTGTTATTCCAAGCTATGATATATATGAGAACGCCATCATGCAGCTTCCTTGGTCAAATGCATTAATTTATAGAGATTACTTCAGCTAAAGGTGCTACTAATGCATGAATGGTAGGCAGTGACTAGGAATGGGACTTGATGTAACAGATGCTTTGGCAGCCTGATGGGATAAGGAAGCTGAGAATAACTTGATTAGTGCTACTTTTAGAAGCAGCATATAACTTAGTTTTACTGACAGTTTTCAGTGATCAAACTTTACGTTGTCATGTGGCCTGGCAATAATTTACAGGTTTAATTTGTAGGTAGTTATGTAGATGATAAATGTGTGGTTGTTTGGTGGCAGGAGTGAAGAAGTGTTTAGGAGTAAATGAGTTTGGTTCATTGAATAATATGTACTTGAAGAGAACAGAGGTAGTAAAATGATGAGTTGACCTTTATAGATGAGAGATTAGAAAGAGAAGTGGGCAAGTTGTAATGCCCAAGATAAGGTAGAGGTCAGAGAGCTTAGTAGATATCTGAAGAGGTGTATTTAAGGAGGATATAGTCTACTTTCAATGGGTATTAGCAAAGGCATGGAAGCTGATAGATTATTTCCTACAAAATGAAACAGTTTTCAAAATGGAAAGCAGGTTGGCAAACTGTAAATTAGCTGTCCTGTAGCTTTAAAAATTTTAAAATATGTTTTAAGTTATCAAGTGGGTGTTCTCTTGCTCTCTTTTTTAACCTTACATCCCAATTTAAATTTTATAAAGATTTATCTGACACACAAAGGAAACTTTTTCAGAAAGCACTGACTTTCTATTTAATTGAAGGATGTTTGTTGGACTATACTTTATCAGAAGCAGAAGCTATTTCTGTTGGGTCATGGTGGAGGCTCCATCATTATAGTGGTAAAACAAAACCATTGACTTGATTTTGCACAACTTTGAAACAGATTTATTCATAGAGTTAAATATGGATTGATAAGATCATAGAATATAACTGAATTTCTTTTAAGATATAGTCAAATTGTGTCTCAGTTCTCCTCAACAGACAATAAATTGCTTAATTTTAAAACATTCAGTATTACAAAGAGAGCAGGTATGTGCTTTTTTTTCTTCTTTTTTTTTTCTTCTTTTTTTTTTCTTTCTCCATAGTTGTGAATATTTCTGGTACCCAGACTTGAGAAGAACTGAGAGGAGTTGTTTGGGTTTTTTTGTTGTATTTTTTTGTTTGGTTCGTTTTTTGGGCTTTTTTTGGGTTTTTTTTTTTTTTTTTTCTCCAAGGCTATATGTTGTGCTGACCTGGGATTAAGGATGGGGAGTGCAATGTTAGACTGGATAAATGGAAAGAGATGTGAATCATGAGCATGCAGTTCCGTAAATCTTGCCTACTATGAGGTCCATCTTTCCCTCCTTCCTTGAATAACAAAATGGAGTTAAGAAGTAGAGATGAAGTGTTGAGAAACATGTACTGAAAGGAGGAAGTAGAGGAGGATGACTGTGCAATGAGACACTGAGCTGTGATTTTTAGGAAGTAAAAGGAGAGCCACAAAAGCCAGTAAAGGTCAAAAGTTCTGAGAGAGGAATCATCAATTTATAGAAGCACTGAAAGGTAAAGGAATACAAATCCTGAAGCATATCCAGAAAAACTCTCCACTGAGGACCTTGTTGAGAGCCATTCTAATGTGATGCACTGCAATGGAACCAGCAAAGGCTCAATGGCAGAATCACATTCCAGGCAAGGGCCTCAGTGTACTCAATTATTTGCAAGTGGAAGTGAGAAGATGATTATGTGGGGCAGGTGGTAGTATGATAGCACCTCAGGCAGAAGTTATGTGGGTGAATGAGGTGGGGGAAGTCAGCAGCATGAGTGCAAAAAGAAGTCTGTATATTAACCTAGCATACATATAGCTTGATAGGTAGGTGGAGGTGAGGTGTTATCTGTAGCTGTGTTTTGGGCTAGGTAGCTTGGAAGGGATAGCATTGCATGTGATCTTGGTAAGGAAAATATTGTCCTGAACCTGGGGATGGGGGAGTGTGTGGTGTGAGGAAATAAGCAGATCCACCTATATTGCAGTTGCTGCCATCTGATGCTGATTTGAAGTACAGTGGGAAGGGTACATTTGCAGCATGGGCTGGTGGGGGGACTGCGATTTAATATGCTATCAGTAGCTGGGTATAAGTAGTGTATGTTGTCAGCAGCATGTTCAACACCTTTGACTGGCTCATCTCCCACAGAGCTCTGTACCATCACACCTTGCTCTTGGTATTGAGCAGCTCCTCTGTTCCATGGGTAAAAGCACTGCCAGTTTGCTTTCCTGTGGGAATGAATATATTTGTGAGCAGGAGGCTGTTGTGAGGTTTGTTAGCAATATGTGCTCTAGGTGTCTAATGGCAGTGTCCAGCGTGGTGGTTACAGCTCATTAGCCTTCTGCATGCTGGTGCAGATATAGGAACTAGGAGTTGGTGTTATAATGAAAGGGCCTCCGTTAGCTTGAGCTGTGTGTCAGCTGTTCAGAGACTCTTTGTCCTAGTTTGGTACTGGCCTACAAAACTTGGGTTGTGTCATAAAGGTGATGTGCTGATTAAAGGCCCAGATCTATGGTCTTTGTAAATACAGGTTTAAATCTAAAATACAAGCCTGATACCTCTCTTCTTTCTAAGGCTGGTAACCTTAGGTTGTCTGACAAATGGCTTTTGTCATTTATAATCTAAACCTTTACTCTGAGAGAATTTGAAACTGCATTTCCAGTTATAATTTAGCAGCATTATCACTCTTCCCCCTCCCTTTTTATAGGGAGTGTGCACATTCCTTGTTGACCAAGTCTATTGCTGTGAGGAAAGCTGCTGATACAGCAGCACAGCGTGGTTATAATGCTTCCTTGTGAGTGTGGTAGTTCTCCAGGAGCCCATTCTGGTAAACTTGCTCCCTCTTGTCACTTGGTGAACTCCTCCAAGGACAGACTATGAAACAGGCCTGACAAATGTTTTCCATTGTGAAATACTCTAGTCGTGAATATGGTAAATGAAATAACTGAATAATTTGCTGTGCTGTGACTCATTTACTGCCTCATTGTGTAACTTTTAGAATAGAAAATGCATATTCCTGTGCTTATAAACTTGTATTTTGGAGAGTGCTTTCATGAACATCATTTGCAAACTTCACCCACTGTGAAGACCGCTGTGTGTCATTCACCCTGAAGTTACATGGTTGCTTTAGGCTAGCTTAAATGCAGCCTGCCGTCAAAGGGATGCTTCAGTACTCCTCAAGCTTGTAACTTGTGCCAGGGTTTGTAGAGCTGTGGTGAGCCAGACAACTGACCTGCTTATGAATTCAGATCTTGCTAGGTGACTTTTACATGGTTTATTGGCCAAAAAATGCTACTGTTGATTCAAGGGAGAGCAAGAGGGGGGAGCACTGTGAAGGGCAGGATTCATTTCTGTGTCAGTCACACTTAGACTGGCTTAAAGTGATCATAGGATCATAGAATGTATTGAGTTGGAAAGGACCTCTAAAGGTCATCTAGTCCAACCCCCCTACAATAGGCAGGGACATCTCACACTAGAACAGATTGCTCAGAGACCTGTCAAACCTGACAAACCTGACCTTGAATGTCTCCAGGGATGGGGCCTCCACCACCTTTCTAGGCAACCTGTTCCGGTGATCCACCACCCTCATATTAAAGAAATTTTTCCTAATCACAGAATGTTAGGGGTTGGAAGGGACCTCCGAAGATCATCGAGTACAATTCCCCCTGCCAGAGCAGGACCAAAAAAAACTAGGGCAGATCACTCAGAAAGGCATCCAGACAAGTCTTGAAAGTCTCCAGAGAAGGAGGCTCCACAACTTCTCTGGGGAGCCAGTTCCAGTGCTCTGTAACCCTCACAGTAAATACCTTCCTCATGTTGAGGTGGAACTTTCTGTGCTCAAGTTTGAATCCATTGCCCCTCATCCTATCACAGGGCACAAGTGAAAAGAGCTTGTCCCTGCCTTCTTGATGCCCAGCCCTCATGTATTTATAGGCATTGATTAGATCCCCCCTCAGTCTTCTCTCTAGACTGAAAAGCCCCAGGTCTCTTTGCTTGCCTCAATTGCCTTTTATGATTCAACTGCCTTTTGTCTCTCATTTTGCAGGCTCTGGCCTTCAGTGAAAGGTTCCCATGAGAAGGGAAAAGGCCTGGCAAACTCTGTGCTCTTAACAACCTTGAAAGGTATAAACAGAGGGCCAAGTGGATGAGCACCAGCTGCTCTCCAGTGTTGAAGAACACAGAGCTCAACCTAGCCACAACTAGGCCTGAAATGGAGATAAAGTAATAGTGAACAGATAAACAGCAGAGTTTGCTTGGTGGGAACAGGGCCTTCATGCTTTTTCCCACTGTTTTCCTTTTATTCTTCAATGAGAGATGTCGGAGGTATGGCTAATGGTTAAATGACAGCAGTCAATCCACTGTATTCTATAAAAGCTTGGTCCCATTTTTGATCAGAAAGATCTCCATACACTTTCCCGGGGAAGTTGCTGGACCTTCTCTCCTCTAGTGGGGATGGCCTGACAAGGATGAGAAATATTACTCATTCACTGTTTGTCACAATTTGACTCAGGATTGACAACAATGCTCTCGATCCCCTCCCCCTCCCACCCAGGTAGGGAAGGAGAGAGAGGAAAAGAGAGAGACTTGGCTGGACTGAAAACTAAACTACACAGCTTTAATTAAACACTAATGATAAAAGAAAATATATACAATTATATACAAATGTGTACAGGAGTGTGCAAACCCCTATTGCCTCCCCCCACCCCCAGCAACTCCCACAGCACTCTCCTTAGCTGCGAACAGCCCCAAAAATTCCAGACTGCTGCTGGAGAAAGCACAGAGTGATGAGGGTCAGGAGAGCTCGAGCCTAGGTGTCAATGGTGATGGATGGACGGAGTCCTCCCTGGACACCGGCCATGGACGGAAGAGAAGGGAAGAAGAAGCAGGAAGGAAGTTGTCTTCTGTCATCTCTGACCTTCCTCTGAGCTTATGTAGATATATGGAATGGAATATCTCTGGCCAATTTTG
>NW_009954220.1:49965-62813 GCF_000747805.2 Chaetura pelagica
ACTTTTACTGTACTTATGCCTCTCATCCAGAATAATTAAAAACCCCAGCGTTGTATGCAATAAATCTTGATTACTGCATATATGCATTGTCTGTCATCCATCCCATCCGGGACACTCTTAGCCTTTCCTCGTGAGGCAGGTGTTCCAGTCCCTTAATCATCCTCATAGCCCTCCATTGGTCTTGCTGAAGTAGATCCCTGTCCCTCTTGAACTGGGGAGCCCAGAACTGGACACAGTACTCCAAGTGAGTACTGGGGCCAAGTAGAGGGGGAGGAGAACCTCCCTTGATCTGCTGGAGACACTCCTCTTAATGCACCCCAAGATACCATTGACCTTCTTGGCCACAAGGGCACATTGTTATCCCATGGATAACTTGTTTTCTACCAGAACTCCAAGGTCCTTCTCCATGGAGCTGCAGATCACCTCCTAGCTTGTACTGGTGCATGTTGTTGTTCCTTCCCAGGTGCAGGACTCTGCATTTGCTCTTGTTGAATCTCATTATATTCCTCTTTGCCCAGGTAATGTCCAACCTAAATCTACCGTTCTCTAGCTTGAAACCATTACCCCTTGACCTATCGTTGCATACCCTTGTGAACATGCCTGTCTTCATAAGAGGGGTGCTCCAGCCCTCTGATAATTTTCGTTGCCCTCCTCTGGTGTCCTGGTTTGAGCCAGGATGAAGCCAATTTTTCTTATTACTGATTTTTTTTTCCTTCAGTGAGCTTTCTTGTAACTAGCAACAGTGTGTTCTGCTAGGCTGATAAGACAGAGGAATGTTTTCCTAACTACTGAGGCTTCAAGGCTGCACCTGCACTCTGCCGGCTCAGACACTATGGGGAGATCTGTGACCCCCCCGTAGGAGGCTGAGTTAGACAGACAACAAAATTGGCCAAAGATATTCCATTCCATATATCTACATAAGCTCAAAGGAAGGTCAGAGATCACAGAAGACAACTTCCTTCCTTCTCCTTCTCCCCTTCTCTTCCGTCCGTGGCCGGTGTCCAGGGAAGACTCTGTTCATCCATCACCATCGATCCTCAGGCTTGATCTCTTGTGACCCCCATAACTCTGCTTTCTCCAGCAGCAGCTCCGGGATTCCTCGGGACTCTTCCCAGTTCAGGGAAGTGCTGTGGGAGTTGCTGGGGTGGGGGGAGGCAAGAGGCTTTTGCCCATATATCTGTATATAATTGTATATATTTTCTTGTATGATTCATTAGTGTTTTAATTAAAGCTGTGTAGTTTAGTTTTCAATCCAGCCAAGTCTCTCTCTTTTTCTCTCTCTCCTTCCCTACCTGGGTTGGGGGGAGGGGGGATCGAGAGCATTGTTGTCGGACCTGAGTCAAACTGTGACATCTGGACACACTCCAATAGGTCCACATCCTTTTTGTGTTGGGGGCTCCAGAGCTGGACACAGTATTCCAGGTGAGGTCTCACCAGAGCAGAGTAGAGGGGCAGAATCACCTCTCTCGATCTGCTGGCCACACTTCTTTTGATGCAGCCCAGGATGGAGTTGGCCTTCTGGGCTGCAATTGCACATTGGTGGCTCATGCCCAGCTTTTCATCCACTAGTACCCCCACATCTTTTTCCAGAGGGCTGCTCTCTAGCATGTTTTCCCCCAGCCTATATTTCTGGTTGCCCCAGCACAGATCAGAAAGCTCTGACTGCTCCCTAGGGAAAGGAGATGGCTACTGTGCTTGGGAATTCACTATTGGCAAAAGGAGGCCTGATTGTTTCAGAGGTGGCAGCATGGGCCTTTCCTGAGCTGTGATGTGTGTTGAGCCTGTATGAGTGAGCCATCTTCCATACCTCTTCATCCATAGTGTTTTTCCTTGTTAAAAAACATTTACCAAGAGATGAGTCCCCCTACCATGCTCCCCTAGTGGTTAAAAGAAAGCCAGACAAATGTTTACAGGAAAGGACTCCAATTGTGAATGTTCACTCTGTATCTGCAGAGCTATTGCAAAAGGTGCTTTTTGCCTTCAAAGTTGATATCATGCCTCTTTTGAGACAGTACTGAGCTTCAGCATTCTTATACATAACACACATTTGTGGCAATTTTTTCACTTAATATACAGTTATTTGGTGACCAAATAATGTGTTCTGTGTTTTATTTTCATTCATAGCTGTTGACTTCAATTGCATTCACAGTTTTTTGTCTGGTTAGGCGTGCTGAGACAACATAGCTAAGAATGAACTTGAATATCCTCTTTGTATCTCAGGCTTTTGATCAGTTGCCCCTTGACAGTCATGTTGGTATTTGGCTTACATGATCCTTATTACTGGTAGTAATGCATGGGAAGGAAATGATGGAGCAGGACTTGTAGATCTCAAGCTGAGTTTGTAGGGCTGGTATGTAGGGGGGGGGAAAGTCCTTCTTGCTTGAAAACTGAGTACTTTTGATATGGACCTCACTGAGACCCTAAAATAGCTTAGTGGGGTTCTAGTATCATTACTATTTTCCCAAATAGAACAGCAATCGAGTAGAATATTGGTGTTTTTGTTTGACCTGCATAGTGTGAAAGTTAAATGACAGATAGCTGCTCCAGTAAGTGAGTCATATTTACTGAATTGATCTGTTTACAGGACTAGAATAAAGCAGGTGGGTGTGATCTATTTCAGATGGACTGAACTAATGCAGCACTAAGCTTACCCATAACTAGTGAAGGGAAGAAGTGCACTGGAAGCCCTGTTGCACACTTGACAGTGTGAATTAGTCCGTTTTTAGGGCAGAAGTGGTTTCTGTTTTGTCTTGGTTTGAATTAGGATTAAGCCAATTTTCTTTTTACCGATCTATTTTTTTCCTTCAGTGAACTGTCTTTTAAGCAGCACGCTTGCTGAAATTAACAGCAAGTTTTCCAGCTAGTGGACTCATAACACTTGAATGTTTATAGTTACTGCTGAGAGACCAAGGACACTTTGCTCTGCTGCTTTGGACACTAAAGGAGCAGAAGAGTCATATCTATAACCTTCATATTAGGAGGAACAGACTGCACAGGTGACTGAAATTGGCCAAATGGAGTATTCCATCCCCATAAGTGTCATTCTCAGTATAAATTCCAGGATCACAGAAGTAAAGCTCTCTTTTGTCCATGGCCAGCATCCAGGGAGGAGTCATCTATCCATCTCCTTTGATCCCTAGGCCCATGTGTTCCTGACCCTTATATCTCTACCCTCAGCTCCTATCTGCTCTGTCGTTACCTCCAGCAGCAGTCCTGAACATTTTCAGGACTGCCTTGAAGCTCAGGGGAATGCTGTGAGAGTTGCTGGGGGTGGGGGGCAATAGGGGTTTTGTAAATTCCTACACATTTTTATATATTTGTACATATTTTATCACTAGTATTTCATTAAATCTGTCTAGTTTAGTTTTCAATCTGGAAGCCTCTCTTATTCTTTCTCTCTTTTCCCTATCTAGCTGGGAAGGGATAGAGAACTTATTGTCATTAGTTTAATTGTTGGCCCTGTGTTAAACTAAGACCCATTTACCATAAAGTCAGATGTCATGGGGTTTTGTGGGCCTGTCTGTGATAGGATGCTTTGGCTTTCTCAACTGCTTGCACCGTGGGAGATGAAAGCTTATAAAAAAGGCTTGCTTACAACAGTAGCCTGTGGAAGGATTGATCTGGGTTGCTCACTTTCTAGAGCCTTTCTACAGGTTTTCCTAGAAGATTGTGGCTGTCAGACTTGAAGGTATGCATGAGCGAGAGTACTTAAGTTGTACAGAGCTTAAGCGGGGTACTTGACCTCTCTTGGTTGTCTCCTGCTGGAAAGGAGCCTGTATGACCTCCGATCTTAATTGAAGTGACTAGTTTCCTCCCTGACCTCTGCTGGTGTTATTAATTGTAAATGTTTATCCAGGCTTCTAAACTAAATATTTTCTCATTTGAGGAAGGTGAAGTTATTCAGTCTGTTATCTTTCCTGCTCCATTGCTGCACTGCTAAGTGTATTCTAAAATTAGATGACTCCCATCTGTCAAATCATGTTTTAGACTGATCACAGGTGTTTAACGTGATACTTCTATAAGCTGACTATGATTTTGAGTTGATCAACATCTGCAGGGCTACAATGTTACTGTCATCACTGAGACGTGATGGGATGACTGCTGTGACTGGAGCATGAGAATGCATGTGTACAACCTCTTTAGGAAGGACAGGTGGGGGAGAATAGAAGGGGGGTTGTCCTGAATGGGCGAGGTAGCAGGCGAGATGTATCTGCACAAAACAAGATTTATTGCAAAGAGCACTGGGGTCTGAACAACTGAGCCACTCACTACATCACTGACCAGCTGGAGTCCATGGAGCTCAGACTTGGGATGGATGAGGAGCTGACAGAGCTTATGGGTCAGGGTTAAAGGGAAGACAGGGGCAGGTGATATCATAGTGGGGGTCTGCTACAGGCCACCTGACCAGGAAGACTGAGCAGATGAGGCCCTCTATAGACAAATAGGAGCAGCTTCGCATTCACAGGCCTTGGTCCTCATGGGGGATTTCAACCACCCCGATATCTGCTGGAGGGACAACATAGCAAAGCAGCAGCAATCCAGGAGGTTTCTGGAATGCATTGATGACAATTTCCTTCTCCAAGTGATAGAGGAACCAAAGAAAAAAGGTGCTATGCTGGACCTTGTTCTCACTAACAAGAAGGGGCTGGTGAACAATGTGAAGCTTAAGGGCTTTTAACCTTGGCTGCAGTGACTGTGAAATGGTGGAATTGAGGACCCTTAGGGCAACAAGGAGGGTACAAAGCAAGCTTGCTATTCTGGACTTCAGAAGAAGAGACTGACCTCTTGAGATCTGCTTCGTGGGGTAACATGGAAAAATGCCATAAATCCCTGGAGGGATGAGGAGCCCAAGAAAGCTGCTCAGTGTCCAAGGATCACCTCCTCCAACCCCAGGAGCAATGTGTTCCAACGAAGAGGAAGGCAGATAAGAATGCCAGGAGGCCTGCACGGATGAACAAGGAGCTCCTGAACACACTTAGATGTAAAAAGTCTAGAGGGTGGGAGTAAGGACAGGTAGCCTGGGAAGAGTACAAAGAAGTTGTCCGAGCAGCCAGGGGTCAGGTTAGGAAAGCTAAAGCCCAGATAGAATTCAATCTGGCCAGGGACATCAAGGACAACAAGAAAAGCTTCTACAGGTACATCAATGATCAGAAGAAGACTAGGAAAAATGTGGGCACTCCCCAGAAGGAAACAGGAGACCTGGTCACATGAGATATGGAGAAAGCTTAGGTACTCACTGAAGTTTTTGCCTCAGTCTTCACCAGCAAGGGCTCTGGCTGCACCACTCAAGTTACAGAAGGCAAAGGCAGGGATTGGGAGAAGGAAGATCTGTCCACTGTAGGAGAAGACCAGGTTCAAGAACCTGAAAGAGCACAAGTCCATGGGACTTGACGAGATCCATCCGTGGCTCCTGAGGGATCTGGCAGATGAAGCTGCAATGCCGCTTTCCATCATATTTGAAAAGTCCTGGCAGTCTGATGAGGTTCCTGGAAAAGGGGAAACGTAGCCCCCATTTTTAAAAATGGAGGACCTGGGGAACTACAGGCCAGTCAGTCTCACCTCTGTGCCCAGCAAGATAATGGAGCAGATCCTCCTTAAGGCTTTGGTAAGGCACATGGAAAAGGTGGAAGTGATTGGTAGCAACCAGCATGGCTTCACCAAGGGCAAATCCTGCCTGACAAATTTGGTGGCTTTTTACAATGGGGGTCACAGCATCAGTAGACAAGGCAAGAGCAACTGATGTCATCTACCTGGACTTGTACAAAGCATTTGACACTGTCCCATACAACATCCTTGTCTCTAAATTGGAGAGACATGGACTTGACAGATGGACCACTCGATGGATAAGGAAATGGCTGGATGTTCGTACTTAAAGAGTAGTGGTCAACGACTCAATGTCCAAATGGAGACCAGTGATGAGTGGCTTTCCTCAAGGGTTAGTACTGGGACTGGTGCTGTTTAACAAGTTTGTGGGTGACATGGACGGTGGAATTGAGTGCACCCTCAGCAAGTTTGCTGACGACACCAAGCTATGTGGTGTGGTCTACATGCTGGAGAGAAGGAAGGCCACCCAGAAAGACCCTGACAGGCTTGAGAGGTGGGCCCATGCCAACCTCATGAAGTTCAAAAGGCCAAGTGCAAGGTCCTGCACCTGGTTCAGGGCAGTATCAAGCATAAATGCAGGTTGGGTGAAGAATGGATTGAGAACATTCCTAATGAAAAGGACTTGGGGGTAGTGTTTGATCAGAAGCTCACCATGAGCTGGCAATGTGCGCTTGCAGCCCAGAAAGCCAACCACGTCCTAAGCTGCATCAAAAGAAGCGTGGCCAACAGGTCAAGGTAGGTGATTCTGCCCCCTCTACTCTGCTCTTGTGAGACTCCACCTGGAGTAGTGTCAAATTCTCAAGCCCTCAACACAAGAAGGACATGGAGCTGTTTGAGCAAGTACAGGGGAAGGCCATGAAGATGATCTGAGGGCTGGAGCACCTCTCCTATGAAGACAGGCTGAGAGAGTTGGGTTTGTTCAGCCTGGAGAAGAGCAGGCTTTGGGGAGACCTCATAGTGGCCTTCCAGTACTGGAAGGGGGGCTTACAGGAAAGCTGGGGAGGGGCTTTTTACAAGGGCTTGTAGCAAGAGGACAAGGGGGAATCGATTAAAACTGAAAGAGGGTAGATTTAGATTAGACATTAGGAAGAAATTATTTAGTGTGAGGGTGGTGAGACACTGGCACAGGTTTCCCAGGAAGGTTGTGGATGCCCCCTCCCTGGAAGTTTTCAAGGCCAGGTTGGATGGGGCTTGGAGCAACCTGGTCTAGTGGGAGGTGTCCCTGCTCATGCAGAGGGGTTGGAAATAGATGATTTTAAAGGTCCCTTCCTGCCTTAAGTATTCTGTGATTCTATTATGATTATTCTATGATTTTTGCAATCCAGGTTTGTTAAAGAAGTAGTAGTTGTCCATTTAGTGAATGAAGAGCAGTCAGTTATATCAGTCCTTCCATTTTTCGACCATTTAATTTGGCTTCATGGCTCTCTTATTTTTAACCTCTCCTTTGACCTCTACTTCCTCTTGGCTATTTTGAAGACACCATTTGGAGGAACTTGTTCTTTAGAACAGTGTACTGAGCTATATGCAGTACTGTTGCTCACAGGAAGCTGACAACTAGGAAAAAGAATAATCTTTTATGAGTAATGCATGGGTTCTTTAAACACAGTCAAATAAAAGTGTTCAGTTTTGAAGCTCAGCTAAGCTATATTCAGTGTAAGAATCATAGCCTCATAGAATTGTTCATGTTGGAAAAGACCTGTAAAATCATCCAGTCCAATCTTTAACCTAACTTTACTAAGCTAGCTCTACCAGCCCGCTGCTAAACCATGTCTCTGAGCACCATACCTAAACATTTTTTAACCATATTCAGGGATGGTGATTTAACCACTGCCCTGGGCAGCTCATTTCAGTGCTTAATAACCCTTTCTGTAAATAAGTTTTTCCTGTTTTTCCGACCTCTGCCTCCTCTGGTGTAACTTGAAGTAATTTCCTCTCATCCTATCCCTAGTTAATAGTGAGAAGAGACCGACCCCTCCATCTCCTCCTCTTTAGACTAAACAGCCCCAGTTCTCTTTAGCTGCTCCTCAAGGTTTGTTTTCCAGATCCTTCACTAGCTTGGTGACCATTCTTTGGACCCACTCCAGCACCTCAATGCCTTTCCTGTATTGATGTGCCCAAAACTGAACACAGTACTCAAGGTGCAGCCTCACCAGTGCCGAGGACAGGGGGACAATCACTTCCCTAGTCCTGCTGGTCACACTATTTCTGATACAAACTAGGATGCTGTTGGCCTTCTTGGCCACCTGGGCACACTGCTGGCTCATATTCAGCTGGCTGTTGATCAACACCCCTAGGTCCCTTTTTTGCCAGGCAGCTTTCCAGCCACTCTCCCCCAAGCCTATAGCATTGCATGGGGTTGTTTTGGCCCAAGTGAAGGACCTGACACTTGTTCTTGTTGAAGCTCATACAATTGGCCTTGGCCATCATTCCAGCCTGTCCAGGTCCCTCTGTAGAGCGTTTCTACCCTTGAGTTTCTACCCTGCCCAATTTGATGTAGTCTGCAAACTTATTTAGGAAGCATTTTATCCCCTCATCCAGATAATTGATAAAGATATTAGACAGGAGTGACTCCAGTACTGAGCCCTGGGGAATGCCATTTGTGATTGGCCATAAACTGGATTGAACTCCATTCACCACAACTCTTTGGGCCCTGCTGCCCAGCCAGTGTTTGACCCAGCAGAGGGTATGCCCATCCAAGCCTTGAGCAGCTCCAAGCCTTGGGCAGCCTGTTTTTTCATGAGGATGTGTTGCGGGCCAGTGCCGAGGGGGCTACCGGCTGTCAGGATGTTTCCTCAACTTTCCCCCCCCAATGTGGAGAGGTTTGTAAATGAGCCCGAGGGTCACACGTGGCGTTCGCCTCTCTCAGAGGAGTGGCCACGGAGGGACCATGTCTCAGAGGGTAGATTAGAGTACCCTCTCACCATGCTCACAAATTGTTACTGAGACCAATGATTAGTTTATGAATTAATCGATTTATTAAGGGTCAACACAAACTAAGGGATCAAGGTTCAGGAGAGGTTGGCTAGGTATATATTGGAAAAGGGATTCAAAGGCACTATGGTCTATAAAAGGCACACTCCGAAGGAGAGGTGTAAATCAATGGAGTGAAAGGGTAGGAGTTGAGCCCAGTAAGAAAGTTAGAGTGTGTGTGTATGTGTGTATTTACCCTCCTTGCGTAGCGCAGTTCTCAGAATGCGCTGGCAGGCTCGGCTGGAGATCCGCAGAGGGGCCGGCTTCCCGGTAACCGGGGCGACCCCTTCCTGCTGCTGGCAGGGCTCTGGTCCCGTGGCAAGTGGCAAACGCAGGCTGGGCAAGCTCCTACTCCGGTCCGGTTCGGTCCAGGCTGGGCAGGCAGGGTCCCCGGGAGCGGGCACGATCCCCGCAGAGCGGGCACAGGCAGCGCCCCTCCCCCCCTCTCCGTTTCTCCTTGCAGCAGGAGGGGCACTCAGGCAGGTTCAAGTACTGCAGCGGGGTCTTGTCCCAGGCAGGCAGAGAGAGCGAGCAGAGACAGACGAGCAGAGCAGATTCTACTCTCTTTTTATGGATCAGAGACCATTGTTCGAGAACATAACCCTTATGCTATGTTCTTGCCGTGGACTTATCTGGTAGAGCAAGAGGCCTTTTTTCATTCCGTCCTTGACTGAATCAGTGAAAAGGCGCCACTCTTGTTTTGCTGGCTTGAAAGGCATTTTTGTTTAGTCTTATGTGGAGGGAAGAAGATGGACCATTCCCCACAGGATGTTTTGAGGAACAGTGTCAAAGGCTTTACTGAAGTCCAGGCAAACTACATTTACAGCCTTTCCCTCATCCGATAGGCAGGTCACCTTGTTGTAGAAGGGAGATCAGGTTTGTCAAGTAGGACCTTCCTTTCATGAACCCATGCTGACTGAGCCTCATCACCTGGTTCTCCTGTAAATGGTGCATAATGGCACCCAAGATGATCAGTTCAATAACCTGCCCTGCCACAAAGGTCAGTCTGACTGGTCTGTAGTTTCCCAGATCTTCCTTCTGGCCCTTCTTGAAGATGGGTGTCACATTTGCCAACCTCCAGTCCACTGGTACCTCCCTGGTTAGCCAGGACTACTGATCAGTGATGGAGAGTGGCTTGATGAGCATATCCACCAACTCCTTCAGCACTCTAGGGTGGAATCCATCTGGTCTCGTACACTTGTGTGTATCTAAGTGATGTAGCAGGTCACTAACCATTTCCTCTTGGATTATGGAGGTCTTATTCTGTTTCCCATCCCTGTCTTCCTGCTCAGGGGACTGGGTACCCAGGGAACAACTAGTCCTACTGTTAAAGACTGAGGCAAAGAAGGCATTAAGTACCTTAATCTTTTTCTCATCCTTGGTCACTATGTTTCCCCCTGCGTTTCCTCCTGCATCAAATACATAGTGAAGATTCTCCTTAGTCCTCCTTTAGTTGTTAATATATTTATATAAACATTTTGTTATCTTTCATTGCAGTGACTAAGTTGAGCTCTAGTTGGGCTTTGGCCCTTCTAAGTTTCCCCCTGCACAGCTTCACTGTGTCTTTGTAGTCCCTATAAGTTGCCTACCCCCTTTTCCAAAGTCCATAAACTTTTCTTTTGTCCTTAGTTCCAGTCAAAGCACTCTATTCAGCCAGGCCAGTGGTCTTCCCCATCAGTTCATCTTTCAGGACATGGGGATGGCCTGCTTCTGTGCCTTTATGAGTTCCTCCTTGAAGTATGACTGGCCTTCCTGTCCTCCTTTGCCCTTCAGGACTGACTCCCAAGGGACACTCAACCATGCTCCAAAACAGGCCAAAGTCTGCCCTCCAGAAGTCCAAGGTGGCAGTTCTGCTGACTCTCCTCCTTGCTTCTCCAAGAATCAAAACCTCTGTAATTTCATGATCATTCTGCCCAAGATGGCCTCCAACCTTTACAACCCCCACAAGACCTTCTTTGTTAACAAGCAGCAGTTCCAGCAGGGTGCTTTTCCTGGTGGGCTCCCTCACCAGCTGTGTCAGGAAGTTGTCTTCCACACACTCCAGGAACCTCTGGGACTGTTCCCTCTCTGCTGTATTGTATTTCCAGCTGACATCTGGGATCATGAGACCTCTCCCAACTGCTTATAGAATATTTCATCTTCATCCTGGTTGGGTGGTCTATAACAAATTCCCACCATGACATCTGCCTTATTTGCCTTCCCCTTCTTATCCATAAACACTCAACACTGTTGTCACCATTAAGTGCTAGATATTTGTATCTATCCCTAACATAGAGGGCCACCCCACCATCTCTCCTTCCTTGCCTGTCCCTTCTGAAAAGTTGGTAGCCATCAGTTGCAGCATTCCAGTTGTGTGAGTCATCTCACCACTTCTCCGTGATAGCAACTATATTATAGTTTTCTTGCTATACAATGACCTCCAGCTCCTCCTGTTTGTATTAAGTGCTAGATATTTGTATCTATCCCTAACATAGAGGGCCACCCCACCATCTCTCCTTCCTTGCCTGTCCCTTCTGAAAAGTTGGTAGCCATCAGTTGCAGCATTCCAGTTGTGTGAGTCATCTCACCACTTCTCCGTGATAGCAACTATATTATAGTTTTCTTGCTATACAATGACCTCCAGCTCCTCCTGTTTGTTGCCCATGCTGCATGCATTGGTGTAGATACAGTTGAGCTGGGCTAATGGTCCTGCCACCTTTTTGGGGTGAGAAGCCCTTGTTCGCACCTGACCACACTCAGACGCTTCCATTGGGGAAAAATAATAATTTAATTTAACAGTAATCAAATACAAACAAGGCACAGACAACACAAAGAACAGTGCTTAAATACTTTACTCCACCTCTCCCTTCTTCCCGGGCCCAAATTACTTTGTTCCCGGTTTCTCTACCTCCTTCCCACCAGTGATACAGGGCGACAGGGAATGGGGTTCAACGTCAGTTCACAGTCTGTTGTTTCCTGCCACTCCTTACTCCTCAGGGAGAAAGATTCCTCACAGTCCTCCCCTGCTTTCCCATGGGGTCCCTCCCATGGGAGAGAGTCCCTCGTAAACCTCTCCAACATGAGTCCTTCCCACAAGGTGCAGTCTGTCAGGAGCAGACTGCTCCAGTGCAGGCTTCTCACAGAATCATGTTTTCACTACTACGTGGATCACTATCCCCTACCTCCATTGAGACAACAGACTGCAAGACCTTGCTAGCACTTTTACCCACAAGCACTGGCATGCTGCTCCCAGGCTCGGCTCAAGTAAGACTGGTTTCATCCCCACCCCCCTTTGAAGCTAGTTTAAAGCTCTTTCAATGAGCCCTGCTATCTCTTGTCCCAGGATCCTTTTTCCCCTTTGAGACAGGCTTTTCTCATCTGTTGCCAGCAGGCCTGGTGTCCTGTAAATCAACCCATGATCAAAGAACCCAAAGTCCTGCCGGTAACACCAGGCTCAGAGCCTGGAACTAATTTGCTGGTTCTTCCTGTTTATCCCCTCATCAATCCCTGCAACTGGTGGGATAGAGGAGAACACTGCTTGTGCTCCTGATCCCTTAAGTAGCTGTCCCAGGGCCCTGAAGTCTCTTCATTGCTCTTGGACTTCTTGTTGCTACTTCATCACTGCCTACCTGAAAAATCTTTAATGGGTAGTAATGTGAGGGCCAAACTAGGTTAGGGAGTTTTCTCTGTACATTTTTAATCCTGGCCCCAGGGAGGCAGCAGACTTCCCAAAGAAGTTGGTCTGGCCTACATATAGGGCCTTCTGTTCCCTTCAGAAGCGAGTCACCTATGACAAGGACTACTCTTTTTTTCTTAACTGAATCTGTTTTGATGTGAGGCTTAGTCTGACTTTGCCATCAAGTTAGGTGAGCCATCATCTTTGTCACTATTGGTTTCCCTTGCAGAGCATCAGACCTATTTTGCAAGGTCACAGAATCCTAGGGGTAGATCATCTAGTCCACCCCCCCTGCCAGAGCAGGATCACCTAGAGTACATCACACAAGAATGCATCCAGGTGGGTTTTGAATGTCTCCAGCGAAGGAGACTCCACAACCTCCCTGGGCAGCCTGTTCCAGTGCTCTGTCACTCTGACAGTAAAAACATTTTTTTGGATATTCACCTTGAGCCTTCTATGCTCCAATTTGCACCCATTACCCCTTGTCCTATCACTGGTCATCACTGAGAAAAGCCTAACTCCATCTTCCTGACATTCACCCCTTACATATTTGTAAACATTGATGAGGTCACCCCTCAGTCTCCTTTTCTCCAAGCTAAAGAGACCCAGCTCCCTCAGC
>NW_009954220.1:65058-67965 GCF_000747805.2 Chaetura pelagica
CCAGCCACGTGGCCACTCACTTACACCACCACCCCCCCCACCTTCACACACGCACACACTGTAGGATAGGGAGGACAAAGGCCAACTAGAAGCTTGTTGATTGAGACAAAGGACAGGGAGGGTTCACTCACCAACTATGGTCATGTGCAAAACAGACTTGACTTGGGGAAAAATAATAATTTAATTTAACAGTAATCAAATACAAACAAGGCACAGACAACACAAAGAACAGTGCTTAAATACTTTACTCCACCTCTCCCTTCTTCCCGGGCCCAAATTACTTTGTTCCCGGTTTCTCTACCTCCTTCCCACCAGTGATACAGGGCGACAGGGAATGGGGTTCAACGTCAGTTCACAGTCTGTTGTTTCCTGCCACTCCTTACTCCTCAGGGAGAAAGATTCCTCACAGTCCTCCCCTGCTTTCCCATGGGGTCCCTCCCATGGGAGAGAGTCCCTCGTAAACCTCTCCAACATGAGTCCTTCCCACAAGGTGCAGTCTGTCAGGAGCAGACTGCTCCAGTGCAGGCTTCTCACAGAATCATGTTTTCACTACTACGTGGATCACTATCCCCTACCTCCATTGAGACAACAGACTGCAAGACCTTGCTAGCACTTTTACCCACAAGCACTGGCATGCTGCTCCCAGGCTCGGCTCAAGTAAGACTGGTTTCATCCCCACCCCCCTTTGAAGCTAGTTTAAAGCTCTTTCAATGAGCCCTGCTATCTCTTGTCCCAGGATCCTTTTTCCCCTTTGAGACAGGCTTTTCTCATCTGTTGCCAGCAGGCCTGGTGTCCTGTAAATCAACCCATGATCAAAGAACCCAAAGTCCTGCCGGTAACACCAGGCTCAGAGCCTGGAACTAATTTGCTGGTTCTTCCTGTTTATCCCCTCATCAATCCCTGCAACTGGTGGGATAGAGGAGAACACTGCTTGTGCTCCTGATCCCTTAAGTAGCTGTCCCAGGGCCCTGAAGTCTCTTCATTGCTCTTGGACTTCTTGTTGCTACTTCATCACTGCCTACCTGAAAAATCTTTAATGGGTAGTAATGTGAGGGCCAAACTAGGTTAGGGAGTTTTCTCTGTACATTTTTAATCCTGGCCCCAGGGAGGCAGCAGACTTCCCAAAGAAGTTGGTCTGGCCTACATATAGGGCCTTCTGTTCCCTTCAGAAGCGAGTCACCTATGACAAGGACTACTCTTTTTTTCTTAACTGAATCTGTTTTGATGTGAGGCTTAGTCTGACTTTGCCATCAAGTTAGGTGAGCCATCATCTTTGTCACTATTGGTTTCCCTTGCAGAGCATCAGACCTATTTTGCAAGGTCACAGAATCCTAGGGGTTGGAAGGGACCTCGAAAGATCATCTAGTCCACCCCCCCTGCCAGAGCAGGATCACCTAGAGTACATCACACAAGAATGCATCCAGGTGGGTTTTGAATGTCTCCAGCGAAGGAGACTCCACAACCTCCCTGGGCAGCCTGTTCCAGTGCTCTGTCACTCTGACAGTAAAAACATTTTTTTGGATATTCACCTTGAGCCTTCTATGCTCCAATTTGCACCCATTACCCCTTGTCCTATCACTGGTCATCACTGAGAAAAGCCTAACTCCATCTTCCTGACATTCACCCCTTACATATTTGTAAACATTGATGAGGTCACCCCTCAGTCTCCTTTTCTCCAAGCTAAAGAGACCCAGCTCCCTCAGCCTTTCCTCATAAGGGAGATGTTCCACTCCCTTAATCATCTTTGTGGCTTTGCGCTGGACTCTTTCAAGCAGTTCCCTGTCCTTCTTGAACTGAGGGGCCCAGAACTGGACACAATATTCCAGATGCAGCCTCACCAAGGCAAAGTAGAGGGGGAGGAGAACCTCTCTTGACCTGCTAACCACACCCTTTCTAATGCACCCCAGGATGCCATTGGCCTTCTTGGCCACAAGGGCACATGGCTGGCTCATGGTCATCCTCCTGTCCACCAGGACCCCCAGGTCCCTTTCTCCTACACTGCTCTCCAGCAGGTCAGCCCCTAACCTGTACTGGTACATGGGGTTGTTATTCCCCAGATGCAAAACTCTATACTTGCCCTTGTTGAATTTCATTAAATTTCTCCCATCCCAACTCTCCAGGCTGTCAAGGTCTCGTTGAATGGCAGCACAGCCTTCTGGTGTGTCAGCCACTCCTCCCAGTTTAGTGTCACCAGCAAACTTGCTGACGGTACACTCTGTTCCCCCATCCGGGTTGTTGATGAAAATATTGAACAACACCGGTCCCAGTATTGGCCCCTGAGGGACTCCACTAGTCACAGACCTCCAACTAGATTATGTCCCATTGACTACAACTCTCTGACTTCTTCCTTTCAACCAGTTCTTGATCCACCTCACTACCTGATCACCAAGCCCATACTTGATCACCTGGGAAGGTGGAACAGTTACTGGATGGACACACCTGCCATGCCACTTGTGCCAGGCAGGAACTCATCGCCATTGTTCCCTATCCTCTAGGTCATCACATTCAACCAGGCAGAGAGAGGATAGGGAGCCCTCCATGTCAGGAGCCTTGCCTGACTGTTGGGCCTCTTTAAGGGAAGCTAAGTCATGGCATCAGTGGTCTATCTCACTCTCACACTCCCTGATGATCCTTAGCCTACTCATCTCTTCCTAGAGTTCAATCGCCAAGCAGAGGAGCTCCTCTACTTGGGCACACCTCCCACAGGTGTGCTCACTACTGCCATCAGATGCTGTCGAGAGAGCAGGGCAGTCCCTGCAGCCTGACACTTGGGTGGCAGCATGTTCCCACCGGAGCTCTGTCTGGGAAGCTGCATCAGTCATGGGGGGGCACAGAACTTAGTGACACCATGGCTTTCTGCCAGGTAGATACCATTCCTGGCTGGCGGAGTGTCTGCGCCCCCTCCCC
>NW_009954220.1:68045-68347 GCF_000747805.2 Chaetura pelagica
CCGGGTTGCTCATGCAACTTTTTACACGCAGCCTTTTACGGGAGTGGAGGTGGCTGCCGGTGGTGCTGGCTCTACCCACATCACCCCAGCAGCCGTCTCATAAGTTGTCTGTTCCCGGCACAGGTTAGAAGTACTGTCATTAATCTGGGGAAAACATTTTTTTTCCTCAGTAAAAATACATTATTTTATTGGAAAGTCATGTAAGAGAGTTAAAAGCCTGGGATTTTTGTGCCCTACAGTTGAGTGAGCTTCCGCAAACCTACCAAGCTTAACATTCGATGAAATTAATGAAACATCACTGT
>NW_009954220.1:68844-77559 GCF_000747805.2 Chaetura pelagica
CGTGGCTTTGTGGCAGATGCAGGCTGGGCAGGCTTCTCCGGTCCGGTTCGGTCCAGGCTGGGCAGGCAGGGTCCCCGGGAGCGGGCACAGGCGGCGCCTCCCCCCTCTCCGCTTCTCCTCGCAGCGGAGTGGCACTCAGGCAGGTTCAGGTACTGCAGCGGGGTCTTGTCCCAGGCAGGCAGGAAACAGAGCAGATTCTGCTTTCTTTTTATGGACCAGAGACCACTGTTCGAGAAAGTACTGTCTGAATTAGCCAATCACCATGGGCCATGTACATATTCTGTTAGGAGCAGTTTTTAATCTATTGTTTATATTTCTGCTAGCTATCGCAACCCTTGTGCTGCTTCTTTGCTCTGCACTTATCTGGTAGGGCAAGAGGCCTGTTCATTCTGTCCTTGAGTGAATCAGTGAAAAGGCGTCACTCTCGCTTTGCTGACTTGAAAGGCATTCTTTGTTTAGTCTTATGTGGGGGGGAAAAAGATGGACCGTTCCCCACAATCACATAAATATTTTCACACCAGCTGAAGGTGAGAATGCTATAAGCTCTTTAGAAGGGATAGGCAAGGAAGGAGAGGCTGTGGGTGTGGCTATGTATGTTAGGGAGAGTTTCCATTGTATAGAACTCACCAATTGTGATGAGAAGGTCGAGTGCTTATGGGTAAGGATGAGGGGGAAGGCCAGCAAAGCAGATATCCTGTTGGGAGTTTGTTATAAACCATCCAACCAGGATGAAGAGGCAGGTGAAGCATTCTACAGGCAGCTGGCAGAAGTCTCAATTGCTAGCCCTTGTTCTCGTGGGGGGCTTCAACTTCCCAAATGTCTTCTGGAAATACAATAAAGCAGAGAAGAGACAGTCCTGGAGGTTCCTCGAGTGTGTGGAAGATAACTTCCTGACACAGCTGGTGAGGGAGCCTATCAGGGGAAGTGCCTCGCCCGACCTGCTGTTTACAGAGAAGGACTTTTGGGAGATGTGGTGGTCAGAGGCTTAGTAACCATGAAATGATAGAATTCTTGATTCTTGGTGAAGTAAGGAAGGGGGGCCAGCAAACCATTACCATGGACTTTCAGAGGGCAGACTTTGGCCTGTTCAGAATACTGGTTGAGAGAGTCCCTTGGCAGACAGTCCTGAAAGGCAAAGGGGTCCAGGAAGGCTGGACATACTTCAAGAAGGAAGGCTTAAAGGTGCAGGAGCAGGCTGTCCCCACATGCCATAAGACGAACAGGCAGGGAAGACAACTGGCCTGGCTGAACAGGGAGCTTTTTATGGGACTCAGGAAAAAAAAGGAGAGTTTGCCACCTTTGGAAGAAGGGGCAGGCAATTCAGGAAGAGTACAGGGATCTTGTTAGGTCATGCAAAGAGAAAATTAGAAAGGCAAAAGCCCAGCTAGAACTCAATCTGGCCACTGTTGTAAGAGATAACAAAAAATGCTTTTACAAATGCATGAACAACAAAAAGAGAGCCAAGGAGAACCTCCATCCTTTATGGATGCCGGGGGCAGAACATTGCCACCAAGGATGAGGAAAAAGGCTGAGGTACTTAATGCCTTCTTTGCCTCAGTCTTTAATAGTCAGACCAGTTATCCTCAGAGTATTCAGCACCTTGAGCTGGAAGACAGGGATGGAGGGCAGAATAAATGCCCCATAATCCAGGAGGAAGCAGTTAACAACCTGCTACACCACCTGGACACTCACAAGTCTATGGTGCCAGATGGGATCCACCCGAGAGTACTGAGGGAGTGTCGTGGTTTAGGCCCAACACAACAAAGGAACAGCCACATGGCTGCTCACTCAACTCTCTCACACACACACACACACACACACACTCTGGGATGGGGAGGACAAAGCTCATGGGTTGAGACAAAGGACAAGGAGGGTTCTTCACTGATTAAGGTCCTGGGCAAAACAAACTCAATTTGGGGAAAAAGAATAATTTAATTTCACACTAATCAAACACACACAGGACACAGGCAACACAAAGAGCAGTGCTTGCATATGTTACCCCCACCCCTCCCTTCTTCCCCAGGCCCAAATTACTTTGTTCCTGGTTTCTCTACCTCCTTCCCCCCAGCGGCACAGGTGGACAGGGGATGGGGTTTAGAGTCAGTTCACAGGCTGGTGGTTTTTGCCGTGCCATCCTCCTCAGGGACAAGGATTCCTTACAGTCCTTCCCTGCTTCCCCACGGGGTCCCTCCCATGTGTGAGAAACATTTGTCATGTCAATTAACAGGCCCACACAGATCCTTCAAAGAAGCACAGTTTATTTACATTCTTGCAAGAATGGGTGTCCTAAACAAGTAGGCACACCTGATAGTAAGGTGAATAACTGTTTATATTCCCTATTCCCGATGCAAAGATCCCTCCCCTGTTTCCCCACTGGCTGGGTACTCCAGGGTTCACAGCCTATCCGACGCTTCTAATCATCCTATAAGTTTCCCGCCCCTGTTTACACATTCCATTCCAGCAGTTTACATTTTACCTTTTAAGGTAAAATTTTGACCTTTCTTGCCCCCTTGGCTATCTTCCCAATTAACAAATCTACTGGTGTCATCCTGCCCTGAGGAGCAAGATAGAAGTGGCTTTGTTCAGTCTTATCTTGGGCCATAAATCCTTCTCCATGTTGGATCCCCAGATGGAGCCCAATTCACTCCCTCAGTTTCTTGGGCCGTAAACCACTCCTGGTGTCCTTAGAATGTGCAGATACCTCACTTCTCTCAAACAAACTATATATTTCTAACACTAGGATATATATATTTATATAAACCAAACCCGACACTATGTTTCTAACACTAGAATGCAAAATCAACACTACATTTCATTTCTAACACATGGGAGAGAGTCCTCCACGAACCTCTCCTTCATGAGTCCTTCCCACAAGGTCCGGAAGAAGCTGCTCCAGTGTGGGCTTCCCACAGAGTCACGGGATGCTTCGGGAACAGCCAACTCCCCTGGTGCTGAGGTCTTCCAAAGCTGCATAATCAGAGTCCACTGGCAGTAAATCCACAGGCCCAGTCAGCATGGGTTCATGAAAGGCAGGTCCTGCTTGAACAAACTGATCTCCTTCTATGACCAGGTGACTCACTTAGTGGATGAAGGAAAGGCTGTGGGTGTTATCTACCTAGACTTTAGTAAAGCCTTTGGCACTGTCTCGCACAGCATTCTAGAGAAGCTGGCAGCTCATGGCTTAGACAGGTGTACCCTTCACTGGGTAAAAAACTGGCTGGGTGTCTCAGCCCAGAGAGTCGTGCTGAATGGATTTAAATCCAGTTGGCGGTGGGTCACAAGCGGTGTTCCCCAGGGCTCAGTGTTGGGGCCAGTCTTGTTTAATATCTTTATCAATGATCTGGATAAGGGGATTGAGTGTGCCTTCAGTAAGTTTGCAGGGAGGGGGACCTAGCTACGCAGGATATTGAGAAGGCTGAGGTTCTTAAGTATTTCTTTGCATCAGTCTTCTCTGGCAAGTGCTCCAGCATCATCGCAAAGGCCACAGGAGGTGAAAGCAGGGATGAGGAGAAGGAATCACCTCCCACTGTAGGAGAAGAACAAGTTTATGACCATCTAAAGAACCTGAAGGTGCACAAGTCTACGGGATCTGATGGGGTCCATCCACAGGTCCTGAGGTGGATGCAGTTGCTAAGCCACTCTCCATCATATTTGAGAGACATTAATTTGCTGGAGCATGGCCAGAGAAGCTGGTGAAGGGTCTGGAGAACAAGTCCTATGAGGAGCAGCTGAGGGAACTGGGGTTGTTTAATCTGGAGAAGAGGAGGCTGAGGGGAGACTTCATTGCTCTCTGCAACTACTTGAAAGGAGGTTGTAGGGAGGTGGATGTTTGTCTCTTCTCTCAAGTAACTAGCAATAGGATGAGAGGAAATGGCCTTAAGTTGTGCCAGGGGAAGTTTAGACTGGATATTAGGAAAAATTTATTCCCTGAAAGGATTATCAGGCACTGAAACAGGCTTCCCAGAGAAATAGTTGCATCACCATCCTGGTGGTGTTCAAAAAGCATGTAGACATTGCACTTCAGGACCTGGTTTAGTGGGCATGGTGGTGTTGGGTTGACGATTGGACGTGATGATCTTAGAGATCTTTTCCAGTATTAATGATTCTATGAAATTAATTTATTGCCTATCAAAATCAGATTAGAAATCAAAATTAGAAATAAACTAAATCTTAAAAATCCTTTCCCCCCACCCCTCCTTTCTTCCTGAGCTCAAATTCACTCCCCAGTTCTCTACCTCCTGCCCTCAAGTGTAATGGCAGTTGCGGTCAATTCATAATGTGTTGTCTTTGCCACTTCATCTTCCTCATGCTCTTTCCCCTGCCTCCAGCATGGAGTCCCACCCATGGGAGACAGTCCTTCACAAACTCCTCTGGTGTGGGTCCTTTCCATGGAATGCAGTCCTTCAGGAATGGACTGTTCCAGCATGTTTCCCCCACAGGGTCACAGTTCCTGCCAGGAGCCTGCAACCAGCATGGGCTCTACATGGGGTTGCAGCCTCCTTTAGGTGCATCCACCTGCTCCGGCATGGGGTCCTCCACAGGCTGCAGGTGGATATCTGTTTCACCATGGATCTCCATAGGCTGCAGGGGGACAACCTGTCTCACCATGGTCTTCACCAGGGGCTGAAAGGAAGTCTCTGCTCCAGTGCCTGGAGCACCTCCTCCCCCTCCTTCACTGACCTTGGTGTCTGCATGGTTGTTTCTCTTACATATTCTCACTCCTCTCTTCCAGTTGCTGTTGTGCAGCAGGCAGGTTTTTTCCCCCCTTCTTAAATATGTTATCACAGAGGTGCTGCCACCATCACTGATTGGCACAGCTTTGTCCAGTGGTGGATCCATCTTGGAGCCAGCATAAAGTGTTTTGATAGGCATCCATCAAGTAAAATTTGTTACAGATTCAGGATGCAAGTACTGGATCTGTATTAGCTCAGAGTACTTGGGCAGAAACAACAGGCACAAAATTGACTAGTCTGAGTCTTTAAGAGGTGCCTTTTAATAGTGTCTTGCCAAGAATAACACTGCACCAGGTAAGAAAGCAATAAAATTATTTCCTTTTTTTTTTTGTGCATAATGATTGAAGGCCTTAGAATGTTCTTCACTGAAATTACCCTTATGAAAGTTGTTTTCAGGTAGGACTGGCTATTCTTGATTTAAACCATCACTAGATTTACGAAGTGTTCCCATTAAAAGCAGTGTGTCAGTTTTGGAAATACCAGCTGCCTTAAAAGAAGGAAAAATCTATCTTGAATTATGAAATATGGTGAATATACAGGTCCACACCGATTCCAGTGCCTTACTACCCACACAGTAAAGAATTTCTTCCTGATGTCTAATCTAAATCTCCCCTCTTTCAGTTTAAAACCCTTACCCCTCATCCTATCACTACCCTCTCTGGTGAAAAGCTCCTGCTCAGCTTTCCTGTAGACCCCCTTCAGGTACTGGAAGGATGCTATAAGGTCTCCCCTGAGCTTTCTCTTCTCCAGGCTGAATGGTCCAAACTCCCTCAGCCTGTCTTCATAGCAGAAGTGCTCCACCCTTTTAATCATCTTTGTGGTCATTCTCTGGACCCTCTCCAACAGCTCCATGTCTTGGCTGTGATGAGGGCTCCAGAGCTGTACACATTACTCCAGGTGCAGGCATCACCAGAGTAGAGGGGCAGAATCACCTCCCTCGCCCTGCTGGCCATGCTTCTTTTGATGCAGCCCAGGATGTGGTTGGCCCTGTGGGCTGTGAGTGCACACTGGTGGCTCAAGCCAAGCTTCTAATCTACTGGAACCCCTAAGTCCTTTTCCTCAGGTCTGCCCCCTAGCCATTCTTCCCCGGGCCTGTATTTGTGCCTGGAGTTATGCCAACCCAGATGCAGGACCTTGCACTTGGCATTACTGAACTTAAACAAAGATGTTGAACAGCACTGGTCCCAATACTGACCGCTGGGGATAACCACTTGTCACCTGGTTTCACTTGGACACTGAGCCACTGACCACAACTCTCTGGGTGTGGCCATCCAGCCAATTTCGTATCCACCAAGTGGTCCATCTGTCAAATTCATATCTTATCAGTTTGGAGACCAGGATATCGTGTGAGACAGTGTCAAATGCCTTGCACAAACTCAGGTAGATAACATAAGTTGCTCTGCAATTATACACCATCTCTTTAGCCCCATTGTAGAAGGCCAACAAATTGCTCAGGCACGATTTGCCCTTAGCAAAGCCATGTTGGCTGTCGCAAATCACCTCCTTATTTTTGTCACCGTTCTGCTCAGAAGCAACAGAAATGCTCTCAATACCCTCCCCCCCAGGGAGGGAAGGAGAGAGACACTCTGGATTGAAAACTAAACTAGACAGCTTTAATTAAACACTAATGATAAAATATATACAGCTATATACAAATGTGTTCAGGTATGCGCAAAAGCCTCTTACCTCCCCCCACCCCCAGCAACTCCCACAGCACTCTCCTTAGCTGCAAACAGTCCAGAAAAGTCCCGGAGCTGCCGGAGAGAGAGCAGAGTTATGAGGGTCAAGAGAGCTTGAGCCTAGGGGTCACCGGTGATGGATGGACGGAGTCCTCCCTGGACACCGGCCATGGACAGAGAAGGGAAGAAGCAGGAAGGAAGTTGTCTTCTGTCATCTCTCACCTTCCTCTGAGCTTATGTAGATATATGGAATGGAATATCTCTGGCCAATTTTGCTGTCTGTCTAACTCAGCCTCCTACGGGGGGGTCACAGATCTCCCCGTAGTGTCTGAGCCAGCAGAATAAAGATGCGACCTTGAAGCCCCAGCAGTTAAAAAAACATTCCACTGTCTTATCAGCTCTAGCTAGAGCACACTGTTGCTAGTTAAAAGAAAGCTTACTGAAGGAAAAAAAAATCAGCAAAAAGAAAATTGGCTTCATCCTGCCTCAAACCAGGACATTCCACCCCTTATTCCATACCATATATTACATATAGGCTCTATATTTTACCAGCTGTCAAATTAAGGATTCTCCCCCAGAGTCAGATTACCTTGAGGTACATATTGTACTTCACCATCCTCCATCATCACACACCAGGTATGTCCAGGTCCCTGAGCAAAAGCAATACCCCGGACAGGTTTACCTTTGCCTGAAGCAGGATAGACCCAAACACTTTTAACCAACATCTTTCTCTCACATGCCACAAGGACTTTATCCCCATCTGCAGTATGTAAAAGGTCTGACTGAGCAGGACCATCCCAATTGATGGATCCCCTGGTACTAAATAATAAGGTGGGCTGTGGCATGAGGCACAGGATACGTTTCCAACCATCCTGTACTTGTTTCCACCATTGTAAGCACATAGTGCTTACCCTGGTGGGTCTGAGGCAGTGTGATATAGTCAATTTGCCAAGCCTCCCCATACCTGTACTTTGACCACCTCCCCTCATACCACAAAGGTTTCAACTGTTTAGCTTGCTTAATTGCAGTGCACATCTCACAGTCGTGGATCACCTGCACAATAGAGTCCACGGTTAAGTCCGCCCCTCGGTTCCAAACCTATCTGTATGTTACATCTCTGCCCTGATGACCTGAAGCGTCATGGGCCCATTGAGCCAAAAAGAATTCACCCTTATGTTCCGAATCTTAAGTCTATTTGGAACACTTGAGCAGCCTCATCTGCTCATTGCTTGTGTCGATGTTCCTCAGTGGCACGACATAAAGCACTTTTACCACCAGTTTCTCTATCCCAGCTACAATGTCTTTCCTCAGGTCAGCAACCCAAATAGGTTTACCTTTTCACTGCCAGTTGTTCTGCTGCCATTGCTTTAGCCAATCCCACAAGGCATTTGCTGCCATTCATAAGTCAGTGTAGAGACAGAGTCTTGGCCACCCCTCTCGCTCAGCAATGTCCAAAGCCAGCTGGATGGCTTTTACCTCTGCAAACTGACTCAATTCTCCTTCTCCTTCAGCTACTTGTGCAACTAGTTTTGTAGGACTACACACGGCAGCTTTCCACTTCCGGCAGTTCCCTACAAGACGACAGGAGCTATCGGTGAAAAGAGCAAATTGTTTCTCGGTGTCTGGTAGATGATCATATGGTGGAGCTTCTTGAGCCCGTCTCACCGCTTCTTGTGGTGGCATTCCAAAGTGTGTGCCTTCTGGCCAGTTTGTAATTGCTTCCACAATACCTGGACGATTAGGTCTTCCTATTGGAGCTCGCTGGGTAATTAAAGCAGTCCATTTACTCCAAGTTGCATCGATGGCATGATGGACAGGAGAAAGGTTACTCTGGAACATGAAGCTCAGTAATGGTATTCTGGGTTCCAGGAAAAGCTGCACTTCAGAGCCAATCACTTCCAAATCAGCTCTAACCCCTTCATATGCTGCAAGGATCTCCTTCTCAGTTGTTGTGTAGTTGGCTTCAGAACCTCTGTAGCTCCGGCTCCAGAATCCCAGGGGTCGACCTCGAGTCTCCCCTGGTGACTGCTGCCATAGGCTCCAGTTAAGACTGTTGTATCTGGCTGCAGTGTAGAGCACATTTTTGATGTCTGGCCCTGTTTGAACTGGTCCAAGGGCCACTGCCTGCACAATATCCTTTTTAATCTGCTCAAAAGCTTTCTATTTGTCAGGACCTCATTTAAAGTCACTCTTCTTTCGAGTCACCTCATAGAGAGGTTTCACAATTTCACTGTGTTGCGGGCCGGTACCGGGGGGGCCACCGGCTGCCAGGATGTTTCTGCGACTTCCCCCCCCCAGTGTGG
>NW_009954220.1:78355-89664 GCF_000747805.2 Chaetura pelagica
ATTTTGTTTAGTCTTATGTGGGGGGAGAGAAGATGGACTGTTTCCCACACACTGTAATTTGGAATATGCATTCTCAAGAAACCAACAGTCCCTAAAAAGGTTTGAGTGTCCTTTTTAGTTGATGGTGGGGCCATAGCTGTTACTAATCACGTCCATTGGGATCTGGCAACGACCATCTTGCCACCTGAATCCCAGGAACTGAATCTCTTGTGAAGGTCCCTTGACCCTGCTTCTTTTTACAGCAAAACCAGCATCCAGAAGAATTTGGATGATCTTTTTACCTTTCTCAAAAACTTCTTCTGATGTGTCACCCCACACAATGATGTCATCAATGTACTGCAGGTGTTCTGGAGCTCCACCCTTCTCCTGTGCAGCATGGGTCCATCCATGGCAAATGGTTGAGCTGTGTTTCCACCCCTGGGGCAGTCGATTCCAAGTGTACTGGACTCCCCTCCAGGTGAAAGCAAACTGTGGCCTGCACTCTGGTGCTAGAGGAATGGAGACAAAGGCATGAGCAATGTAGATAGTGGCATACCAACGGGCTGCTTTCAACTCCAGCTCATACTGAAGTTCTAGCTTGTCTGGCACAGCAGCACTAAGCAGTTGTGTAACCTCATTGAGGCCATAGTCCATTGTCAGCTTCCACTCGCCATCAGGCCTTTGCACTGGCCAGATAGGACTGTTGAAGGATGAGTGCGTCCTGCTGATCACCCCGTCGCTGTCCAATTGCCAGATCAGTTTGTGAATGGGAATCACAGAGTCTCTTTTGGTGTGATATTGTCATCTTTGTACCTTTGGAAGTGGCAATGAGCACCTGTTGGTCGTCAACCTTCAGCAACCCCACTAGAGAAGGGTCATCTGAAAGGCCAGGCAAAGTATGCAGCTGCTCAGTGTCCTCAGTCTCTACAGCTGCTATACCAAAGGCCCACCGGTCCCCTTTCAGGTCATAGAAATATCCTTTTTTGAGAAAGTCTATGCCAAGGATGCACGGAGCATCTGGGCCAGTCACAACAGGGTACATTTTCCACTTTTTACCACTGAGGCTTACATCACCCTCCACAACAGTAAGTTGTTGAGATCGTCCTGTCGCTCCAGAAATAGTGACCGTGTCTGTCCCTTTATGATTCAATGGCATTAGCATGCTCTGTGCACCAGTGTCCACCAAAGGTTTATACCTTTGTTGTTTTAATGTGCCAAGCCTCCGAATCCACACAGTCCAGTAAACTCGGTTGTCTCCTCCCTCTTGCTGGACACAGGGCACTTCTAATATTGAGCATTAGAGGCTAATTCACGATCCTGGGTGGTGACTGGTGCAGCCTTCTTCTTGGAAGAACCATCTCCTGCCTTTGTTCTGTTTAGTAGCTCTTGCACACGTTACTGGAGAATATCAGTGGGTCTCTTGCCCCAGATGCTCATGTCCTCTTTAAAATAGTTACAGAAGAGAGAGCACAGGTGGCGTCAAAGTGGGTCCTGTCTTTCTCGCTGCTGCCTTTTAGCAGGACGTCTATTCTTAATGGCTGCAACACGTGACCAATTTTCTCTAGGGAGATACTGGGGTTTACCTCCTGTCACCTTTTGACTCCGGTCCAACAACAATCCTCCGCAGCCCCTCTTTCGGCACTGTCCAGGCTTGTTCCTGGCTCCAGAAACCTTGGGAAAAAACCAAACACCTTTTCTCCGATTTTCTCCCCCAATGCAGATGCGTCTGCACCAGAGCTGTTTGCCTCTGCAGTTAAGAATCAGTAAGAAAATGTCTGAGTATGAGGAAGCTACTGTAAATTAGATTCTTCCAAGTAAGACTTAATTGGGGAAAATGCAGAGTTTTTCAAGGCCACAGTGAAGTGGCATAATAATGGAATTTAGGTATTGTCGCGATCCACGACCTATTATATCTCCCTTTTCGAGTGTATTTAACTTGTCAGGATCTGCTGAGAGGTCCGCATGTGGCGCTCGCCTCTCACAGAGGAGTAGTGGACTTCGGCACTGACTTTTTGAGTGAATAACTTGCTCAGTACTTAATAATATTTCCAATAACAGCAGCCAATCCCCAATTAGAATTTACGAATGCACGGTTTATTGTGGGGAAAACAAAACAATTTGGGGCAGGAGGTTCAAAAGGGGTGATTAAAGCATATACGAGCTGTGAAATATTTTTTAAGCATCAAATAACAAGAACTTATATATATCTTACTACTTATATATAGGTACACCTTATTTACACACCTTATTTAATTATTTATGAGGGGAGAAGGAAGAGGGATATGCCCGGCGCTTGTCCCTTAAAGGGTCACGGTTTGAGTGCAGGTAAGACAGGATTGTGCCTTCCCCTGCAACCCGGTTTTAGGACCAGGTGTGCAGGAATTAGTCTCACCACACGTATTCAGCAGCAGGCGGGTTCCTGAGGGTGCAAGCAAAGCAGGCAGGCTGGCAGGAAAAAGCTGCGGCGACGACAGGATGAGCTGGTGTCACAGTTTAACTCAGGTCCGATAACAATGCTCTCGATCCCCCCTCCCCCCAACCCAGGTAGGGAAGGAGAGAGAGAAAAAGAGAGAGACTTGGCTGGTTTGAAAACTAAACTACACAGCTTTAATTAAAACACTAATGAATCATACAAGAAAATATATACAATTATATACAAATATATTCAGGTATGGGCAAAAGCCTCTCGCCTCCCCCCACCCCAGCAACTCCCACAGCACTTCCCTGAACCGGGAAGAGTCCCGAGGAATCCCGGAGCTGCTGCTGGAGAAAGAGCAGAGAGTTATGGGGGTCACGAGAGATCAAGCCTGAGGATCGACGGTGATGGATGAACGGAGTCCTCCCTGGACACCGGCCATGGACCGAAGAGAAGGGGAGAAGAAAAAGGAAGGAAGTTGTCTTCTGTGATCTCTGACCTTCCTTTGAGCTTACGTAGATATATGGAATGGAATATCTTTGGCCAGTTTTGCTGTCCGTCTAACTCAGCCTCCTATGGGGGGGTCACAGATCTCCCCATAGTGTCTGAGCCGGCAGAGTGCAGGTGCGGCCTTGAAGCCTCAGTAGTTAGAAAAACATTCCACTGTCTTGTCAGCCTAGCAGAACACACTGTTGCTAGTTACAAGAAAGCTTGCTGAAGGAAAAAAAAATCAGTAAAAAGAAAAATTGGCTTAATCCTGTCTCAAACCAGGACAGCTGGGTCAAGCCGGGTCTAGCTGGAGCGAACCGGAACCAGGCGAGAGCTGGGACTAGGCAAGGCGGGATTCGGGCTGCAGCCGGGGACCTCAGGCTGGCAGGCACTCCAAGGCGCAGGTCAGCCCCCCAAAGCAAGTGGCAAAAGCGCACCGAGAAGCGAGGAGCGGCACCTTCAGTATCTGTGGAACAGTGCGCTGAAAAACGAGGAGGGGAAAAGCGCGCCACGCTGTCTCTTTATAGGTTTCCTTTGCTCCTGATTGGCTGGGTTCGTATTTCTGGGCTTTTCAGCCAATCAGATGGGACCTAGTCCCACCCTTGCAGCCATTTTTCCTGCCAGTGCTCCTCTCCCGCAGCAGCTACCCCCTCAGGGCATCCAAATTGTTGTTTTCTGGCAGAGAAGGCAGCAAGGAGAGGGTTCAGAGTGCGATGTGGAGCAGCCATCTTTAAGTCAGTTATGTCTGCTGACCTAAAGGGCATTTCATGTTCATGTGAGGAAATACCTGGTCCTTCACAGGTATTCAAGAGCATGTTAGTGGGTTTGAATTTAAATACCTAGCCAAATGAGGCTATGGATAATTTCTGTCTAAAAGGCAAAGTTATTGGGTCAAGTATTTACAAGTATGTAGATAGATGTTTTGTTCTTGTTTTTTCTTAACAGGGAAAGCCACAATTAATAAAATTCGTCCTGGCTCCTTCTGTTCATATTCTCTGCCTCTACAGTTTATTGGTTTCATGGTCACTGGAGAGCAGTGTGACTGAGATGACATTGGCGTGTTTGGGATCTTTTAGAATTTTTGCACTCTTTATTTGGTTTTCTCATCTGTTTTGTCGAGATGATGGAGAGAGATTTCTCATCAGCAGAGGATGTAAGCAGGCAAACCACAGTCTATTGACTCTGGCTGATTATGCTTCAGACCCTTTTTTCAGTAATTAAGAGTGGCAGGTTGGGCTAACCTAACATTGTCGGAACACAAAATAGCCCTGAGGGAAGTTCAGGCTTTGAGCAGATGTGGTTCTGTTTTGCTAGAGCAGAGACCCTGTCTTTTCAGTGGCTTCAGGTTAAGAAATTATTATTTTGTCCAGAAGTTAGATCATGTCTTGAGGCAACTAGAATGAAGCCAAATTTCCTTCCCAGTTTGCTTATTCCATTGAAGGCCAGTGAAGCAACAGGAGTGTCATGGTTTGGGCCTAACTGACAACAAAGAACAATGTGGTCACTCACTCGCCACCCACCACTCATATCATTGTGGGATGGGAAGGACAAAAAACAGCTAGAAGCTCATGGGTCAAGACAAGGACAGGGAGGGTTCACTCACCAATTATGATCTCAGGCAAAATAGACTCAATTTGAGGAAAAATAAATAAATTAATTTATCACTAATCAGATGCAAATAGGACAAAGACATAACAAAACAAAACCCAGAACTTAAATACATTACCCCATCCCTCTCTTCTTCCCAGGTCCAAATTACTTTGCTCCTGATTTCTATACCTCCTTCCCCGCAGCAGCACGGGGAGACAGGGGATGGGGTTTACAGCCAGTTTGTCACATGTTATTTTCTGCTGCTCCTTCCTCCTCAGGGAGGATTCCTCACAGTCCTCTCCTGCTTCCCCGTGGGGTCCCTGCCACAGGAGAAAGTCCTTCACAAACCCCTCCAGCGTGAGTCCCTCCCATGAGGTGCTGTGCTTCAGGAGACTCTCCACAGAGCCACAGCCTGCTTTGCGAACAGTCACCTCCCCTTGTTACAAAAAATTGTAACCAAGAAAACATTCCAAATCAAATGATAGTTTAGAAAGCTGACATTAGTTTATATACATCAGATAAATGAGTATTCATAACATTCCTGAGGAATACCTACTGGTTATGGACTTAGGCTGTTTTGCCCATATACGGTTATAATTCATAGTTTAACAATCCTACTCTTCGCAACTGAAGTCAGTAAAATCAGGATGTGCTGAGCTGGTATTGTAAAGCATCCCACTTCCTTGGCAGGTCTTGTTTTTTTTGGGAGACTTGCTTATCTTTGGCATGTAAGCTCACTTATCTTGTTTGTACACAGTTTACACAGAATCACAGAATTTTTGGAGTTGAAAGGGACCTTAAAGATCATCAACTCCCCTGCATGGGCAGGGACACCTTCCACTAGAACAGGCTGCTCAGAGCCCCATCCAACCTGCCCTTGAACACCTTCAGGGATGGAGCCCCCACAACATCTCTGAGCAGCCTGTTCCAGTGTTTCATCACCCTTACACTAAAGAATTTATGCCTGATCTCTAACCTAAATCTCTTTTCTTTCAGCTTAAAACTGTTACCCCTCATCTTATCACTACATCCCCTTGTAAAAAGTCCCTCCCCAGCTTTCCTGTAGGCCCCCTTCAGGTACTGGAAGACCACTATAAGGTTCCCTTGGAGCCTTCTCTTCTGCAGGTTGAACAGTCCCAATTCTCTCAGCCTGTCCTTGTAGGAGAGGTGCTCCAGCACTCTGATCATTTTTGTGACCCTCCTCTGGACATGTTCCAACAGGTCCACATCCTTCTTGTGCTGAGGGCACCAGAGCTGGATGCAGTATTCTAGGTGAGGTCTCACCAGGGCAGAGTAGAGGGGCAGAATCACCTCTCTCGATCTGCTGGCCACACTTCTTTTGATACAGCCCAGGATGGAGTTGGCCTTCTGGGCTGCAATTGCACATTGGTGACTCATGTCCTGCTTTTGGTCAACTAGTACCCTGAGGTCCTTTTCCACAGGGCTGCTGCTCTCAAGTGTGACAAGGAAGTCTGGATTATTTAAGCCTCTCATATCAGTCACTCAAATCTGGAATGTTTCTGGTATCACCCTGGCATGGGGTCCTCCATGAATGCAGGTCCATATGTGCTTCACCATGGTCCTTGGGCTGCAGGTCTACAGCTGTTCCACTATGGTCCTTCAGGGGATGCTCCACTGCACTCCTGTATGGGTTGCAGGGGGACAGCCTACCATCTCAACCACGGGCTGCAGGGGAACCTCTGCTCAGGCACCACCTCCTCCTCCTTGCTCACCGACCTTGGTATCTCTTGCTCTCACCACCACTCTGGCATTGCTCTCCCCACTACTGGCATTGCTCTCCTATCTGCTCTCCACCTCCCCCTCTCCTCTGCTCTCAGGACCCCCTTCTTTCATATGTTGTCTCTGATGGCTGGGCCTTGGCCAGAGGTGTGGATGCATTGTTTGGAGCCGGGAAGCTTTTCAGCAGCTTCTTACAGGAACCATCCCTGGGAGCCCACTACCAAATCAGCACCACTCCAAACCAACACAAGGAGAAACAGGCCTGCAAATACATCAATAGAGTCTGCCTAGCTGATTTAATTTGACAGAAATGGAAGTGGCGCTCTTGTTCTGGCCAGCACCATCCTAGATGGAGAATATTCTAGTTCAGAAGTAGATGTTGCTGTAACCAAATCTGTGACAGCAATAATTTAAATATTTTGGTTTCATCTGTAAACCATTAATGTCTTCACCTTCTACAGTAATTACTAAGGTGGTCCCTTCCATCAAAAGCCAGTGCTTCCCTGGAACAGGAGACATGGAGTAAATTCTCAGTAGGAGTTTTGGCATAGCTTTGGCTTTCACATTATAATTTATGCCTTTGCATGATGACCAAGTATGGTATTAGGTTTTCAGATAAAATCTGAGGTAACCACTACCATCTAATTAACAGACTTGAAAGGCTGTTATTTGTAAAGATAATTTTTAAAAGTTTAATTCCTTGAAATCAAAACAATTAAATAAAAGTTTGAATCAGATAATTGTGATTATTACTTAGTCCTTGAGAAATAGGGTAGTTTAACAGCAATGAGAAGGATTTTTTTGGTAAATATTGTTTGTATTTCATTATTGCTAAGTTCTTAAAACTTAAGAAGACTTTTCTCCAACAAAGTTGGCCATTCTGAGGGAACAGGTACTCCTGGGGACCATTTTCTTCCCTAAAGATTTTTTGAAAATATGAGTTATACAGGGTTGGATTGGTTTCTACATCTCAATTTTGCAAGGCCAGTTTCTATTGTTTTGTCTGTTGGGAATTTTCCAGGAAACTACTAAGAGGTTAGATGGCTGCTAATCTGCTTTGACTTTCATCCTTCTCAGAGAGGCTGCCCCTTTACAAAGGCAGTCTGAATCAAACTCCCTGGAACCTCAGTGCTGTTGTCATTAGCTAGGACAGTCCTTCCCATTTTTTACATCCTATCCTTAACTTGGAGACAAAATCTTTTAATGCATCAAGATACAAATGAACACACCCCCAGCATTCTGTAAATAGAATTAGAGCCTGAAGGCTTTGTTACTAATTGTGAACATTACAGCTTAAGCCGATGTTGTTGCTATTATGTTTAAACATCCTGCAAGTTTGGCATTTTACTAGTGTCAACTTTATTTCTTTAATGGTAGCTTTCCTTGGATGGTAAATATTACCCATTCTTTGGCAATTGTTGGGGTAGCTTTGAGCCATCAATACTTCTTAATTTTGTCATATAGCAGTGACACTGCAACATTTCAATGTAGTTGCCAATCATGTTTGTTCATTTTATTTTGTCTCAGTAATACCACAGATTTAACAGTTGACTTTTTTGGTGCAAGGCAGGAATTTTTCCTTTTTTTTTCAAATTCATTAAAATGTCAGTAAGAAGGGGTGATTACTCAGAAGAATCTTTTTTGAACAGATAATTGGCTAGCAGCATATGGACTATGTTTATCTTAAGTATCTCAATTTCTTTGTATGATGATTTCTGTTGTCTGACGCACAGTTGTAACAACTGTACTGCTGGAGCATCCTAATATACCGCTGTTTGTATTTTTACTTTTAATTTGAACCCTACTTTCAGCTTCCTGAAATGTATCCAGGTTTGCTGAGAAAATTGAGAGTTGTTTCCTCTGCAGCATCTGTTGTTCCTTAGGTCTTTGCTGTAGAGTTCATGAAATAGCCTGATGCTCAACACCTCATCTTTAGCCCTAAGAAAGCACGATACACTGCAGTGCAGCGTAGTCACAGCTGCTTGAAAATGCTTGGTATACGCGCATTTAACTGTCTGTTGCAGTACAAACTGTAAAAGTAGGTAAGGGACAAGTTAAGGTCATTTGAAACTTCCTTTTTTAGACCTCTTATGAATGAAATACAGGTTTATAGAGATGACCAAGAATGAGATCTTTTAAAAGTGCAGAGCTCGCAGGAGAAAACCATGTCTTAGCCTGCATAAATGAAATGCAAGAGTTCAGTTTGTTCTTAAATATAACTTGTGAAGAGTTGCCAACTTTAAAAAGGGTGCAGTTTAGCACTGGAGTTTGTCTTTAAAAATAGTTGCAAGACTAGTAATTTATATTTAACTGCAATAAAAATAAAGATACTTATTGGTTATGAGTCACCTTAGCTTTTCTCTCTTGAAATGGAAATTTTAACAGTATGATCTTTATGCTGAATTGTCCTTTTGATTCCCTTCACTCACTTCTCTAACACATGAACAAGCATTTCTTTTCAGGATTTTCTGTTTTGTACTAGTCATATTTAGAAGCTGTTAATAACTGTATTTATCCACCTTACAAAGTCTGAATGATTTGTTTAGAGTTTATAAAGTCATCTTGTTTGGTTGATTTGATAGATATCCATAGATGACGGAAGGAATTATTCACACTGTCACTCCAGTACTTCCCCATTATCTCTGCCCTTACCCACCTGTACTTGTTTATTATTTCACAGAATCACAGAATGTCTTTGGCTGGAAGAAACCTCCAAGATCATCCAGTCCAGCCTTAGACCTAACACTGCGAGCTCACCACTAAACCATATCCCTAAGCACCAGGTCCACATGCTGTCTAAATGCCTCCAGAGTTGATGACTCCACCACTGCCCTAGGCAAACTATTCCAATGCTTGACAACCCTTTCAGTGAAGAAATGCTTCCTAATATCTAACCTAAATCTCCCCTGGTGCAGCTTGCATCCATTCCCTCTGGTCCTATCACACATCATGAGGCTGTCCCCCTCATTGCTCCAGCCTCCTTTCAGGTAGTTGTGGAGAGCGATGAGGTCTCCCCTCAGCCTCCTCTTCTCCAGACTAAACCACCCCAGCTCCCTCAGCTGCTCCTCATAGGACTTGCGCTCTAGGCCCTTCACAAGCCTCATTGCCCTTTTTTGGACACACTCCAGCACTTCTATGTCCTTCTTATAGTGAGGGGCCCAGAACTGAACCCGATATTCAAGGTGTGGCCTCACCAGTGCTGACTACAGGGGAACGATCATCTCCCTATTTCTGCTGACCACAGCTAGATCCCGTGCAAATTCATGTTACCAGTCAGTCCTTGCTCTGAAAAGTTTATTCTTAAAAATTATGATGCAGAAGAGTGTAACAAAAAAAACTGAATGGGAAGAGTGAATGAGAGCAAAGATGTGAACGTGGTTTCACAGGCTAAACAGGTATATAATTACAGTGTTGTATAATTGTCAACTGAAGTGTTCAGAAATCATGACATCAAAATACTTAAATAATAATATGTCCTGGTTTGAGGTGGGAGGGGAAGGGGATCAAGAGCATTATTGTCACTGGTTTAATTGCTGATCCTGAGTCAAACAGTGACATAATAATAAAGAACTAAGAAATAATTTTGTAATTCCATGGTTATTTGCCCCCTCTAATGCTTTAGGGGTTTGCAGTTTTCAAACTGTCTTCTGCAGCTAAAAAGAGAAGTTCAAAAATTATTCAAAGGTCATAAAGCAGATGCAAATAAAAGCTTTACTGTTTTAAATGTGCCCAATGGCAAGTAGAAAACACTGAGAAATTGAAGATTGGGATTGTTCTAGGAAGACTTCTGAAGATAGCAGCTGCCTGTCCTAGTATCAAGGTGTTCAGCTTTTTCAAACGCTAAGCTAGTAGTGAAACGTAAAACTGTTAGTACTAAATCTTGCTAGAATTGGAATGGCCTGTAGACCATCAGTCACTTTCCTGTTTTCAAATCCCTCAGAGGAGCCAGAAATAGCATGTGATGTGGTTGTCTTCTTTGCCGATTACTTTATTTTATTTTGAGGATTACTGAGATAATTGCAATGGTGATAAGGTAAAAAACACCCAAATTATATAATTCTCAAGAAGAGTGTTACCTGGAATCACCCTGAGGAAGTGTTATAAACATGACATAAAGCTAAATTCAAATTAAAAATGTCTGTCCACTTTACATCTGAAAGTAATTGTTAATTTGAATTTTATAACACTCTGTAGTGTCTAAAAAGGAGATGAACTAAATGTTTCTCAACTAGTGTTTTTATCATCAAAGGTGATTTAGGGGCATCACTGGAACAAAAGCAATGGGGAGGCACATGGGGAGCTATTTTTTGATAATACGTGTAAGTATACCAAATAAAAACATAAAACTAGGACAGTGGAAGCTCAATAATTGTGAAATCCCTTTAATGCTGCTGTCAGTTACCCAGTGGAACATTTTAGTCAGTTTGTGGAATTGGCATTGTTAGGAGTATTTCAGGAAGATAAATATCTTTATAAATCTGTAAACTGTACAGTGCAATGATATAATAGATCAGATAATGCAACAGATCCTTTCCAACTTGATTATCTAGTAAATGTAAAAGAAACGCAGAGTTTGCATGTTGTCACCATTTGACTCGGGTCCGACAACAATGCTCTCGATCCCCTCCCCCTCCCACCCAGGTAGGGAAGGAGAGAGAGAAAAAGAGAGACACTTGGCTGGATTGAAAACTAAACTACACAGCTTTAATTAAAAAACTAATGAATGATATAAGAAAATATATACAATTATATACAGATATATTCAGGTATGGGCAAAAGCCTCTTGCCTCCCCCCACCCCCAGCAACACCCACAGCACTCCCCTCAGATCGGACAGTCCCAAGGAATCCTGGAGCTGCTGCTGGAGAGAGCGGAGAGTGATGAGGGTCAGGAGAGCTCGAGCCTAGGGGTCGACGGTGATGGATGAACAGAGTCCTCCCTGGACACTGGCCATGGATGGAAGAGAAGGGAAGAAGAAGCAGGAAGGAAGTTGTCTTCTGTGATCTCTGACCTTCCTTTCAGCTTACGTAGATATATGGAATGGAATATCTTTGGCCAATTTTGCTGTCCATCTAACTCAGCCTCCTACGGGGGGG
>NW_009954220.1:89774-92883 GCF_000747805.2 Chaetura pelagica
AGGCTCTATACTTTACCAGCTGTCAAATTAAGGATTCTCTCCCAAAGTCAGATTACCTTGAGGTACATATTGTACTTCACCATCTTCCATCATCACACACCAGGTGTGTCCAGGTCCCTGAGCAAAAGCAATACCCCGGACAGGTTTACCTTTGCCTGAAGCAGGATAGACCCAAACACTTTTACCCAGCAGGTTTCTTTCACTTACCACAGGGACTTTATCCCCATCTGCAGTATGTAAAAGGTCTGACTGGGCAGGACCAGCCCGATTGATGGATCCCCTGGTATTAACTAACCAGGTGGCCTTTGTCAAATTTTTGTCCCAGTTTTTGAAAGTTCCACCACCCATTGCCTTCAGAATAGCTTTCAACAAACCATTGTACCTTTCAACTTTCCCTGAGGCTTGTGCATAGTATGGGATATGGTAGATCCATTCAATACCATGCTCTTTAGCCCAGTCAGTGACAAGACTGTTTTTGAAATGAGTCCCATTGTCTGACTCAATTCTCTCTGGAGTACCATGCCTCCACAAAATTTGCTCTAGCTAGAGCACACTGTTGCTAGTTAAAAGAAAGCTTACTGAAGGAAAAAAAAATCAGCAAAAAGAAAATTGGCTTCATCCTGGCTCAAACCAGGACTCATGTTTAAAGCAGAGACCAAATTTGTAAATACCAAGAAAACTAAAAGTTATGGCCCCCACAGTAACTATTAAGTCAACCTCTAGTACAACTGAATTTTTTTGTGTTGTTGTATATGCTGATAAAATCTTGCCTTTAAATATGTATGTTGTGGTGGTTATAGTAGCTATGGGGAACTTTTATTCAAATAAGTGCTGTGGTGCTTTGAAGGCATTGAACTAATTCATTCCATGTATTTAGATACTGGTGTCAGTTATGCAGTCAGATGAAATGCTTTTACTTGTATTTAACTCTTTGATTTGTCCAGCTTGCCACCACAAACATTCTGTGCAGGATTTATAAAACTTAATATGGACTTGTAGAACTGCTAGATATTTGTTAATATTTGAAATCCTTTATGCTATGAGTTAAAATAATACACGCCATGTTGTAGTCTTATGACATTGTAAAGCTTCAGCTCTGGAGAGTCTTGACAACTGGAGCTTCTACACTTGCAAATGGTGGCGTTTATAGAAGACTGGAAAAGGGACTTTGCTTGAAATAATGTTCTAGATTGCATAGGTGGCATGGAAGGAGCATGAGGGAAGAGACATACTTTTCCCCCCACCCTGCCTGCTCATACAATTTAGGAGCACAAGCTGTACTGTCTCTCTTTCAAATTAGTTTGCCAGCTCAGTATGACAAGAACCACATCTTCCAATGTTTGCCCTGAGCCCTGAATCTGGTCCCTGGTGCAACACAAATGGCAGTCTGCTGGTTTCTCTGTCTTGTATGCATGAATATGTGACCAGTGGTACTTTCAGGATTCATGTGTAAATATCATATATATATATACATCTGATTAAAATCAGAGCTGCTTTAAATACAGTATCAGGTAGTCCTCTAATTAAAGAAGTCATTCTATCTGGATTTGCCAATAACAACATGGGAAAGGGCTGGCGAGGCACAAGGTATCTGTCATGCATCAGCTGGAGACAAGCTGCCTTTTGTATACTTTCAGTGAGTTGATTTAACCTGGGGATAGGAATGGCAATGGGGTCTCTCCTTTCAATGGGATCTAACCCTCCAGCCCAATATGTCACTCACTGAATTAGGGACCAAGGTTCCCGTTCGTCATCTAATGTTAGAAACACACTGGGATCCCAGTATCCCTAGGCTTCCTCCTCCATGAGCCTTATTCTGTCTCCTCTGGTTAGGGAAAACTTCCACATATATTCAGTTTCAGTTTCTCTAGTTTGCCTACTGTATTTTTCTTGCTATTTTGCCAATTCAGTTGCACTATAGGGTATCTGTTTAGTGGTGACTGCAGATTCTGCTTCCTCACCATCATAAAGGACTTCAGTTTTTATGAGTGGGCGGAGTTTTGGTGAAGGATTAAATTTGGCTTTTGCTTTCTCCATTTCCTCCCAGGGATAATAGGAAGAAACTTCTTTTTGGATAAGATCGTTTTCTTTTGACAGACTAGAGAAACCAAGTTCACTCTTCAGGTCATCCTTCCCAGTCTGATAAGCCAGTTCTAATCTTAATTCCCTTTCCCTCATAAAAGCATCCTGCAAACTGTCCTGTAAATGTGTCGTGACTCATTTGTCATCAATTACCATTGCTTCTCTCGTTCTACTTCTAATTTTGCCTGAAGTTTTGTAACCGGTTCCTGAAGAGACTCCTTATCATCTCTCTTTTCTTGTTCAACATTTGCCTTTCTGAGCTGCAATTAATGCGCCTCCCAAGACACCACAGACCTCTGCTTTTCCCTTACCAGGTTCAGACTTATTTTCTTTTGCCAAGTGTCATTAGCCGATGCCGTCACAGAGGCTACCAGCAGTCAGGATGCTTCCGTGACTTCCCCCCCCAATGTTGAGGGGTTTTTAAAAGAGACTGAGGGCACACGTAGCATTCACCTCTCACAGACGAACAGCCGCTGCGGGACTATATTTTAGAGCGGAGATTAGAATGCCACCCTTACCACGCCCACAAATTATTACTGAGACCAATACTTACTTTACGAATTAACCAGTTTATTAAAGAACGGCTACACTAAGGGATAAGGTTTAGGAAAAATGTGGAAATGGCAAATGGCTACCAGGGATATATCAGGGAAGTAATGCAAAAGTACTGTGCCCTTAAGATGTACTCTCTGAGGGTTGCGGATCAAAGGAGAGGGAGGGAGGAAGGCAAACCCGATGAAATTACTCCTTAAAAAGAGGTTGCGATGTGTGTGCGAGTATGAGGAGCAGAATTGGGGTAGGGCAAAAGGGGGTTGTGCGATTTTGTTACCCTCCTGTTTCAATATGCAGCTTCCGGTGCAATGACTTTTTCTTCTGGTGAGCGGGTCCATGGGGGGGTGCAGTTCCTGCGGTGAAAGCGATGGCAGCGGTTCCCCTCTGGCGGCTTCTCCCCCGGCGGTGGCAGCAGTGGCGGCAGCGGTGGTTTCGGGGGAGGCAGCCCCCTCATGGCTTGGCAGCGGTGGCGACT
>NW_009954220.1:92911-98546 GCF_000747805.2 Chaetura pelagica
GGTGACTTGGGTTCGATTCCCAGGGCAGGCAGGCAGGCAGGTTAGCAGGCTTGGCAGAGTCCCGGTGCCAGGCTCTGCAGCAGGGCAAGTCAGATCAGCGGCAGGGGGTTGTTCCCACACAAGTGCCCAAGCAGGCAGCTGCTCATCTGCAAAACCCATTGCCTTTTATACCCCAGTGACCCCCTGTCCAGTCAGTGTCACCGCCGCAATGCATGCTTTTACATTCTCCTCATGAACATACTAATGTTCAGAGCCAATTAGCATCCATGGGTCCCAAGTTAGGGCGGTAACTATTAGGGGCAATTCATAATTTGTTGCCCATTCTTCCTGCCTTGTATCACATCCTTTGTTTTGCTTTTTTTTGTCCTTGAGCAGCAGGCCTGTTTTTGTCTGTTAGCTGGGTATAATCAGCAGAAGGCTTTTGCTGACTTAAAAGGCATTTTGTTTAGTCTTATGTGGAGAAAGAAGATGGGCCATTTCCCACACCAAGTCTCTTATCTGTTCTGCTATGATTGCCGGGGACTACCAGTGTTCCTCAGCCCAATTATACCCTTTTGGGGTTGGACAAGTTTCATACTCTTTGAACAAATCCAACAGTGGGGAGCAGTCAAGATCAGGCACAATCTGGGCTGCCATGACCTTTTGTCACAGAAATTAGTTCTCTTTGATACAGTTATCCCCTTTCACAGAACCTCCTTACCGCTTCTCACAGAGAATCCCACTTCTGACATCAATTAAATGTCATGTTCCACAAAGTGGGTACGGCACTATCACATCCCACAAGGTGGGTATGGCAAGAGTTCCCCAGAGGTAGGGGTCGACCCAGGGAGATTCGGATCCAGTCCTTCTCTCTTAATTAATCTCTTTTAACAACCCATTCAGCGAGATTAAGCTTGAGTATTCTCTGCACATTACTCTAGGAGTAAGACCATTATCCAGGAGGTTTTCACAAAACACACCTTTACTTAAAATTGAGTAAGATTATAAAGCTTGTCAAAAACACACCACACTATACAGTGAAGCATGTGCACATCCAAGCCATGAGCAGCCAGCTTCTCTAGGAGAATGCTGTGGGAAATCTTGTCAAAGGCCTTGCTAAAGCCAAGGTAGACAACATCCACAGCCCTTCCCTCATCCAATAAGCGTGTCACCCTGTCGTAGAAGAAGATCAGGTTAGTCAAACAGGACCTGCCCTTCATGAACCCATGTTGACTGGGCCTGATCACCTGGTTGTTTTTCTCTGCTCCTTCCCTCCTCTGGTTTGGTGAATCAAGAGAATGAAAATATCTCTTGCTTGATACTTGCTTTAATGGGATTTGGACACAGTAGGAGTGACAAATAAGCAACCTTTCTGTCCTATCCCATTGGCTGCATATCACTTCTCCATCTCTCCTCCCCAGATGCTTGGCAGCTTTTGCTTCAAGTTTGTCTGCCCAGCATCCCATATTGTCCCTACACCAGGATGTGAGTCAGAGTTCTTATCCCAAATCTGGGTTCTTCACCTGGTGTGCAAAGAGTCAATCAACACACTGATTCAATATATTTGTCTTTATTTCTGTTCTTCAGAGGAGGGTGCCAGCTGTCTAACACCAGCCAACACACCTTTCAGGAAACAAATATAGTCTTACATACAAAATAGCAACAAAGTAGAATCTACAACAAATACATAACTGGTTAATGATGATTCATTCACCACTCCTAAATATACATATGTGTCTAAGCACGTTTAAAACATTTAGGGAGGTTACCCAATTATCATGCTTGTTATTCACAAGTGGGTGTGTATTTTAGTATTATAATTACCTACAGTTACTATAGGATAGACTTTTATCTTGACTTTGTTCCAAAATCATGCATACATTTCTAAGTCAGCAACCATAAAACCACTAAGCAGAAATTTACATCTTGCTTATCTCTGGATTCTCTGTGTTGTCCTTGTCTAGACACTTTCCAAGGAGTCAAGGTGACCAAGGTCAGGTACTCCTTCATAAATTCATAGAATCATAGAATCACAGACTGGTTTGGGTTGAAAGGCATCTTAAACATCATCTAGATCCAACCCCTCTGCATTGGCAGGGACACCTCGCACTAGATCAGGTTGCTCAGAGCCCCATCCAACCTGGCCTGGAACACTTCCAAAAGGGGGCTTCCACAACTTCTCTGAGCAACCTGTTCCAGTGTCTTACCACCCTCACACTAAATAATTTCTTCCTAATATCTAACCTAAATCTCCCCTCTTCCAGTTTTAAACCATTCCTCCTTGTCCTATTGCTACAAGCCCTTGTAAAAAGTCCCTCCCCAGCTTTCCTGTAGGCCCCCTTCAGGTACTGGAAGGCTGCTATAAGGTCTCCTCAGAGCCTTCTCTTCTCCAGGCTGAACAACCCCAACTCTCAGAGAATGAGGAGAGAGATGCTCTGGATTGAAAACTAAACTAGACAGCTTTAATTAAACACTAATAATAAAAGATATACAATTATACACAAATGCGTTTGGGTATGTGCAAACCCCTATTGCCTCCCACCCCCAGCAACTCCCACAGCACTCTCCTTAGCTGCAAACAGTCCCGAAAAGTCCCGGACTGCTGCCAGAGAGAGAGCAGAGTTATGAGGGTCAGGAGAGCTCGAGTCTAGGGGTTGATGGTAATGGATGGACGGAGCCCTCCCTGGACCCTGGCCATGGATAGAAGAGAAGGAAAGAAGAAGCAGGAAGGAAGTTGTCTTCTGTGATCTCTGACCTTTCTCTGAGCTTATGTAGATATATGGAATATATCTCTGGCCAATTTTGCTGTCTGTCTAATTCAGCCTCCTACAAGGGGGTCATAGATCTTCCCGTAGTGCCTGAGCCGGCAAAGACGTGACCTTGGCGTCCCACCAATAACATAAACATTCCAGCGTTATGAGTCCCAGCTGGAGCACTTACTACTAGCTAAAAGAGAGCTTACTGAAGGAAGAAAAAATCAGTAAAAGGAAAATTGGCTTCATCCTGGCTCAAACCAGGACATGCAGCTGAGTTGGCACTTGCTTTGCTAGCTGCTGTTGCTATTTTGGGGGGGGAATTACTGCCTAATATTGAGTCTTTTTAACCAGGAAGACCTGCATGTGGTAGGGAACATTATCTGCAGTTTGTCTTCCTGCCTCCATCTATTGGGAGGACAAAATGAATGCAACACAGCCAAACAGATTTTGGAGAGCTGGAAAAAGAAAATGACCAGACATGAACTCTTCCTCAAATTGTATTTTTTTGAAATATTTTTACTTCAACTTGATTGTTTTTGAACAATAGTTGCAGGTTTGAGAACATTTTTGTAAGCTCGTAAGGTTTTCATTGAAATGCAATTATAAGTTTAGATTATGCTTGCTGTGAAGGGCAAGTGAAAGCCACAAGTGCTTTAATAGGTGGGGAGTGGAAGGCCTACTGTTTAGAGAACTTGATCCCAAATACTTATGGTTATTGAGTTTAAAAGCAGATAGGCTTTATTTATTTTAAAAACCTAAACACTTATAAATAATTGTATTTGTGTTATGAGTAGAGACATTGTTTATTAAAACCAGGACGTAACAATATGAGCAGTATTCTGTTAGTGATTGCAAGTCAGTGCAAAGCATGCTTGTATTGTGGTTTAACCCCAGCTGGCAACTAAGTACCACACAGCTGCTTACTCACTCCCTGCCCATATGCCAGGCTAAACTATAGCAGTTGCTCTGTCACCCAATGACCCCTCCTTAGCTGAGGAGAGGAGACCTGTGGGTTGAAATTAAAACAAATTTAATGAAACAGCAAAACTAATATTAATACTAATGCAAATATAAACTATGCAAAGTTATACTCAGCCCAATTAATGTACTTGTCCTATCAGTGGACATCACTGAGAAGAGCCTGGCTCTATCCTGACACTCACCCTTTCCATATTGTAAACATTAATGAGGGGGGTTGTAGAGTCACCTTTTCAGGAGACATTCAAAACCTGCCTGGACATGTTCTGTGTCACCTATTTATGGGATCCTGCTCTGGCAGGCAGGCTGGACTAGATGGTCTTTTGAGATCCTTTCCAATCTGTGATTCTGTGAAGTGGGAAAGCCATCCTCAGGAGCAGAATGATGACCCTTAAGAGGAGGAAGAAGAACCTCCTTTCCTTAGTCAACTTCTTCCTTTATAATGCATGTGATGTTTATAGTATGGGATACACCTGTTAGCCAGCTTGAGTCAGCTACCCTGGCTTTTGCCCCTCCTAGCTTAAGCTCCTGGCTGACTTGAATCTGCTAATGGCCTGCATACCATGTTTGGCCTATGATTCCAAACAAAACCAGGACACCGCATGATGGGATGGGGAAGAGAATCAGAAGGGTGAAAGTGAGAAAGCTAGTGAATTGTGATAAAGACAGTTTAATAGGTAAAACAAAAGCTGCACATGCAAGCAAAGCAAAATGAGGAATTCCTTCACTAATTTCCATCAGCAGGCAGATGTTCAGCCATCTCCAGGAAAGCAGGGCTCCATCAAGTGTAAGCGTTACTTAGGAAGACAAATACCATCACTCCAAAGCTCAGCAATAACAGAAACATCCCTGTATTATCAAAACTGTTTCCAGCACAAATCCAAAACATAGCCCCATAGTACCTACTATGAAGAAAATTAACTCTACCCCAGCCAAAATCAGCACAGCTTAGAAGCTGTTGCTGTTAGTGGGGATTTCACATTTTGAGTATTTGAGCTTGTCTATGTAGAGAGGGGAGGGAGAAAGTCGCATATTATATAGCAAAAAGTATTTCTTCAGTAATTAAAATATATTTTTGTCTTACACCATTTCAGCTACTTGCTTAATTTGTGAGGTTTATTCCCACTAAAGAAAGCCTAGTAGCCAGATGGCACTAATGTTTTAAAAGTTGAGCGATGATATTTGGGAAGTATCCAACTGGAATATGCTGCGCTTTGCCTAGGTACCTTAGATTTAGTACACAGTAGGAAGACTTCTGTCCTGGTTTAAACCAGGATTAAGCCAATTTTCTTTTTACTGATTTTTTTTTCTTCAATTAACTTTCTTTTAAGTAGCACAGCGAGTTTTCCAGCTAGTGGACTGATAACGCTCAGTGTTTATAGCTACTGCCGAGAGAGCAAGGACACTTTGCTCTGCGTGTTGAATCTACTACTTTGGACATTAAAGGAGCAGAAGACTCGTATCTACAACCGTTCCATAGGGAGGAGTGGACTAGACAGATGGCAAAATCAGTGAACCAAAGTATTCCATCCATATATCTATGTAAGACTCAATATTAATTCAGGGATCACAGAAGTCAAGCCTCTTCTTCCCTTCTCTTCCATTCATGGCTGGCACCCAGGGACAACTCCATCTATCCATCTCCTTTGATCCCTAGGCCCATGCGTTCCTGATCCTCATAACTCTACCCTCAGCTCCTGTCTCATCTGTCACTATCTCTGTAGTAGTTCAGGACATTTTGAAACTGCTCACAGATAAGGAGAGTGCCGTGGGGGGAGGTAATAAGGGTTTTGCACATTCCTGCACATACTTGTATATATTTGTACATATTTTCTTTTATCATTAGTCTTTCATTAAAGCTGTCTAGTTTAGTTTTCAATCCAGAAAGTCTCTCTCTCTCTCTTCATTATCTCCTTTCCCTA
>NW_009954220.1:98585-125467 GCF_000747805.2 Chaetura pelagica
ATTGGTATAATTGTCAATCCCAAGTCAAATCATGACAACTTCAAATGTGTTTATCACTGCAGTGGCTTGAAAGAACAAATAAGACTACTATGTAGAATACGAAGAATGCCTATAAACTTAGAATCATAGAATCACAGAATCATCCTGGTTGGAAGGGACCTTGAAGATCATCAAGTCCAGTCATAACCTAAATCCTCCTACCATAACCTAATTTACCTGTTCAGTGCTTAAATCATGTTGCTAAGCACTATATCTACATCTTTTAAATACTTCCAGGGATAGTGACTCCACTACCTCCCTGGGCAGCCTGTTCCACTGTCCAACATTGTCAACTTGTAGTTGATTCTGATAGATTATTCAAATTGTTGTCAGACTGTATTTGCTTACACATAAACAGATGTTCACCTGCTCTCAATCAGGTTAGCAACTCCAAACCTAGTTATGCCTATTTTAAACAACTGTTAAATCCTATGCTTCAAATAATTTCTGGTTTCACGAAAGCTTCATTTTTCTAATGGGTCTGAAACACAGAATATTTCTGGTTGAAAAAAATCTTTAAGATCAAGTCCAACCATTAAGCTAACTCTACAGAATCCAGTGCTAGAACATGTATTTTAAACACTTCCAGGGATGGTGATTCAACCACCTCCCTGGGCAGCCTGTTCCAATGTTTGATAACCCTTTCAGTGAAGAAGTTTCTTCTAATATCAGATCTAAACCTTGCCTGGCACCACTTGAGCCCATTTCCTCTCATTCTGTCACCTGTTACTTGGGAGAAGAGACTGACCCTCACCTCGCTACAACTTCCTTTCAGGTAGTTGTGGAGAGCGATAAGGTCTCCCCTCAGTCTCCTCTTCTCTAGACTAAACAACCCCAGTTCTCTCAGCCTCTCCACATAAGACATGTTCTCCAAACACTTTCCCAGTTTCATTGCCCTTCTTGGGACTCGCTGCAGCATGTCGATGTCTTTCTTGTAGTGGGCGGCCCAAAAATGAAGACAGTATTCAAGGTGTGTCCTCACCAGTGCCAAATACAGGGGGACAATCACTTCCCTAGTACTGCTGGCCTCACTATTTCTGATACAAGCCAGGATGCTGTTGACCTTCTTGACCACCTGGGCACATGCTGGTTCGTGTTTAGCCATCTGTTGACCAACATCCACAGGTCTTTCACAGCTGGGCAGCTTTCTAGACACTCTTCCCCAAGACCTAGAGCATTGCATGCAGTTATTATGACTGAAGTGACACTTATTATGACTGAAGACCTGACACTTGGCCTTGTTGAGCCTTGGCCATCGAGCCAGCCTGTTCAGGTCCCTCTGTAGAGCCTTCCTACCCTCAGGCAGATCAACACTCCCTCCCAACTTGCTGTTATCTGCAAACTGACTGAGGGTGCATTCAATCCCTTCATCCAGATCACTGATAAAGACATTAAAGCAGAACTGGCCCAAACACTGAGCCCTGGGGAAGGCCATTTGTGACTGGCCACCAGGTGGATTTAATTCCATTCACCACAACTCTTTGGGCCCAGACATCTAGACAGTTTTTTACCACTAAGCAGGTCACTTTGTCATAGAAGATTAGGTTTGTCAAGCAGGACATACCTTTCATGAACCCATGCTGACTAGGCCTATTTCAGGTCTATTTCAGTTTGAAACCATTACCCCTTTTCCTATTTCTACATGCCATTGCAAAAAGTCCCTCCCCAGCTTTTCTGTAGCCCCTTCAGATACTGGAAGGCTGCTGTAAGATCTTCCCAGAGCCTTCTCTTCTCCAAGCTTAACAACCCCAACTCTTTCAGCCTGTTTTCATAAGAGAGGTGCTCCAACCCTCTGATCATCCTTGCGTTCCTCCTCTGGATGCACTCCAACAGTTCCATAGCCTTCCTGTATTGGGGGCCCCAGAACAGGACAGTAGCCCAGGTGGGGTCCCACGAGAGTGGAGTAGAGGGGGAGAATCACCTCATGCTTCTTTTGATGTACCCCAGGATACAGTTGGCTTTATGGGCTGCCAGCACACATTGCTGGTTCATGTTGAGCTTCTCATCACCCAACACCCCCAAGTCCTTCTCCCCAGGGCTGTTCTCAATCCATTCTCCACCCAGCCTGTATTTGTGCTTGGGATTGCACTGACCCAGGTGCAGGACCTTGCACTTGGCCTTGGTGAACTTAATGAGGATGGCATGGACCCACCTCTCAAGCCTGTCAAGATCCCTCTGGATGGCCTCCCTTCCCTCCAGCATGTCAACCTCACCACACAGCTTGATGTCACTAGCAAACTTGCTGAGGGTGTACTCAATACCACTGTCCATGGTGCTGACAAAGATGTTAAGCAGCACCAGTCCTAGTACCAACCCTTGAGTAACGCAACTCATCGCTGGTCTCCATTTGGACATTGAGCCATTGACCACTACTCTTTGAGTGTGACCATCCAGCCAATTCTTTATCTACTGAGTGGTCCATCCATCGAATCTATATGTCTCCAATTTAGAGATAAGGTTGTCATGCGAGACAGCATCAAATGCTTTGCACAAGTCCAGGTAGATTGCATCAGTTGCTCTTCCCTTCAGAAGGATCCATGATCTTGCCAGGCACAGAGGTGAGACTGACTGGCCTGTAGTTCCTTGTGTCTTTGATTTTTCCCTTTTTCAAACTGGGGGTTATGTTTCCCTTTTTCAGTCAGTGGGAACTTCATCAGACTGCCAGGACTTTTCAAATATGATGGAAAGCAACTTTGTACATTCATCTGCCAGTTTCCTCAGGAGCCACAGATGGAGCTCACCACATCTCATGGACTTGTGCACCTTCAGGTTCTTTAGATGGTCTCAAACCTGCTCTTCTCCTACAGTGGGCAGATCTTCCTTTTCCCATTCCCTGCCTTTGCCTTCTGCAGCTTGAGTGGTGTAGTTTGAGCCCTTGCCAGTGAAGACTAAGGCAAAGTAGTCATTGAGTACCTTAGCCTTCTCCATATCTCGCATGACCTGGCCTCCTGTTTCCTTCTGGAGAGTACCCACATTTCCCCTAGTCTTCCTCTGATCGCTGATGTACCTGTAGAAGCTTTTCTTGTTGCCCTTGATGTCCCTGGCCAGACTGAATTCTATCTGGGCTTTAGCTTTCCTAACGTGATCCCTGGCTGCTCAGACAACTTCTCTTTGTACTCCTCCCAGGCTACGCCTCCTTGCTTCCACCCTCTGTAGACTTTTTACATCTAAGTGTGTTCAGGAGCTCCTTGTTCATCCGTGCAGGCCTCCTGGCATTCTTGTCTGCCTTCCTCTTCATTGGGACACATTGTTCCTGGGCTTGGAGGAGATGATCCTTGGATACTGAGCAGCTTTCTTGGGCTCCACTTCCCTCCAAGGCTTTATGCAATGGTACCCCACCAAGGAGATCTCTGAAGAGGTCAAAGTCTGCTCTTCTGAAATTCAGGGTAGCAAGCTTGCTTCATACCTTCCTGGACTCCTTTGCCCTTCAGGACTGCCTCCCAAGGGACTCTGTCAACCAGTCTCTGAAACAGGCCAAAGTCTGCCTGATGGAAGTCCAAGATGGCAGTTTTGCTGACCCCCCCTCCTTACTTCTCCAAGAATAGAGAACTCTATCATTCTGTGGTTGCTGTGCCCAAGATGGCTTTCAACCATCACATCCTCCACAAGTTCATTACTGTTGGCAAACAGCAGGTCCAGCAGGGCACCTTTCTAGTTGGCTCACTCACTGTCTGTGTCAGAAAGTTATCCTCCACACACTCTAGGAAACTCTGGGACTGTTCCCTCTCTGCTGCATTATGTTTCCAGCCGACACCTGGGGAGTTTAAGTCCCCCAGCAACAACAAGAACAAGCAATCAAGAGACTTCTCTAAGATGTCTGTAGAATATTTTATCTGTGTCTTCATTCTGGTTGGGCGGTCTATAACAGACTCCAACCAGGATGTCTGCTTTGTTGGCCTTCCCCCTGATTCTTACTCAGAAACACTCAACCGTATTGTAACTATTGCTAAGTTCCAGTCATTCATAGCACTCCCTAACATACAGGGCCACCCCACCTCCTCTCCTTCCTTGCCTATCCCTTTTGAAGAGCTTGTAGCCTTTGATTGCAGCACTCCAGTCATGTGAGTCATCTACCACGTTTCTGTGATGTGGTTTCATTTCCCAGCTTTACTCAGCTTTCCCTCACTGTGAATTTTTCTTTTAATCAGAAAAAAAAGACATTTTTTTTAACAGTCATGTTACACAAATGCAGTTTTTAAAGTGATGCTACACAAATGCGATTATACAACATATAACATAAAAATATAATAAAATATAACATAATTTTGAGACCACGCAGCAGCGCAGAGCAGAGAGAGACAGTGGCACCAGTGAGAACTGTTTCTTTTAATTACTGAGAGAGTTTGAGATGGGACCGGGCTTCTCGGAGACGGTGAAGCCAGGGCAGAATGGGGAGACCTGAGACTGAGCAGGAATCCTGAGGAGCCGGAAGGCTGACATGGCGGGGGAGGTGTCTGAGAGCCGCGGCAAAATTTGAAAGTGGCCATCTCGGCAGTTTGCTTAGACCATGTGACAGCGCGGAGCAGAGAGAGACAGCAGCCATCGCAGAGAGCGGCACAAGTCGGGTTAGTGGGTGTGCTCGAGGGCATGCGAGGAGCAGCAAACAGCGGTTGATTTTCTTTAGCTAGAAATACAATCATGGTCACAATACAGCCAAAAGCCGCAGCAAGAAAGAATGTGGGAACTCAGACTGAGCTTCTGTGCAGACATGCAGCTGTGTGGGTCTCCAGCTGCAGTGAATGCCTGAGCCTGGCACTTATACTTGTGTGTGGTGTGAGCAAATAAATTATCTGCTCAGGCAGGTAGTTGACTTGAGGGAGAAGGTAGAAAGGTTGAGAACGATCGGAGAATGTGAAAGCGAAATACAATGGTGGAGTCACACCCTGAGGCAAGGGCAGAAGGAAAAAGCTCTGGAAGAAGTGATGGATCCCCTCCCCTCCTGTCATCAGACAGATGGAGGGGACCCACGGGTCAGGGAGGAATGGAGAGAGGTCCCTCCTTGGATAGGCAAGAGAAAACCCTCACACCGCCCCCCCCACTCCCAGTTGCCCTTGAAAAATAGGTATGAGGCTTTGGAACTTCAGGGCCAGGCAAATTAAGATGAGAGGAAGATTCATCTAGTGAGTCACCTAGGGCTTGTCACTCACCCCCACGCCTTAGGACTTCTTCAACTAAGAATAAAAGGAGAGTAATTGTGGTGGAACAGAAGGGGCCATTTGTCAACCAGACCCATCCCACAGGGAAGTCTGCTGCCTCCCTGGGGCTTGAATTAGAGATGTTAAAAGGAAACTCTCTGATCTGGTACAGCCCTCTGATTATTACCCATTGCTAGTCATCCAGGTTGGTGATTATGAGATTGCAGAGAGAAGTCCAAAGGCTATTAAAAAGGACTTCAAGGCACCGGGGCGACTATCTGAAGGCTCAGGCGCGCAGGTGGTGTTTTCATCACTTCCTCAAGTGGTAGGAATAAATACTACAAGAGGACGGAAAACATACCTAATCAATGCGTGGCTCATGGGCTGGTGCCATTGTCAAAACTTTGGGTTCTTTGATCACAGGGAATTTTTTATGGCACTGGGTCTGCAGGTGACAGATGGAATACATCTGTCTCCAAGGGGCAAAAAGATTCTTGCAGGGGATCTGGCAGGGCTTGTTGAAAGGGCTTTAAACTAGGCTTGAAGGGGGATAGGGATAAAACTAGGCTCACTAGAGACAAGCCTAGGAAAGGTCTGCTGTCTGCCATCCCACTTGAAGTGGGAAATGGAGATAAATATGACAACAAAAACACAGGGCATGCTAATGGGTTGCTAATTGGGAAAGTGGCTGGGAATAGTCAGAAACCAAAAGTGAAAGCTAATTGCTCAACTGAGCCTAGGGGTGGTGTGCCCATGTCAGGGAAGAAGTAACCCAGCTCAAGTGTATTTACACCAATGCACACAGCATGGGAAGCAAAAAGATAGAGCTGGAAGCCCTGTGTTTGCGCTAACAGGTTAGTAACCATGGTCAGCTAGTCAGACAACCATACTGGAGGCCCAGCTTAAATGCCTTTATACAATGCATGCAGCATGGGGAATAAAAAGGAGGAATTAGAGATAAGGGTGAGCCTGCAGGGCTATGATCTCATTGGCATCACTGAGACCTGGTGGGATGGCTCCTATGACGAGCGTCAGAATGGAGGGTTATAAACTCTTTAGGAAGGACAGACAGGGGACACGTTGTGGGGGTGTTGCCCTCTATGTCAAAGACCAGCTGGAGTGCATGGAGCTCTCCCTGGGGATGGATGAGGTGCCAACAGAGAGCTAATGGGTTAAGATTAAGGGGAAGAAAGGCCAAGATGACATCATGGTAGGGGTTTGCTAAAGATTGCCTGAGCAGGAGAATAATATAGACAAGGCACCATATAGACAGATAGAAGTAGCTTCACATTCACAAGCCATGGTCCTCATGGGAGACTTCAACAACCCTGACATCTGTTGGAAGAACAACTCTGCTAAACGCAAACAATCCAAGAGGTTTCTAGAGTGCAAGGATGATAACTTCCTTTTCCATGTAATCGAGGAACCAACAAGGAGAGGTGCTATGCTGGATCTTGTCCTTACCAATGAGGAAGGGCTGGTGAAGGATGTCAAGCTCAAGGGCAGCCTTGGCTGTAGTGACTGTGAAATGGTGGAGTTCAAGATCCTTAGGGCAGCAAGGACTCACAGTAAGCTTACTACCCTTGACTTCAGAAGGGCAGATTTCGGCCTCTTCAGGGATCTGCTCAAGAAAGTATCATGGGATAACATCTTGGAGGGTAGAGGGGCCCATGAAAGCTGGCTGATATTTAAGGATCACCTTCTCCAGAGTGTTGCATCCCAACTAAGAGAAAGTCAGATAGAAACTCCTAGAGGCCAGCATGGATGAGTAAGCAGCTCCTAGAAAAGCTCAAACTGAAGAAGGAAGCATACAGAGGGTGGAAGCTAGGGCAGGTATCCTGGGAGGATTACAGAGAGGTTGTCCGAGCAGCTAGGCATCAGGTTAGGAAAGCCAAATCCCTGCTAGAATTAAATCTTGCCAGAGATATTAAGAACAATAAGAAAAGCTTCAATAGGTATGTTGGGGAGAAAAGGACAAAGAGAATGTAGGCCCTCTCCCGAAGGAAACGGGTGAGGTAGCAACATGGGATATTGAGAAGGCTGAGGTCCTCAATGACTTCTTTGCTTCAGTCTTCTCTGGCAAGTGCTCCAGCCTCAATACAAAGGCCACAAGAGTTGAAAGCAGAGCCTGGGAGAGTTAGTTACCCCCCACTGTAGAAATAGAGCAGGTTCATGACCATCTAAAGAACCTGAAGGTGCATAAATATATGTTACCTGATGGGGTTCACCCACAGGTCCTAAGGGAGTTGGCAGATGCAGTTGCTAAGCCTCTGTCCATCATATTTGAGAGGTCATGGAAGTCTGGTGAGGTTCCCACTGATTGGAAAAAAGGAAACATACCCCCTATGTTTAAAAAGAGGAAAAAGGAAGACCCAGGGAACTACAGGCTGGTCAGTCTCACCTCTGTGTCTGGCAAGGTCATGGAGCAGATCCTCCTGGAAAGTCTGCTAAGGCACATGGAAAATAAAGAGGTGATTGGTGACAGCCAACATGGCTTCACTAAGAGCAAGTCATGCCTGACCAATCTGGTGGCCTTCTACAACAAGGCTACAGAGATGGTGGCAGAGCAACTGATGTCGTCTACCTGGATTTGTGCAAGGCATTTGACACTGTCCCACATGACATCCTGGTCTCTGAACTTACAAGGCGTGGATTTGACAGATGGACCACTCAGTGGATAAGAAATTGGCTGGATGGCCGCACCCAGAGGGTTGTGGTCAATGGCTCAATGTCCAAATGGAGGCAGGTGACGAGTGTTGTCCCTCAGGGGTCAGTATTGGGACCAGTTCTGTTCAACATCTTTGTTGGAGACATGGTCAGTGAGACTGAGTGTATCCTCAGCAAGTTTGCTGATGATACCAAGCTGTGTGGTGTGGTTGACACCCTAGAGGGAAGGGACACCATCCAGAGGGACCTTGACAGGCTGGAGAGGTGGGCCAATGCCAATCTCATGAAATTCAACAAGGCCAAGTGCAAGGTCCTGCACCTGGGTTGGCACAACCCCAGGCACAAATACAGGCTGGGGGGGAATGGCTACAGAGCAGTCCCAAGGAAAAGGACTTGGAGGTGGTAGTACATGAGAAGCTTGAGATGAGCCGCCGGTGTGTGCTTGCAGCCCAGAGAGCCAACCGCATCCTCGGCTGCATCAAAAGGAATGTTGCTCCAGCACTTGAAAGGGGCCTACAGGAAAGCTGGGGAGGGGCTTTTCATCAGAGAAGATAGTGATAAGACAAGGGGTAACAGTTTTAAACTGAGAGAGGGGAGATTTAGGTTAGATATTAGGAAGAAATTATTCACTACAAGGGTGGTGGGGAACTGGAATGGGTTGCCCAGGGAGGTTGTTGATGCCCTGGAGGTTTTTAAGGCCAGGTTGGATCACGTTTTGTGCAACCTGGTCTAGTGGTAGGGTTCCCTGCTCATGACAGGGGGGTTGGAACTAGATGATCTTTAGGGTCCCTTCCAACCTTAATGATTCTATGATTCTATAATTAAGTATAATAACAAAACATATACAATGTTTTTAATACTGTTTTAAGGCAGTTATGAAGCAAAATACATCTCTGAAACTGATGTTAAGCGGCAAAAAGATATATTTTTTTAATGTTTAGTGTACACAAATGCAGCTATAAAATGGCAAAAAAACCTATTTTCTTAAGGTACTTGAAATTTGTGTGCTATGGCATGCAAGTATTCTACAGGGCTTCTATTGCCATAGTCAGACACAATCTTTGAAAGACTGTCATCAGCTTTCACGTATTTCTTCGATTTGTCCAGAGGACTGTGTCCTGAAGCAAGCTGTTCATAATAGGAATCTCTGCCCTTCTGCACCTTTCAAAGACCATCAATGAACTTCCAGATGGTTGGGTGGCACATTCCCAATTCAGCACAGAGGCAACAATGAGCAGTTTCTGAATGGTTGTTTGTCCAATCCTCAGCGCTCTGTGTTCTCTCAAACAGATTCCACGTGGGTGGGGGAAACAGAGGTCACCTACTGTGTCCTCTCCTACCTGGACAATTATAAAAACATCAAAACACAGATTTAAAAGTTATGTTAGACAAATGCAGATATAGAGCTTCAAAAGATGCAGAATGTCCCCTCCTATTTGGACAACCAATGTAGCATCCTCGAACTACTTAAAAAGAGGTCCAAGTTCTTGAGGCAGGTATTCCTTCAGAGCTGCAACATAGTTGCCCAAGTCCTGAATGGGCATGAATGCTAAGGCTCCAACCATTTTTGCTTGAATTGCAAAGTCTGCCTTCTCGCTGAATTCTTGAATGGCTCCTGTTGATACCATAAGCTTTCTCATATTCTGCTTCAGGTGGAAGAAGCAGCCTTTTAGAGCTGCTTCTTGGAAGCATTCTGTTATGGCATTAATGACAGCCATTTGGTAGTCACAGTTAATGGACTGCGGCCATATGTTGAGTGCCAGTGTTTTAACAGAATCAACCAACCACTTGTACGTGGCACGCTGTTTGTTCAACAGGAGGGCATACAGCACTGGCTGCACACCCCCATACTTCTTTGCTAGCATCACATAGATGTGGGCAAAGAGTTTGGGGGCTATTGAAAATGTGCTGTCCACATACAAGGTGTTGGATGCTTCCAAAATTTGGAACCACCTTTTTTGACAAATATAAGAATCCTTCTGGGTCCGTCTCCAATATTACCAAGCAGGAATTGCTCCAGTACACCTAGAGCTGGTGAATAGGTCTTGTATTCCTCCAGTAATATAAGGTCAACCAGTCTGACTGGGTCTGAAGGTGCTGAATGTAATTTATTTTGCCTTCACCAGATTGTTTTCTGTAGAGCATCTTTTCTCAGAATCTCCGCATGAGCTGCCGAGCTCAAGTTGGTCGTGCACAAATGAATAACTTTGGCTATGCCCTCCAATGTTTCCTCAGCTCGCCGCTTTATTGCTGTCACAAAACCCGCCACTTCAAGATTCACTGCTGAAGGATCATGGGTATGGGCATTCATCTCTTGACCACCTCTCCATTCCTGGTGTGAATCCTGGCTTTACACTGTTTGATCAGTTCACAATGCCAAAATTTAAGAGATTCATCACTTTGGCTGAGCTTATCAAATACATAAAGATATCTATCACAAGGGAACTTTTCCCTTTCTCTCTGGCTTCGAACTGTCACAGCCATCTCACAAGTAGCAGAGAGGCAGAATTATTTTTGCAAAGAAACTGTGTGTATATATAGAAGAGTTCAAGTGTATGACACACAACTTTTAACACATGCTAGTCAATTAATCTCATGTCTTCATTGTGCTTGGCTATCAGAGCTGTCCATCTTCTGCAAATATTTTTGGTTATCTCATGATTAGATAAAAACACATCAATCAAATGTCAGAAACAAAGAAATCACATTTAGATAACAGGAAATGAAACAAGCCTAAGAAACGGAAAATTAATGAAAAAAACATTTCTGTAGCAACAATTTTAAAAATCTTTTTGCAAGCCATTTTATACCTGCATTAATGTACCATCACCATTAAAAATGTTTTTTGCTGCTCAACATCAAAATCAGAGCTCTATTTTGCTTCATAACTGCCTTAAAACACTATTAAAAAACATTAACAGCATTACAAACCACTTTTTGTAATTTTATAATTGTATTCACATGTCACCTGCTGGTCTGTGGAGAGTTGTTGGATGAAAAGAAAGGCCCAGTCCATTGGAGTCTCTTGATCCTCAGGAATGAGACTTGTCTACTGTGTAAATAAAAAATAGGAGGGATTGGAAAGCCTTGGGCATCCGTTCATATCAATACAATGGGCTATTTGACTATCTATACTCATAGCAGATAAAACTACTAGAGAATCTGGCCAGCAAGGTATGTCTCTGTTGCTTTTTTTCATGTTTAGATGCAGTTTGGAACAAGGAAAATGTACCAGTTGGAATTTTGTTCCTAACATCCAAAAGCAGCCTGTGGGGGTACTTCTATATTGTCAGAGCCCCCAAATCTTCCTAACATCAAAATTTTCTGAAAACTAATTCTAGAGCAAATGTCTGCCTGCATAATCCTGAGCATCTAGTTGAAATAAAGCTTGTTTTAGCTTAATATATCAGAATCTCCTTTGCACTTGCCCTCCAACAGAGAGCAGATTATCACTTGCTCCAAAGCAGATTTAGAGTAGTATTTCCAAGGGGACATTGCTTTAGTAATGCAAAGTAGATTTGTTACGTTTTACTTGGGCTGCTTTGGACGTATGTAGTCAAAATCCAAGCAGGGAACCATACATACTCGCTGCCTTCTAGACTAAATTACCAGGTTTTTTGTTACTTGGAATAACCATATTTATAATCTGTTTTCCCTGAGTTAGATGTAGGGGAGGATTGGTGACGCTCTTTTAAGACTATGTTTGGCATAGAAACACATTGAACTATTTCCTGCGGGATGTGAAACATATTACACGCATTAGTCCAACACTTGACTCCAAAAAAACTTGTTTCTCTAGTTTAAAACTGTTATTTCTTTCCTCTGCAGTAATTTGCTATTGTGAACAAAATTATTAATAACTATATGTAGTACTTTAATATTACTTAGTGTCCTCTAGTAGAAAGAATAACATTTGTCGCAAAGGCCACTACTCTAATACAAGTATTTGTATTTCCAGTGGCAAGAGTAACCTGGAATAGGTTTCCCACCGGTTGTCCAAGTTTTATTCTCTTTCCACTTCCCTTCATATCAAAAGAATCTAAAACTATAGACTGGGGAGTGAGATCCAGGAAATAAACTAAATTATGTTAGTATTTGCAGGCCCAAAGCTTGTCACATTTGGTTACCTCACCCTGAGTCCTGGGATTTTTTTGGTCTAGAATAGTCTACGAGCCATTCATTTGGGGCTCTGTTACAAAGAACACCAGGGAGAAGGCCTAATAAAAATGTACAATGTTTAGCAAATGGGAATAATGATACTTAAAAGAGTACATAATATTTTATCAAACAGGCAATGAACAGCATATAATTCTGTATATTATGTAGTGGCATTAAATATACATATTAGTAAGGTAGCAGATGCTGTATTTCTGAAATTGCCAAGTAAAGTAGCAGTCTTTCGCAGCAAGGTGCTGCTTTATGTGAGACTCCTTCACATGTAATGAATAGCTAATTTCAGCTCTATAGTCTGTGAGAGACCAGAGGGGATCAGGGAAGGGGTAGTGTGTTCCAGCAGACAAAACCAGCAGGATGTGCTGAGATGTGCTTTTAATGGAGCAACATTTCAGAGCTCTTGGAGGTAAATTCATAAAGAGGGATGCTTACCTGTTACTTTGTATTCAAATTGAGGAATTATTGCTGCAAATGGACAAGCAGGCATATGAAATGCACATTTATGTTGAGTCTGTGTGGTGGGGCTTTGGTAGCGGGGGAGGGACCACAGAGGTGGCTCCTGTGAGAAGTTGCTAGAAGCTCTCCCAGCTCTAAAAGCTGGACCCACATCTGGCCAAGCCTGAGCCTGTCAGCAATGATGATGAACACCTCAGTGATGAACATATTTAAGAAAAGGATAAAATAAACTTCTAGAAGATCTGCAGCAGAGAGGAGTGGGATGTGAAGGAAATACCTGTGTCACTGAGGTCAGTGAAGAAGGAGAGGGAGGAGGTGCACCAGAGCAGAGATTTCTCTTCAGTCCATGGAGCACCCCATGCCAGAGCAAGTGACTGTGTCTGAAGAAGGCCATGACTGTAGGAAGTCCATGCTAGAGCAGTCTGTTCCTGAAGGACTGCACCCTATGGAAGGGACCCATGGTGGAGCAGTTTGTGAGGAAATGCAGCCCATGGGAAGGACTCGTGTCAGAGGAGTTCCTGAAGGACTCTCTCCTGTGGAAGGGACCCCATGCTGGAGCACGGGAAGAGTGTGAGGAGTCCTTTCCTGAGGAGGAAGGGGCAGCAGAAAATGTGTGATAAACTGACTACAACCCCCATTCCTCAGCCCCCTGTGCCACTGGATGGGAGGAGCTAGAGAAAACGGGAGCAAAGTAATTCAGGCCCAGGAAGAAGAGAGGGGTGGGAGAAGGTGTTTCTAAGATTTGGGTTTGCTATTGTCCTATTCTATTTTGATTGGTGACAAATTATTTTTTTTCCTATGACAAGTCTGTTTTGCCTGTGACCACAATTAGTGAATGAACCCGCCCTGTCCTTGTCTTGATCCATGGGCTTTTTGTTATATTTTCTCAGAAGCACAGAATCACAGAATCATCCTGGTTGGAAAACACTTTGAAGATCATCAAGTCCAACAATAACCTAAATCCCCCAACCATAACCTAATCTACCATTCAGAGTTTAAATCATGTCCCTAAGCACCACATCTATATTTCTGTGAAGCACTGGCAGGGGTGGTGACTCCACTGCCTCCCTGGGCAGCCTGTTCCACTGTCTCAACCACTCTTTTGGTAAATAAATTCTTTCTAATATCTAGTCTAAACCTCCCCTGGTGCAGCTTCAGGCCATCTCCTGTCATTATTCACTTGAGAGAAGAGGTCAACTCCCACCTCCCTACAACCTCCTTTCAGGTAGTTGTAGAGAGCAATGAGGTCTCCCCTCAGCCTCCTCTCCTTCAAACTAAACAATCCCAGTTCCCTCAGCCTCTCCTCATAGGACTTATTCTCCAGACCTTTCACCAGCTTGGTAGCTCTCCTCTGGACATGCTCCAGCAACTCTACATCCATCTTGTAGTGAGGGGCCCAGAAGTGAACACTACTAGAGGTGTGGCCTCACCAATGCCAAGTACAGTACACTTCTCTACTCCGGCTGGCCACATTATTCCTGATGTAGGCCAAGATGCTGTTGGCCTTCTTGGCCACCTGGGCACACTGCTGGCTCATGTTAAGTGGGCTGTCAACCAGCTCCCCATTGATCCAGTCTGTCCAGGTCTCTCTGCAGAGCCTTCCTACCCTCAAGCAAATTGACACTTCCTCCCAGCTTAGTGTCATCTGCAAACTTACTTAGGAAGCACTCAATCCCCTCATCTAGGTCATTAACAAAGATACTGAACAAGACTGAGCCCAAAACTGAACCCTGGGGGACACCACTGGTGACCAGCCGCCAACTGGATCCAACCCCATTCACTACAACTCTCTGGGCTTGGCCAGCCAGCTAGAGAGTGCACCTGTCTATGCCATGAGCCACCAACTTCTCTAGGAGAATGCTGTGAGAGACAGTGTCAAAGGCCTTTCCAAAGACCAGATAGACAACGTCCACAGCTCTTCCCTCATCCACCAGGCAGGTCACCTGATCATAGAAGATCAGGTTAGTCAAGCAGGACCTGCCTTTCCTGAACCCTTGCTGGCTGGGCCTGATTCCATGGCTATTCTGCACTTGCCATGTGAGTGCACTCAAGATGAGCCTCTCCATGATTTTCTCTGGTACCGAGGTCAGGCTGACAGGCCTGTAGCTCCCAGGATCCTTCTTTGGGCCCTTCTTGTAGATGGGCATCACATTGGCAAGCCTCCAGTTGTCTGGGACATCCCCTGGAGGAGGACTGTTGGTAGATGATGGAGAGAAGCTTGGCAATCTCCTCTGCCAGCTCTCCCAGTACACTTGGGTGAATCTCATCTGGCCCCTGAGTGTCTAGGTGCTGCAGCAGGTCTCTGACTGCATCCTCATGGATTGTGGGGGAGTTGTTCTGCTCTCCATCCTTATATTCCATCTCAGGAGGTTGAATATCCTGAGGGCAGCTGGCCTGACTATTAAAGATGAAGAAGTCATTAAGTATCCATATATAGCATATGACAAGGTGTAACCATTTCATACTGGAAAAGGATAGATTTAGATTAAACATTTGTCACCGTTTGACTCAGGATTGACAACAGTTCGTAAAACCTTTTTTTATTGTCCTTTATGGTACTGGCCAGATGGAGCTCCAGATGGGCTTTCTAATTTTCTCTCTGTATGTCCACAGAAGCTCCCTATACTCATCTTGAGTTTCCTGTCCTTCCTTCCAAAGGTGGTAGACTCTCTTTTTCTCCCTGAGTCCCAGCAAAAGCTCCCTGTTCAGCCAGGCCACTCGTCTTCCCCGACAGTTCATTTTACAACACATGGGGACAGCCTGCTCCTGCGCTTTTAAGACTTCCTTCTTGAAGAGCATCCAGCCTTCCTGAACCCCTTTGACCCTCAGAACTCACTCCCAAGGGACTCTCTTTACCAGTGTTCTAAACAGGCTGAAGTCTGCCCTCTGGAAGTCCATATTGGAGGTTTTGGTGACCCCTCTCCTTATTTCACTAAGTATCGAGAATTTAACTATTTCATGGTCGCTAAGCCCAAGACAGCCTCCAACCTCCACATCCCCCACCACTCCTTCATTGTTACTGAACAGCAGGTCCAGTAAGGCACCTCCCCTGGTAGGCTCACTTACCAGCTGTGTTAGGAAGTTGTCTTCCATACACTCAAGGAGCCTCCTAGCCTGCTTGCTTGTGGCTGAGCTATTGTTCCAGCAAGATGTATGGTAGGTTAAAGTCCCCCCACCAGAACTAGGGCTGGCGATTTTGAGACTTCTGCCAGCCGCCTGAAAAGTGTTTTGTCTGCTTCCTCATCCTAGTTGGGTGGTCTGTAGCAGACTCCCAACAGGATATCTGCCTTATTTGCCTTCCCCCTCATCTTTACCCACAAACACTCCACTTTGTCATCACTATCATTGAGCTCTATACAATCAAAGCACTCCTTGATGTATAGAGCCTCCCCACCTCCTCTCTTTCCTTGCCTATCCCTTCTGAAGAGCTTGTAACCATCTATTGAAGCATTCCAGTCCTGAGTTCCATCCCACCATGTTTCTGTGATGGCAGCTAGGTTGTAGTTATCTTGCTGCACAAGGGCTTCCAGCTCCTCCTGGTTATTTCCCATGCTGTGTGCATTGGTGTAAATTGCACTTGAGCTGGGTTATCAATTTCATCCTTGACATGGGCACACCACCCTTAGAATCATCTAGTGTAAACCTGGTTTTAGCCCCTGCCTCCTTCCAACCTAGTTTAGAGCCCTATCAATGAGCCCCGCCAACTTCTGCACACAAATCCTTCTCCCCTTTTGAGAAAACTGAACTTGGTCTGTCCTCGGCAGGCCTGGTGTCACATAAGTGTTCCCATGATCAAAGAAACCAAAATTCTGCTTGTGGCACCAGCTCCTGAACCACATGTTAAGCATCTGTGTTTTCCTATTTCTCTCAGTCTTCATTGTAGTCTTCCCTGTTACTTTCCTGCCACCTCGTTATTAATCCATGCAGGCCTTCTGTTTTTTTTACCTGACTTCCTCTTTGTTAGGACACATTGCTCTTGGGCTTGGAGGGGGTGATACTTGAATATTGACCAGCTTTCTTGGGCTCCTCTTCCCTCCAGGGCTTTATCCCATGGTACCCCACCAAGCAGGTCCTTGAAGAGGCCAAAGTCTGTTCTCCTGAACTCCAGGGTAGTGAGTTTGCTGTGTGCCCTCCTTGCTGCCCTAAGGGCGTTGAACTCCACTATTTCTTGCTCACTGCAGCCAAGCCTGCCTATAGGTTTCACATTCCCTGCCAGCCCCTCCTTGTTGGTGGGAACAAGGTCCAGCATAGCACTTCTCCTTGTTGGTTCCTCTATCACTTGGAAAAAGAATGTATCACAATGCATTCCAGGAACCTCTTGGATTGCTTATGCCCTGCTGTGTTGTCCCTCCAACAGGGTGGTTGAAGTCCCCCATGAGGACTAGGGCTACTCCTATCTGTCTATAAAGGGCTTCATCTGCTCAGTCTTCCTTGTCATATGGCCTGCAGCAGACCCCCACTATAATGTCCCCTGTCCCTGCGCTCCCTTTAATCCTGACCCATAAGCTCTCAGTTGGCTCCTCATCCATCCCTAGGCAGAGGGCTTGACACGGCCCTGATTTAAGAACCCAGGAAGGTTAGAACTGGACCCCCTTGCTTTCTAAACTCCTGCTGCAATAGAGGAGCCTGGGTGCGGCTGGATCCAGTCCTGTACATGTCACAATTCAGACTGGGCAGCCCAGGGAGATTAGGACTGAACCCCCTTGCTTTCTAGACTTCCTTCAGAGTGGAGCCCAGGTGTGGCTGGGCTCAAAATCCTTCTCTCAGACCTGGTCTTTTCCCAGAGAGAGTAAATGTATTATGGCCTGAGTAAAAGCTTGACCATCCAATAACCCTTGATCAGATTAAGGTGTGTGACACACAAGGTCTGTTTATAACAAATAACACATTTATTACACTACTAGGAGTTAATACTGAGCAACCTAAACAAAACCACCTGCATATATATATTAAGTAAGGAAAAGGGGATGAGAATAAAAAGGTGAGAGGAAGGGGGTGTGGGGAGAAAGAGAGAGAGAAAGAGAGAGAGATAAAGACGACAGGAAAATCACTGGTCCTGGATCCAGCTTTGTTGGTCCAGCCAATGGGGGAGGGTCAGTGTCCATGGTCAGTGTAGACGAAACTCCCAAAGCCCACCATTGCAGCCCCCTATTTTATAGGCCTAGAATCTTGATTTCACAAGGAGTACCTGTGATTGAGCCATACATGTGTGAGCAGCTGGAGTGGACCTACACCCCCTCCGCCCCTCGATCATTGTCATTATCTCAATCATTGTTGTTATGTCATCTATGCAGGCCATGTGCAGGTCATTACTGCAGTCTCCATCCTTCCAGACAGGCCTTTTGGGATGCATATGAGCAGGGGCTACAATGGGGTTTCAATACCATTTCCCAAAAGTAGGTCTGGAGGGCTGGTCCCTCATAGGGCTCCATGCACTCCAGCTGGTCATTGACATAGAGGGCAACAACCTCTCATGTTCCCCCTTGCCTGTCCTAAAGAGCCTGTATCCTTCCATTCCAACATTCCAGTCATAGGAGTCATCCCATCATGTCTCTGTGATGCCAATAAGAACATAGGCCTGCAGGTATGCACATCTCTAACTCCTCTTGTTTATTTTCCATGCTGCGTGCCTTTGCTTAGAGACATTTAAATTGGGCCTCTGATGAAGCTGACTTACTAGCTGGAGTGTCTGGAATTCCTTTGAGGTATTTCTCTGGCTCCTATTATCTCAAGAGCCCCTGGCACATATCCATAAGACCTCAAGTGCGCTGCAGTGTGTTCAGCACATCACAGAGCAACAAGCTGTGGGTCCTTGGTAGCACCCCATGTCTCTAACCTTGGTGTGTCATCCCACAGCTTGTCACAGGGAAGCCTGATATTATGCCCCTCCCCCTTCAAATGTGGTTTAAAGCTCTGTCAATGAGCCACTGTCCTGGTTTGAACCAGGATTAAGCTAGTTTTCTTTTTACTGATTTTTTTTCCTTCAGTGAACTCTCTTTTATGCAGCACACAAGTTTTCCAGCCAGTGGACTGATAATGCTCAGTGTTTATAGATACTGCCGAGAGACCAAGGACACTTTGCTCCACTTTTTGAATTTCCTGCTTTGGACACTAAAGGAGCAGAAGAGTCGTATCTACAACCCTCACTTAGGGAGGAGCAGACTAGATGGACAGCAAAATTGGCCAGAGATATTCCACACATATATATCTACATAGCTCTTGATATAAATCCAGGGATCATGGAAGTCAAGCCTCTTCCTTCTTCTTCTCTTCTGTCCATGGCCGGCGTCCAGGGAGGACTCTGTCTATCCGTCACTGTTGATCCCAAGGCTCGTGCATTCCTGACCCTCATAACTCTACCCTCAGCCCCTGTCTGCTCTGTGGCTGTCTCTGGCAGTGGTCTGGGACATTTTGGAACTGCTCACAGCTAAGGAGAGTGCCATGGGAGTTGCTGGGGGTGCGGGGAGGTGATAGGATTTTTAACATTCCTGCACATACTTGTATATAATTATACATATTTTCTTTTGTCATTAGTATTTCATTAAAGCTGTCTAGTTTTCAATCTGGAAAGTCTCTCCTCATTCTCTCTCTCCTTTCCCTAACTGGGTGGGAGTGGGAGGGGATCAAGAGCATTATTATTGCTGGTTTAATTGTCAATCCTGGGTCAAACTGTGACAGCCATGCAAGCTCCTGAGCAAAGACTCTCTTCCCCCATTGAGAAAGGTGAATCCCATCTGACACCAGCAGGCCTGCTGCTGTGTAGGTCATCCCATTATCAAAAAACCCAAAGTTGTGGCAGGGGCACCAGCCACAGAGACATCTATTAATAGACTGGATCCATCTGTTTCTGACTGCCCTGGCATATCCCTGTCTGAGGAAAAGCCCCTGTGTGCCAAGATCTGTTTCTCTGCTGCAGCTCAGGCTGACTGGAGCAATTTCCCTTGGTGTCAGGGATTGATTAATGAAATAAATTGGTTTAATAGAAAATATTTTATTTGGTCTTTTTCTATTGGAATTAATAGGAGTTTAGCTACTTAGTGAGAGCAGGAAGGAGTTGGATCAGGCCCTTTCAGTGTTCAAGTGTCAGGCTTTTCCTCAGCTCATAGATGAGAGTTTTATGTATGGTTCCTAGGAAAGTGATATTAAAAAAATTAATAATCTCCTGTACAGTTTTTTTGAGACCACAAATACAACCCTCATTTACTAGGAATTAACCTGAAATAGAGCTGGTTAAGTTTTAACAAATCCTCTTTTTTTGAGAGAGGCCACTCATGGGAGCATGCCGTGACTTCTTAAAAAACAAAGGGAAAGGCAGCTCATGATTCAAGGGGCAATTCCCCTCCCCTTCTCTGTATAAGTGTTGAGTGGAGGCAAGAGCAAGAAACCACATACGCCTGTGCTTCTTCATCCTCCCCTTCTTCCTCTCTGCACTTTACAGCTTACTGCCTCTTCAGCTTCAACTCTAAGTACTTTAATTGGTAAACATCCTCTTGCAAAATCGAGGTTAGTATGTGTGTATGACCTTCTTCAGGGGTAATCAGAGTACTTCAGTTGAATGTAATACAAACAGCAATGCTGACTAAACAACCTGCTCTAAAATATACAGCATAAGCAAATGGAAAAAATAGAGATTTTCTGCTTTGCTTCCTGTAGCTTGGAGAGGTTTTTCAAAACAATTGGAGATACAACATTTTGAACTAGAGCTATGTATTTTTTTTTTCCCACCTAATTTTCATGTTATATTGCTTCCTACAGCACACTTATATTTCAAGAATACTAAATCCATTTTGGACTTTGAGGGGGTGTGGTTTTATATTATTTCCATTATAAATAGTTAACGTGTAATATGTTACTTGTAGTATCCATTCCAGATTTTATATGCACAGTCTGTCCAAGTTTAATACTGATAGAACATATGAAATTTGTTTGTATTGCTCTGTATCTATACCTGACTTACTTAATGAAGAAACGCCCAAATACTGCAGTGATAAAGTATTTAGAGCCAAATCTGGGTCTTCATGTTGGGAAAACAGAGATGGGTTTAGGTCTGATCTTCAGAGAATAGAGTTTGAGACCTTGGTTCAATAGGGTGCTTTGTTGAGTATTGGCTGAAGTGAACATCTTTCTTATGGTATACCATACCTTCTTACAATATAAGAAAATCCAGCTCTTTTGCCTTGTACTTTATCATGCCAAATGGAAATGCAGACTTCTGAAACATTGCATGCGTGTCTCATTCAGTATTATAAATCTGTTATCCTGTGTATTGGTAACTGCAGCAGTTTCCATCTCCAAAGAGCTACACAAACATAGCTGCCCTACCAGATTGCTTCAGTTGAAGGTGAGTGTCATGCATGGTTTAAGGCTGGGCCAGCTATTAAATGAATGACATATGCTCTCTGTTAACCTCTCTCCTTTCTCAGAAGCTGACCGGAACCAGGACAGTGCGCTTTATCATCAGCTCAGTGGTGGGAGAGGTGAAAGCAAAGAGGTTAAGGGACTTGTGTCAGTGAATTGGTGGCAGAGTTGAGATTAGGACCTGGGTTCATGCCACTAGAATGCACTACTTCCTTCTTATTGAGAGAATGGTTAAATCTGCTGATAGATGAAGGCTTCCTGGTGTGGAGTTTGGAAAACTGCTGCCAACACACAAAGCTACAGGGAGTTACGCAGTGAGGTTAATCAGATGCAACTCTGCTTCTGTAGCTATCATTTACCAAATAAATGCTTTTCTTACTATCAAACTTTTATGAATGTTGTGATAGAATAGCAAAGAGGGCTTGTAAACTAGCTTTTTACCTCCTTTTGATTTTATTTGAGATGAAAAGGATATGTGCGAATGAAAGGATTCATGATATTTGTAATTAAAGCAAGTTCTTCAAGTTATATAATTTCTCAGAAATAAGATTATTATTTTTACTTGATTAATGAAAGGTTATTAATAATGAGATATGGCATTTTACTTAATAATGTAAGCTCTCTTTTTTTTCCTTTCACAGGTTTCCACTTGAGTGGCACAGTGACAGAGCCTGCAATGCAATCAGAACCAGAAACTGTTTGCAATGTAGCTATCAGCTTTGATCGCTGTAAGATTACCTCAGTGACCTGTAGCTGTGGAAACAAGGATATATTTTACTGTGCCCACGTTGTGGCACTCTCTTTATACAGAATCCGCAAGCCAGATCAGGTGAAACTGCATCTTCCCATTTCAGAGTCACTCTTTCAAATGAACAGAGACCAGCTACAAAAATTTGTACAGTATTTGATCACAGTGCACCACACAGAAGTTTTGCCAACTGCTCAAAAATTAGCAGATGAAATTCTTTCTCAGAATTCAGAAATCAATCAAGTCCATGGTAAGTTTGATACTTGTTCTACTTTTTGCTTCATTCCCTCTTTGGTTTTGAGCTTTTTTTGTAGCATTCAGGAGTGTGTCCTCCTGAGATCCCTTCCAACCTGAATTATTATATGATTTTATGGTGTTTACTAAAGAGGATTCTGCTATTGAACTTTTGCTTTAAGATGTTTAGGAAGTAAAACTTTTTGGAAAAGAGAAAATACATGTTTGGTAGATACAGAGTAGGTCAAACAAAAGGGAGTTCTTCTGATAATGGCCCATTTGCAGCCTAGCCCCTCTCCTTATGGTCTGATGACGCTGGCAGGCCCAGGCAGGCAGTGCTGCAAGAAGATGAATTTTGGGAGCAGCGCTCTTCTTTGGTTTTGAGAGCTATGGGGATGTGGCCAGAGGCAAGGTGATTGCTCTTGTTGTTGTGGGACTTAATGAGAAGATGGTTTGCAGAGCTGCCTGGTGGCAGTGGAAAGGGAAGCTAAAGCAGATGCAGGACATTAAGCAATAGAGGAAGATGCTCAGATGTTGTAAGCTGAAGGCATGTATTGCATGAGAGTTGGTAATAGCTTGAACATAAGGAATTAAGGGTGTCACAGTTTGACTCAGGTCTGACAACAATGTTCTCGATCCCCTCCCCCTCCCACCCAGGTAAGGAAGGAGAGAGAGAAAAAGAGAGAGACTTGGCTGGATTGAAAACTAAACTACACAGCTTTAATTAAAACACTGATGAATGATATAAGAAAATATATACAATTATATACAAATATATTCAGGAATGGGCAAAAACCTCTTGCCTCCCCTCACCCCAGCAACTCCCACAGCACTTCCCTGAACTGGGAAGAGTCCCGAGGAATCCCAGAGCTGCTGCTGGAGAAAGAGCAGAGAGTTATGGGGGTCAGGAGATCTCGAGCCTAAGGGTCGACGGTGATGGATGAACAGAGTCCTCCCTGGACCCCAGCCATGGACGGAAGAGAAGGGGAGAAGAAAAAGAAGGAAGGAAGTTGTCTTCTGTGATCTCTGACCTTCCTCTGAGCTTACGTAGATATATGGAATGGAATATCTCTGGCCAGTTTTGCTGTCTGTCTAACTCAGCCTCCTATGGGGGGGTCACAGATCTCCCCATAGTGTCTGAGCCGGCAGAGTGCAGGTGCAGCCTTGAAGCCTCAGTAGTTAGAAAAACATTCCACTGTCTTATCAGCCTACCAGAACACACTGTTGCTAGTTACAAGAAAGCTTACTGAAGGAAAAAAAAATCAGTAAAAAGAAAAATTGGCTTCATCCTGGCTCAAACCAGGACATTCCACCCCTATTCCATACCATATATTACATACAGGCTCTATACTTTACCAGCTGTCAAATTAAGGATTCTCTCCCAAAGTCAGATTACCTTGAGGTACATATTGTACTTCACCATCCTCCATCATTACACACCAGGTATGTCCAGGTCCCTGAGCAAAAGCAATAACCCTGACAGGTTTACCTTTGCCTGAAGCAGGATAGACCCAAACACTTTTACCCAGCAGGTTTCTTTCACACACCACAGGGACTTTATCCCCATCTGCAGTATGTAAAAGGTCTGACTGGGCAGGACCAGCCCGATTGATGGATCCCCTGGTATTAACTAACCAGGTGGCCTTTGCCAAATTCTTGTCCCAGTTTTTTGAAAGTTCCACCACCCATTGCCTTCAGGGTAGCCTTCAACAAACCATTGTACCTTTCAACTTTCCCTGAGGCTTGTGCATAGTATGGGATATGGTAGATCCATTCAATACCATGCCCAGCTAGCCAAAGGACAAAGGGGAAGGAAGAATTATGGTGAGTATGCAAGTGGTGCAGAGAAGTCTAAAACAGTCAAGGATGATTAGGAAGGGAGAAAGGAAGGACATATGATGGCTATAATGGCTATATTAGTTATACTATGGCTAATGTAGGAGAAATGACAGGGTGTTGCAGAGTGTTAAACTTCATCAACATTGTAATTATACTAATCAGGCATGTTGATTTTAGTCAGCTATTTCCTTATTGTCAAAATCTCTCTTTACTCATTGGTATTTAAAGTATTTTTACAGAGAGATTTAATGCTTATATCACAGCCCAAATAGCAAAAAGAATAGGAAACAAAATGCTAATTTGTTGATCAGCTGTGAAATTTCACAATGAGTTTTAGTAGGATAGTTTAAAATATATCCACAAAACTGTTTGTCTTTTACATGTTGCTTTTTTCCTAGTAAATGAGATTGCAGTATGTCTTTATTGACTAGTGGTATGTCCTAATAAAATACCAAAAACTAAAGTAGTAAATCCAGGCAGCACAAGAAAATAAACTGCTATTACCAAAGAAAGCTGGGTTACCAAAGATAATCTATAGTGTCCTGATTTTGCTCTCAGACTTCCATGAAACCATGGTCTGATTTTATTTTTTTTTAATTTAAGATGTGTTTACGGTGTTAAAAATTCCAGGATCCTTTGAAGGAAAATTTAGTTCCCCTGATTATATAGCAAGTGAATGTTCTTCTGGGATTCATACTGTAATTCTGTTTTTTTGATCTTGAATCAAATTCCTTAAATTAAAAATAAAAAAGGTAACCAGAAGAAATCTACCCCTGATTCTAATAGCATAGGTGGCTGAACATTAGATCACCGTTCACTCTGTCATATCTCCTGTGCTGCAGGTGTTTAGTTTATAATACAAAACTGTCTTGTAGACTTCTTTGTCACAGTTTGACTCAGGACTGACAACAATGCTCTCGATCCCCTCCCCCTCCCACCCAGGTAGGGAAGGAGAGAGAGAATGAGGAGAGAGAGAATGAGGAGAGAGACGTTCTGGATTGAAAACTAAACTACACAGCTTTAATTAAACAGTAATGATAAAAGAAAATATATACAAATGTGTTCAGGTATGTGTAAACCCCTATTGTCTCCCCCTACCCCCAGCAACTCCCACAACACTCTCTTTAGCTGTGAACAATCCGAAAAGTCCTGGACTGCTGCCAGAGAGAGCACAGAGTTATGAGGGTCAGGAGAGCTCGAGCCTAGGGGTCAACAGTAATGGATGGACGGAGTCCTCCCTGGATGCCAGCCATGGACAGAAGAGAAGGGAAGAAGAAGAAGGAAGGAAGTTGTCTTCTGTCATCTCTGACCTTCCTCTGAGCTTACACAGATATATGGAATGGAATAGCTCTAGCCAATTTTGCTGTCTGTCTAATTCAGCCTCCTATGGGGGGGTCATAGATCTTCCCATAGTGTCTGAGCGGGCAGAGTAAAGACGTGACCTTGGAGTCCCAGCAATTAGAAAAACATTCCAGCATTTGTTATCAGTCCAGGCTGGAACACTTACTGAAGGAAAAAAAAATCAGTAAAAGGAAAAGTGGCTTCATCCTGGCTCAAACCTGGACACTCTCTTGCTTTGAAAAGTTTAACCTCACTAAACCAATGTATGAAGAAGAATTATATTGAACACTGTTTGATTGCACAGGTAAGTAAGAGGAAAAACTCACAAAAACTTGCTTATAAAAGAGGAGACCTGGCACAGAAACACCAGAAACAGCTTTGATTAAAAGAAAGTCCTGAATCCAGAGTTGGATGAAGAAGTTCTATTCAGTGTTATCTATAGCTGTTTTAATTCCAGGGTTGTTTTATATAAAACTTCTAATTATTATTTTTTTCTCTTGTGGTGGCTGTACTGGTTCTGGTTTTGATATATTTCTAGTGATAGTCCAAAGAAATCAGCTCTTGAATACTACTTATCATTACATAAGAATAGTTCGGGGCTTTGAAGATCTCTGACCACAGCAGTCTTGTTGACTTGCTTATGAGCTGGCCAGGAAGATGGAATAACTCTGCAGTACTTTCCTTTCATTGAAGGTGAATTGGATAATTGTTTATTTGCTCAAAATTCTCTTATGCAGCATTCGATGACTGGCTTTGGCCACCTTTCTTGTGAAGAAGGTTACTGGGGGAACTAGTGAAGTGATTTATACTGATGACACGGGTTTTGAAATGGCAAATCCTCAGTGGATACAAGTGATACAATATCCTTTCTTGCTTCATGACTGAGCCTCGCTGCAGGAAAAAAATAAGGGGATGCTGTTAAAAGCACAGGAATGTGTTGTCCATTCATGAACTACTTCAGGAGAGCAGAGTGTTTTATTGGAAATCCTCTCTGTATTTGCCATGCTAATTTTCACTTGGTGGTGATTACATTACAAGAGGGTTTTGCATGGTTTTAAAGCACAAAAGCACCTCATATTTGAGATTTGTTGTGCTCTGATTTTCTTATATGACAGTGCTACCGACGTGCGGAATAACGACTTTACAACCAGTAAGGTTATAAAGAAGGTATGTTTATTCAGCGCTGGGTGCGCGGGGGATCTCTCCTCCACAAGCGTGCACACCCTAGAGCTATTGGCAAGTTCATTATTTGCCACAAAGTAATACATATTCATCTATACTGTTGCATATACATTAGGTATCCGAGGATAGGGAGGGGTTATTACAATTAATCATTATCATAGTTGCCCCCTCCCCCGAGCTCCTTGTTGCACTTGCGCAGTATCTTCTGGTGGTCGTGGGCAGGGGTCTTTGGGATGAAGGCCGTATGTCTTCCTCGATGTGCACTTTTCACCTCTAAAATTTGGGGTCTGCACAAGGGTCTTGTCTTCTCTGCAAGTTTCTGTGGGAGCATCCTCCCACACAATCCCTTCCCTCACCCTTCAGGCCTTATCTATACATTCCAAGCCTTATCTATGCTAAGCAGTGCCATCCTGTTTACTCCTTATGTGTTAGTCCTTTCTACCAAGGTAGGCCATCTGGCTTTCCTCAGATCAGTTCCCCCCTTTCTATATAATTAGTAAATTCTTTTACTTTACACTAATACATAGATTCTTTGTCAAGCATCTTTTGAAAATATTTGTTAGATTCCAACTTTTGATGCAAGTGATGCTTTTTCCAATTACCATAGGTATCTCCAGTGCTCTGAGAGCACCAGAGAGAACATTTTAACAGCACACAGGTTAGAGTTCCCAAAAATTAATAGCCCCACTAACACCATAAACAGTTGTCTC
>NW_009954220.1:126826-136473 GCF_000747805.2 Chaetura pelagica
ACCAGGGAATCCAAACCCCATGTTCTGGTAGACATTACCCATCTATTTACTTCTTGTGTTTCCCTAATGCAATCAGATATTCTTGTATATTAATTTCTCCCACCTGAGTGAGATCCTGTCAGAGCCCTAATAATGTAATAGGGAGGGCTTGATCTCACCCTAACTGCTGAACCACTTGTAACACCAAGTGTGGCCCCCTATCAGAGGAGATCACTTCTGGCACTCCAAACCTAGGAATTATTTGTATTTTAATACTTACTTCCTTTGCTTGATTGGTGCGACATGGAAAAGCCTCAGGCCAACCTGAGAATGTATCTACTAACGCAAACAAATACCTGTATCCATTTTGCCGTGGGAAGGCTGAGCAGCTGAAGTGGGCCTTCACCCCCTCCACTCCCCAGGTCCTTATCGGTGTGTCAGTTCTCTCAGGAAGGCCTTTTGGAATGCAAACGAGAAGGGTTAGGATGGAGCTTTGACACATATTCCCGCCTGAGGGCTGGTTCCTCACACCACCCTGTGGCTCAAACACACCGCAGATCCAGCGTTGGGCCAGCCAGCAAAGGGGTGGGGGTTGGTGTCAGTGAGGCTCCCCAAGCCCATCATTTTAGCCTCCTGTTCTCACTCCCAAAAGCGGCAACAGGCATTCAGGTGTGTATAGCAAGGTCCCATTTTCCCAGCTCTCTCCTGCAGAGTTGGAAAAAAAGGACATAACATCTCTTTTCCCTGCTGCACCAACAACTGGTATAGAAAACTTACCTAAGGGTCCCTTGCAAGAATTTAGAACAACATAACTAGCTTCTGTATTCACCAAAAATTAACCCTGTCCTTTCCCAGCTTTATTGTTCTGCTAGGGAATTTAATTCCACCTCTAGCCAGTCTGAGCCCTTATCTTGATCTATTGTCAAGATAGGATCAAAATTAGACCTAGAGGCTTCTGCCAGGATCGGGAACAAATCCTTTTCCAGTGGTCTTCCCGCTCACGATACACACAGTGATTTAACCCAAACATTTCAGCAGTGACTCACAGACGATCTCACTCTGGCCTGGCCTCCGGATTTTTGCTTTCTGTTTTCCAGGGTAGACTGATATGTAAGCAACATGTTAAACATTTTACAGTTAGCTTCTGGGTCCCAATATATCAATTTTCTAGCAGGATCACATAGTCTCTCAAAGGAGATTAAAAATGCTTTGTCAGACCCCTGTTTAACCTCATGCACAAGTTTGTTCGGTTGGTTTGTGGGTCTCACCCTGGATCCCATACAAAATTAATTGTTGACATTCCTTTAATCTGTCCAGGTCCCTCCTGGAGTTAGGATTCCAGTCTGGGTTCTCCCTGGGCATAAGATGGTTAATATAATCTTGTGGATATTTATATTCCACTTCTTTAGCTTTTTCAACTCTTCACTGTTCTCATTACTGAAGAGGATTATTTATATAGATATATATATTAAAATTATCATCATTGCTTTGAGTAGCTCCAGTACTTTTCTTCGCATTGGCCCCACAAACTGTTTCCAATTTAACAGGTCCAATGCTTTAAGAGGGACATTCACATCAACAAGCTGTCCCTCCACCTTGAATGCTTATCTTAAATCTGTATCCTCCAAAACGTCCACTCGCCCCCGTTTCACTCCCGTTTCACTCCCCCTCGTATTGTCAGGGTGGAGAGGGAGAGCTAAGGGTTCCATTAACTGATCCTCTATATTCTCATCCCCTTTCATCGACTTACAACAACTTTCCTTACTAAACTTACATTTCATTATCATAAAACCATCCACAAGACCCTTCTCACCCTCCTTCATGTTTGCAAAGCCACATTGACTGCAATCCATGAATCTTCAAGGGCTCACTCCCAAACTTCACATTCTACTGAGGATACATTATCATGTTACAAGACACAAGTGGAATAAAAGGGCAATACCAGACACAAGCTAAACAGCACTTTTTAACAGTTACCAGACAAGTAAGACAATTGGTTTTTTTTTCAGAATACCGCCTTTAGACAGTTTCCCATTTTTGTTTCCTCTTTTTAGTTCCTCACTTCTCGGCGCTTGGAACCCTCTCCCAGTTATATCCCAAAGTTCGACAACTTACTCCAATTGCAACAGCTGCCATTAACAGTATAACTCACAAAATAGTAATTCCACAACAAATTCATAATCCATACTATACCTGATGTAAGGCTAGGAAGAGAACAGTTAGGACAACGAATTATCAGCTGCATTTGTTAGCTTTGTATCTGTCTTGTCTTAGATATGAAACTTTGACTTAAATAAATTGGTTGCAAGATCAAACTACATTCCTGAGAATTTTAGTGGAAATTGGAAAGTAACTTCAAGATTGGGGGAAGATCTGTTTGTATATTAGCACTGATTTGTCACTACATCATATTGCAAAAGGGTCTGCCTTTTACTGGTATAAGGACAGCCTAGCAAACCAATTTTTCCTTTTAAGGTGTACTGTTTCTTTCCTGAGTTGTTTAGTGCTCCTGTTATTATCTCTCTCTTTAGAAAACCATATGGATGTATTCACACTTTCCTCTGATTAGATACAAAACTACATGCAGGTGAACTCCAATTTAACAGGGAAGAACTGGGAGAAAGGGATTTATGTTGAAACAAAAATTTCAGAGCTTCCAAACCCCCTTGCTTTCTAACACTCCTCACCGCAGTGGGAGGCTAGGTGCGGCTGGGTAAGGATTCCAAGATAAAGACCCAATAACAACAAACAAGCTGTTATTGATCAGGCATTCTTTATTGCAGCGCTGGGCAGCACTGGGGAGTCTCCACCGTGAATGCTTCAACGAGTTAGTGAAACACCCCAACTAATATACACCAAAAACACGCATATTCAGTTCAATGAGTTCCCAGAATTCTTTTACATAGTAATTTTATTTCCTGGAATTGGCTTTCTTTGTAATTATGCATGCTCGAGGGTCTTCTGTGGGGGTCTTTGTTGATTCTAGTCCTTTGTCGTCTTTGTCCTCTTTGTCCTGTCTCTGGTCCTGGTCCTGTCTCCAGTCTCCTGCTGGTAGATTGCCCAGGTGGGTCAGAATCAACATGAATGTTGTCTGTAGGCACCACAGGGTCTTAGAAGACAACCTGCAGGATACTTGGCATAATTGACTGATAGTTTCACAAAGCACATCTTTTTAAAAGTAACCCTTAGTATAGTAAATTCATTATTTTAGTAAATTTTTATTAGGCTATATTTCTATTGAATTTACTAACAAGTATCCTATGACTATCAGGCACCTTCTTACCCTTCTTCATCACCAACCACCAGCACTGCTCTCCTCCTGCACAGCTCTTCTCCCTCTCCTAGCTCTGCTCAGGTGTTATAGCAGTTCTTTCGTATGTTAATCGCTGAGGTGCATCTATTGTCCCTCTAATGGATCTTCGGCTGGGTTTTGGAATCAGGGGGAGCTTCTCAGCTTCTTACCAGAGCCACTCCTGGGGCCCTTCCCCCGCTACCAAAAAATCCACCAAACCAAACCAGAACAACTGGATTTTAGAAGGAAGTAACAACAAGATTAGTCAAAACTAGAGACATTTCAGAAACCCAAGAGGAGCTAAAGTATTAGCACAAAATTTAGATTTTTTAGGAAAACTTTTTGCAGATACATTATGCATTAAAATAAAACTTGTTATATAGAAAATAGTGATATTTTGGTTTACGACATGGAATGTAAACATAAAATGAAAACACTACATGCTAGTATATACGGATAAGGAAGTTCTTTTATCTGCCATACACAAGTAGACTTTGAAACTTATTGCTATATGATGTTTGTGAGACCTGAATTTTAAATTTTAGCAGGAGATGATAGATATTATCAGCAGATAAGTTTATTCATTTTTCTTTATGTGGAAGGAAAATGGAAGGAAAATAATTTTTTGTAAGTTACAAATGTGATGGGGGTTTATTAACTTTCCTGAGTGTTCCGAACAGGGCAAGACAGCAGACAAGATGTATATGCACAGATCAAGATTTATTGCATATAACACCGTAGTCTTAACTCCTTAAAGTAGAAAGCACAAGCACAGTCAAATTGTAGGGAAAATTGGGAGATTGGAACAGAAGCTGAAGTTTGAATGCAAAAGGTATCTTAAGAATGAAATTTGCTACTTGTAGTTAGATCAAACAATAAAGGTTAACCATTCTAGCAACTTACTTATAACTAAGTTTTATATTAGGCCTAGAACATTAGTTATCAATTTTTAAGGATTCTATAATCTTTAAGTTTAAAGATGAAAATTACTTAATGTTAAGTTTGCTAATAAAGACAATAAATGAGTTAATATCTCTCACCCTTGCCTGGCCACAGCTGGGTGTCACTGGGTGGATCTTAATTATCGAGAATTAATCTCTCTGGCAGGCATCCTTGCTGGAGAGGAGAACATCCAGCATCCTCCTGGAAAAATGTACGGGAAGTCTCCCAATCGAAGATGGGACCAAGCTTTTATAGAATAAAGTGGATTGGCTGCTGTCATTTAACTATTTAGCCATACCTCCAAAGTCTCTCATTGGAGAATAAAAGGAAAACAGTAGAAAACCCACAAAGGCTCTGTTCCCACCAAGCAAACTCTTTTGTTTATCTGTTCACTATTACTTTATCTCCATTTCAGGCCTAGTTGTGGCTAGGCTGGGCTCTGTGTTCTTCAACACTGGAGAGCAGCTGGTGTTATGAACATCAGCTTGGCTTCTGTTTATATCTTTCAAGGTTGTTACCAGCTCAGAACTTGCTTGGCCTTTTCCTTTCTCATGGGAATCTTTCCACTTCAGGCCAGGACCTGCAAAACTGCAAGACAAAAAGCAGTTGAATCATAGAGTGAACCTAAGGCAGGCATGATGGAGCGTCCTGCTACCCTGAGCTGCTATTAGCGCTGACTGCTTCAAAGCAATTGCTGTTTTTCTTTGATGCTGTGTGCTGCTGAACAGGTGTTATATTCCACCCAAGAGTTCTGAAATTAAATACAAGATAAAGTGACTTATATCTAGACTTTGAACCATTTGGTAAATGAAAAGCATATTTTTAATTATTAATTTTATTATCTTTGTTTCTATATAATTACCATTTAGAATAATTCTGAGCACACTAAGTTTATAAAATCAATTACTATTCTGTTGTGAATCAGCATACAGCAGTATTGGTTTCTAGCTGGGACCATTCAACCTTTGCATAGTACTCATGCTTTTTATTTGTAATTGTCTTTCCAAATCTTCTCCTGATGCTACCATGGAATTGTATTGAATAAAAATTAATTGATCTACAGGTCATTTGTATACTTAAATTAATAAGATTTTTATAAAATGAAGTTTAAAAATTACAAATGACTGAGTGAGTAGTTTGGCATGGTTTCATTTGAAGATTAAAACAACTCTTGTGATACTTCAGAAATAAGGACATGGGAAGCAGTTTACCTTGAAGATGCTACATTCTGTTATTATTTTAACAAAAACTTACTGTTGATTTGCTTCTGAGTAGTTTGCAATATAGCCTATTCTTAGCCTATTTTAGTCAAAGCTCTAGTTTTGCTTCTATTTACTTTTCAAAGTTAAATTCTATATATATGACACCAGTTCTTGAAGGCGGTAGAAAGCAGTTGCTCTTGAAATTGCTATGTAAATTATCAAAGTGTTAATTTTTTTTAAATGCTGCTGCCTCTTAGAACTTGGGAGATGATTATATTTAACATGTAACCTGTAATGACTGTAAATATAAAAGGCTGTTACCCTGTTTTCGAATTTTCTTTGAGTGTTCAGTGTTACAAACAATTGTGTACAGTATTCCTGCTTGGGTCTAGGATAAACGGACACTGCCAACTGGACACTGCCAGCTGGTGGCCAGACGCTTCTACACTGCCAACTCACCTCTTGGACAACTGCACACTGACCAGCAGATGGTGCTCATTCAGCACAGTGAACAGAACAAGGAGGAGGCAGCTCTGCTCACAGTACTCTGATTTATGCAAGGAAACTGTATATATAGGGGAGTGTATTAGTCACACAATTTTTAACATGCAAAATTAACGATTAGATAAAGGCAACTCAATCAGATGTATTATGAACAGCTCATTTCAGGTCACAGTCCTGAACATCACTTTTTAAAACTGTGTTTTGATGTTTTTTAACTGCATTTGTTTAATGTTACTTTTATAAAATGTTTCTGAATGGTTTTTAATTGCATTTGTTTAACACTAATTTTAGAAAATATCTCACATTTGATTGATTCACCTTTATCTCATCGTTAATTTTTTGTCTTACAAATGGTGTGACTCATACACTTGAACTCCCCTATATATACAGTTTCCTTGCAAAAATCAGAGCACCATGAGAAGAGCTGCCAGCTCCCCAAGGTTCTGTTCACAGTGCTGAACAAGTGCCATCTGCCAATCAGTGTACAGTTGTCCCGGCAGAGTCGGTGGTGTAGACATGTCCGGCGGCCAGTTTCCTAGACCCAGGATAAGAGGCCTTGGTGGGGGCAGTACTGCTGGCATGGGGCAGCAGACACCCTTGTTCCTGTAAAGGAACACTGTTTAAAGAATCTGCAGTCACTGTGTTGAAATTTAACCTTCTCGCACAAACTAACCTATGAGCTTTTGATAAAATATAAAGAGTTATGGAAGGGATTTTGTTTTTCTCTAAATAGGGAAGCTTAGCTGAGGAATCTTAGGCTATTTTTAATATGACTTAAAAGTAAGCATACTAAGATTCATTAAAAATAAATCTCCATTTTCTTACCAATAAAAATGTGTATATATATGTGGATAGCAGTGCAGCATTCACAGCTGGAGGCAATTTAGGAAGTTTCTGAGCTGGAAGATGTTTTTTGACTCAGTAACTAGTAGAAAAGACATCACATTCTCAAAGTCATGTATGCCATAAGTGAAAACAGACAAGACTTATATTGTCCTACTAGATACATATGCATCAGATTTCCTGGAATTCATTGTAATATTTGCTTTTTTTCCTTATCTGTGTGCTTTAAGCCTCTCAGTTAGAAGTCTTCCCTGGTCTTCTGGGGGGGGGAGTTGTTCTGAGATGTCTTTTGGTTAATCCCTTCGCCAATGCATGCATAATGTTGGGTGGCAAATCTAGCTGGTCTCAGTCAATTTCCAAGGCTGCTAGTTCCTTGAGTTTGTGATCTCTTTACATGCAAAAGGCCTGGGGTGAGCCCAAATCAACATGTCACAAAGTACATTGTTTCACAAAGCATTTAATTTCATCATCCAGGGGTACTAAGGCAAAAGTTAGCAGGGCTCATAGACTCTTAAAGAACAGGGCTCTTTAAAGTAGACTTGTACAGGGAACAGAATAAAACCAGGCCCACCAGAGATGAGCCTAGGGGTGAAGGGCCAAGGATGGGGGTGAAATCAATAGCTCAGCTCAAGTACATCTACGCTAATGCACATGGCATGGGCAACAAACAAGATGAGATGGAAGCCATCATTCAGTAGGACAGTTATGACATAGTTGCCATCACGGAAATATGGTGGCATGACTGTCATAACTGGAATGCTGTAATGAATGGATATAAACTCTTCAGAAGGGATAGGCAAGGTAGGAGAGGTGGTGATTGTATAGAGCTTGATTATAAAGTTGAGTGTTTATGGGTAAGGATGAGGGGAAAGGTGAATAAGTCAGATACTGTGCTGGGAGTCTGTTATAGGCCACCCAACCAGGACGAGGAGGCAGATGAAGTATTCTACAAGCAGCTGGCTGAAGTCTCACAATTGCCAGCCCTTGTTCTGGTAGGGGACTTCAACCGACCAGATGTCTGCTGGAAATATAACACAGCAGAGAAGAAACAGCCTAGGAGGTTCCTCGAATGTGTGCAAGATAACTTCCTGACACAGCTGGTAAGTGAGCCTACCAGGGGAGGTGCCTCGCTGGACATCCTGCTCATGAACAAAGAAGGACTAGTGGGAGAAATGGTGGTCGGAGGCCATCTTCGGCTTAGTGATCATTAAATGTTTAAGTTTTCAATTCTTAGTGATGTTAGGAGGGGGGTTAGCAAAACCTCCACCTTGGACTTCCAGAGGGCAGACGTTGGCCTGTTCAGGACATTGGTTGAGAGAGTCCCTTGGGAGACAGTCCTGAAGGGCAAAGGGGTCCAGGAAGGCTGGATGCTCATCAAGAAGGAAATCTTAAAGGCCCAGGAGCAGCTGTCCCCATGTGTTGTAAGATTAAAGGGTGGGGAAGACAGCCAGCCTAGTTAAAAAGGGAGCTATTGCTGGGACTTAGGAAAAAAAGGAGGGTTTACCACCTTTGGAAGAAGGGACAAGCAACTCAAGAGGACTACAGAGATCTCATTAAGTCATACAGAGAGAAAATTAGGAAGGCAAAAGCCTAGCTGGAGCTCAACTTGGCCACTGACATAAGGGACAACAAAAAAGGTTTTATAAATTAATAAAAAATAAAAAGAGAGCCAGGGAGAATCTCCATCCCTTACTGGATGCCAGGGGGAACATTGCAACCAAGGATGAGGAAAAGGCTGAGGTACATAATGACTTCTTTGCCTCCATCGTTAATAGTCAGACCAGCTTCCCCCAGGGTGTTCAGCCTCCTGAACTGGAAGATAAGGACGGAGAGCAGAATAACCCCCCTGTAATCCAGGAGGAAGTAGTTAATGATCTGCTTCTGCACCTAGACACTCAAAAGTCTATGGGACCAGATGAGATCCACCCTAGAGTGCTGAGGGAGCTGGTGGGGGAGCTTGTGAAACTTCTCTCCATCATTTCTCAACAATCCTGGTCAACAAGGGAGGTCTCAGAGGACTGGAGGCTGACTAATGTAAATGCCCATCTACAAGAAGGGCCTGAAGGAGGATCCAGAGAACTAAAGGCCTGTCAGCCTGACCTCGGTACCGGGAAAGATCATGGAGAGGCTCATCTTGAGTTAGCTCATATGGCAAGTGCAGAATAGCCATGGGATCAGGTCCAGCCAGCATGGGTTTATGAAAGGGAGATCTTGCTTGACCAACCTCATCTCTTTCTATGACCATGTGACCCACCTTTTGGATGAGGGGAAGGCTGTGGATGTTGTCTACCTGGACTTTGGTAAGGCCTTTGACACCGTCTCCCACAGCATTCTCTTGGAGAAGCTGGCAAATCATGGCACAGACAAGTGTACTCTTCACTGGGTAAAAAACTGGATGGATAGCTGGGCCCAGAGAGTTGTGATAAACAGGGTAAAATCTAGTTGGCGGCCAGTCACCAGTGATGTCCCTCAGGAATCAGTTTTGGGGCAAGTCTTGTTCAATTTCTTTATCAGTAATCTGGATGAGGGGATTGAGTGCACCACTGGTAAGTTTGCAGATGACACCAAATTGGGTGAGAGTGTTGATCTGCTTGAGGGTAGGAAGGCTCTACAGCGGGACCTGGCTAGGCTGGATCGATGGGCCAAGGCCAATTGTATGAGGTTCAGTAAGGCCAAGTGTTGGGTCTTGCATTTTGGTCACAACAACCCCATGCAATGCTACAGGCTTGAGGAAGAGTGGCTGGAGAGCCGCCCAGCAGAAAAAGACTTACAGGTGCTGGTTGACAGACAGATGAACGTGAGCCAGCATTGTGCCCAGGTGGCCAAGGCCAACAGCATCCTGGCCTGTATCAGGAATAGCGTGGCCAGCAGGAGTAGGGAAGGGA
>NW_009954220.1:138211-145760 GCF_000747805.2 Chaetura pelagica
AGTGTCGGGGCGAAAGCGTGCGCCGAAAAGCAAGGCAAAAACACTCCGAAAAGCAAGCAGCAGAAGTGCGCCGAAAAGCAAGGAGCAGCAGCTTCAGCATCTCCGGAAAAGCGCGCCCAAAAAACAGCGCGCACGCTGTCTCTTTATAGGTCTCCTTTGCTCTCAATTGGCCGGTTTTGTATTTCCAGGCTTTTCAGCCAATAAGACAGGAACTTTGTCCCTCCATTGCAGCTGCTTTTCCTGCCAAGGCTCCTCACCTGCAGCAGCTACCCCCTCAGGGCATCAGAGAAGGCAGCAAGGAGAGGGTTCAGAGTGTCATGTGGAGCAGCTATCTTTAAGTCAGTTATGTCTGCTGACCTAAAGGTCATTTCATGTTCATGTGAGGAAATACCTGGTCCCTCACACAAGCCCGAAATCAAAATGTCAAGTTAGGTTGAGTCTTGGGCATGCTTAAAATGCCTTAGATCTGATATAGTAATACACTACCGTGAGTCGTTTCCCTGACAGTCTAGATAAGTGCTTTTCAACCTTTTCAGTTTTAATACCTTTTAAAAAATACTCAGTGAAGAGTCAGGCTTCTTCAGAAATATATAGATTGCTAGGTGGTACAAGAACTTGTTTTAGTTTTGTCAGCCTTTAGAAGAGGCCGCAAGTGAAAAATATGCTGATTTCAAAAGCAAAATTTGATTTAGAGCAACCCTGTGGCCAAAGCACTGCCTGATGTAAATCCAGTCACTTTTGTTGCCTATGTAAAAATGCTCTTTCAGAAGCAACACAGCTTTATGATGGAAATGCCTTTAGTGCTTAAAGACTTAGGCTTTGTTTGGGTTTTTTTTTAGCTCTTTAGCTTTGCAGAGCCATCACAGCTCAGGGGCACTGAGGTGATGATTTTCCTCTTGTTCATCAATAGCAGTGCTCATTAGCAGTCACCTGAGCAAGATTGCTAAAGGCAGAAAAATTACACAGGTGTTCTGGGGAGAGTGGTTTTAACACTGCAGTTGTTGAAATACTATGTAACCTTTAATTTTCTTTGTAAAAGCATTCTAGAATAGCTGCTGAGGAGGAAAAATCTCACCTTGATTTTAGCGTTCTATTATAAAATATTGGTTTTTTAAATACCATTTCATAGGCTGTTATTTCTAAGTGCTTAAGGCTACTGAGGAGAAATTTAGGTCTATTTTAAAGAACTTTTAGATTAAAGCCAAGACATCCAAAATGGAACAATACACAAATCAAAAAACCTCTTCAATACTCCTTTGCCCTGGACCCACAAACCTCTCTTTTTTATATAGAACATAATAAATTATTTTCTTGCTGTTTGCAGGTGCTCCTGACCCAACAGCAGGTGCTAGCATAGATGATGAAAACCGCTGGCATTTGGATGAAGAACAGGTCCAAGAACAGGTTAAACTCTTCCTCTCCCAGGGTGGATACCATGGATCAGGGAAGCAGCTCAATGTGCTTTTTGCAAAGGTATGTTGAGTACTTTAAACCGTCCCTCTTTTCTCTCTCCCCACTTCCCTTGCCAGCCTATACTTGTTGCAAATCTGTCTTACTCTAAGTCCTATTTGTTATGGTTTGGGAGACCCCAGCACGGTGTTGGACACCTATATAGAGAGAGGGTCCTTAGGACCCTGAAAGACTGGAAGGGGTCAGTATTCCCACTCACTTCCTGTCACAATATATAAAAGCCAGGAGAGCAGGAAGCCACTCCTTTCTCCCTTCCTGCTCTTTTCTCCCTGCTGGGGCTGCTGCTTCCTTTGGCTTCCCATGTGCTCGCTCCAGAATCCAACTGCATTGGGTGCTGTGAGGAGTCGTGGATCTCTCCCTTGGAGAGGCCTTGCCTTTCTTATATCCCTGCCATCCTCGAGATTGGTTTTGTATATAGATACTTACCTCTTCTTCCCTCACGTTTTACCCTTTTAGCTTGTGTTATGGTAAATTTGTTTCTAGTTTCAATTTCTGAAGTTTAAGTCTCTCTTACTTATTCCCCTTCTATCTTCCCTTGGGAGGGTGGAGGGAGGTAATAGAGTCTGTCCTCTGTTATTTTGGGAATTCACCTTTAATATTTAAACCAGAACACTATTGTTCAAAAACAAGAAAAGGCTTGGGAACATGATGGCAAATTAATAATGCAATGGAACACAATCTGGTGTGCCTTGAGATCAGTTTAAGGATATGAAGTAACATTTCAACTGCCTGCACCTTTGCTCTTCCTTCCTACCTCTAAAATGTTGAAGAAAGCTGTAGAAATGATGGTCTTGCAGAAGCTCTCATAATACACCTATGGATTACTTATGGAAGAAGTGTTTTTGCAGAATTGCAATGGGATACTGAAACTAAAAAAATGTTGATAAATTTGGATGGCAGACTATTTTTTTCAAATTTAAAATTTCACATCAGATATATAAATGATATTTTTATTTAACAAAGGTGGAATGTTCAACACTGCAGTGTATTGTCTGTACTCTGGTTTGGTTTGTTTTTTTAAAGTTTTTATTAAAAGACTAATTTCCTAGGTGCGAGAGATGCTAAAGATGAGAGATTCAAATGGAGCTCGCATGTTGACGCTGATAACAGAACAGTTCATGGCTGACCCTCGTCTGTCGATTTGGAGACAACAAGGAACTGGAATGACTGACAAGTATAGGCAGCTCTGGGATGAACTGGGTAAATGCACAGACTTCAAAATTATTTAGGTGTTCATGTGTATAATGAAACAATTACATATTTTGGATGGAGAGAAACTATTGTAGCACTAGGTAAAGCAGGTTAGAGTTTTCTGCAGGTTTGTTCAGTTAAGGTTTGGTGAAATTGGATTTTTTATCTACTCCATGAGACAATTACAATTAGAGGAGAGGGAGCATGGTATGAAACAAGTTGTAAGTACCTGAGAATCTAAAAAGAATAAAGCAAAAAGTGAAATGTAGTTACACAACTGAGGATAAGTATATAAGCTACTAGTGCTAAACTGGAAATGTTCACAACTAGAGAGAAATGGAAGGCAAAAAGAGAAGATTCATTAGGAGTATGAGAAGATAGCAACAAAGGAAAGCAGAAGTCCATTACTGAGCAGGAAAGGAGATCAAATAACAGAGGGTTATTAACACTGCTTTACAGGAAAGGTCAGTTGTGACCAGATACATGATTTGTACAACAGAGAGAGGAACACAAGCTGAAATGGGAAAGGAATATTTAAACTGGTAAAGTCTGAAGACATTTACTCTAAAATGTTCCAGAAACTCGCTGACACAGTTTTTAACTTCTGCTTCAGAAGTTCTCAAATTCTATAGGAATTTGTGGTAGGGAGGGGAATTCAAAACGACTTGAAAGTAAACATCACCAATATATTAAGGGTGGGTAGGTGAGTGGAAAGAATTGTTACCATAAAATTCGGTTGCTGAAAGAACCCTCTAACACCTGTATTTAAATTTTAGATGGCAGACATTCTTTATTGCAGCACTGGATGCATGAGAGAGAGTTCTCTAAAGCTGTGCATGCCATAAGAGACAACAGGCAAGACATATTCTCCTACTAGATGCATATGCATCAGATTTTCTGGAACTCATTGTAATATTTGTATTCTCCTTATCTATGAGCTTCAAGCTTCTTAGGTGGTCCAGGGAGTCGTTCTGAGGTGTTAATCCCTTCTCCAATGCATGCTGCAAGTCTAGCTGGTCCTAGTCAATTTCCAACTGCAAGGCCCCTAGGTCACTGAGTTTGTTTTCTATTTACATGCAAAAGGCCTGGGGTGAGCCCAAATCAACGTCCTATTGTTAAAGGTGTCAGAAAAAAAATTCTTCTGGAGTTGCACAGGCAAGGCTGGACTTCACAAGGTTTGCTATTATCTCTATCTACTGGAGGTTTCTTCGCTGCTGACTGATAGTTTTGTAGCCAATCATTTATCCAAGAATGTGGAGTCAGCATCTTTCTACTAAAAGTACAATAAAATAACCTAGTCGGCTGGCATTCAGCTAAATCAGTAAATTATATAAAGTAAATTAATTATTCCAGTAAATTTCTATTAAGCTTAATTCCATCTTAATATATTTTATTAAATCTAATAAAGAATGTTCTATAGCCATCAGAATAATATTAAGTAACCACTAGCATTGCTTTCCTAGATGTAAGGTACTGGAACAAACTACTAACCAGTTGGTATGTAATCATATAGAAGATAAAAGTGATAAAAGACAACCTGAATTATTTAAAATACAGTGGTAAGTCTAATTTGTTTCTCTAAAAGATAATTTACTGAGTGTATGAGTGAAGGAATTAGTGTGTATATCTTAGCTGTAGTAAGGTTTTGGATGCTGTCTTGGAAACTTTCTCAACGCAAGTTGAAGACACACAGCCTAAGTAGAATTGCCTTGTGATTCGTGGAACTTGGAGTAGTTACTTATGCTCTCACACGATCTGGAAAGACACTTAAAGTCTAGACTTACAGGAGCCTGTCTTGATGTGTTCTGGTCAATATTGCTATTCCTGACATGTGGCATGGAATATGAATATATATATAAAATTTTTAAAACCTGTCAAAACAAAAAACATAAATCCAACAAAACAACAACCCAAAACTTACTGATGACACCCCTTTGGACAATATGTAAACATTGTGGAGAACAAAACCAAAAACTCTACTGCTCTTGGTACATTTTAAAGGTCCAAAATCAAGCTAAAGGAAATTAAATCCAAGCAAGAATAACGTGCTTCATTTAGAAAGGAAAAGACAAAAGGAAAACTGAAGTTTTACACTGTTAAAAATGACCATAGAATCATAGAATGGTTTGGGTTGGAAGGGACCTTAAAGATCATCTAGTTCCAACCCTCCTGCATGGGCAGGGACGCCTTCCACTAGACCAGGTTGTTCAAAGCCTCATCCAACCTGGCCTTGAACACTTCCAGAAGGGGGCATAAACAACTTCTCTGGACAACCTGTTCCAGTGTCTCACCACCCTCACAGGGTGTCTATCCTAAATCTACCCTCTTTCAGTTTAAAGCCATTACCCCTTGTCCTATTGCTACATCATGCCCTTATAAAAAGTCCCTCCCCAATGATTGATTCCATGTTGTCTGGTGTGGGTCAAACTGGATATAACCTGTTTAGCATAATTTATATTAATTCTAAAATGAATTAATTCATTCTAAATGAAGCATTAGGCTAATAAAATACTGGCTGTATATAGTTGATATTATAGATTTATGCAGTAGAAAGCCTTAATATCAGAACAAGCAAAGCTCTGTCAGAGAGTGTAGATATAACTACTTCACCTTCAAGTATGTCAGCTCTCTTAGTATGCAATTGTGCCCCTGTACTTGGCACTGGTGAGGCCGCACCTTGAGTACTGTGCTCAGTTCTGGGCCCCTCACTACAGGAAGGACATTGAGATGCTGGAGCATGTCCAGAGAAGAGCCATCAAGCTGGTGAAGGGTCTAGAGAACAAGTCATATGAGGAGCAGCTGAGGGAACTGGGGATGTTTAGTTTGGAGGAGGCTGAGGGGAGACCCCATTGCCCTCTACAACTACCTGAAAGGAGGTTGTAGGGAGGTGGGTGTTGGCCTCTTCTCCCATGTGAATAAGGACAGGACCAGAGGAAATGGTCTGAAGCTGCAGCAGGGGAGGTTTAGACTGTATATTAGGAAGAATTTCTCTACTGAAAGAGTGGTCAGGCACTGGAACAACCTGCCCAGGGAGGTGGTTGAGTCACCATCCTTGGAGGTATTCAAGAAACATGTAGATGTGGCACTTCAGGGCATGCTCTAGGGGCCGAGGTTGTAGGGTTTGGTTTCTTGTGTGTTTGGGGTTTTTTTTGGTAGGTTGTTTTTTTGTGGGTGTTTTCTGGTAGAGTGTGAGTGGTTGTGTTTGTTAGGGGTTTTTTTTGTGTTGATGCTTGGAGTCTGATCTCAGAGGTCCTTTCTGTCCATGACAATTCTGTGATTGTGATCTTTCTACTAAAAATAAAATAACCTAGTCAGCTAGCATTCAGCTAAATCAGTAAATTATATAAAGGAAATTCATTATTCCAGTAAATTTCTATTAAGCTTAATTCTATCTTAATGTATTTTTATTAAATCCAACAATGTTCTGTAGCCATCAAGATACTACGCTTGATCTTAGCCAAAAGGCCAAGAAGCAATACATCTTTACATCTATACAACTTTCAGTTCCTATACATCTGAAAAGTTGTAGCTATCTCTGCTTTTCAAGTTCTCAGAACTTCTTTGAAAGCACGTTTTTACAAATCTGACCATGTAATTTTCCTTCCCTGCTGGTATCCTTTTAGTATTGGCTAAAGAGGTAACATGATCTGAGATTTAAAAGTGACAGATTGTGTTATGCAATTTAATTTCTAACATCTACTCAAAACCTAATAGAGATAGAAATTACACAGTTGTGACAAGCTGTCACGATCCACGACCTATTATATCTCCTTTTTGGAGTGTATTCAGCTTGTCAGGATCTGCTGAGAGGTCCGCACGTGGTGCTCGCCTCTCACAGAGGAGCAGTAGACTTCAACACTGACTTTTCGAGTGAGTAACTTGCTCGGTAATTACCAATATGTCCAATAACAGCAGCCAATCCCCAATTAGAATTTACGAATGACCGGTTATTGTGGGGAAAACAAAACAATTTGGGGCAGGAGGTTCAAAAGTGGTAATTAAAGCATATACGAGCTGTGAAATATCTTTTAAGGACCAAATAACAAGAACTTATGTCTTAATACTTATATATGGGTGCACCTTAGTTACACACCTTATTTAATTATTTATGAGGGGAGGAGGAGGAAGGATATGCCCGACGCTTGTCCCATATAGGGTCGCGGTTTGAGTGCAGGTAAGACAGGATTATGCCTTCCCCTGCAACCCGGTTTTAGGACCAGGGGTGGCAGGAATTAGTCTCACAACATGTATTCAGCAGCAGACGGGTTCCTGAGGGTGGTAGCTGTAAGCAATGCAGGCAGGCTGGCAGGAAAAAGCTGCGGCGACAACAGGATGAGCTGGGTCAAGCCGGGTCTAGCTGGAGCGAGCCGGAACCAGCCGAGAGCCGGGACTAGGCGAGGCAGGACTCGGGCTGCAGCCGGGGACCTCAGGCTGGCAGGCACTCCAAGGCACAGGTCACCCCCCCAAAGCAAGCAGCAAAAGCGGCGGCGGCGGCACGTGGCTTAGCGGCGGCGCGCGGCTTTGGGACCGCGCTAAGCGGCAGGAGCGGCTTCAAAAGCGCAGCGGCAGCGAGCGAAGAGTGGCAGAAGTGGCAAGTGGCAGTAGCACGTGGCTTCAGCGGCAGGAGCAGCTTCGGGACCGCGCCGAGAAGCAAGGAGCGGCAGAAGCGGCAGTAGCATGGCAGCGAATGGCAGCAGGAGCGGCTTCAGGCACACGGCTTCAGGCACACGGCAGCAAGCAGCTCCAGCGGCAGCAGCAGGAAATGGCAGCGGCAAGCAGTGTATGCTGAACAGCGCGCCGAACACGAGGAGAGAACGAGAGCAAGAGAGAGAGGCAAAAGCAGCTGTGCTGCCTCTTTTATGGGGTTTTTCTTTTGCTCCCGATTGGC
>NW_009954220.1:152265-163925 GCF_000747805.2 Chaetura pelagica
CTCGCTCCTGTCCTCTCCTCTCCTCTCCTCTCCTCTCCTCTCCTCTCCTCCCTATCCCTATCCCTATCATTTTCTTTCTCCTGAAGAGACTTTCCTCATCCAGCCACAGGAATTTCATTTCTCTCACAAGATGTGATCTGGATTATTCGTTTCAGTATATATTTTCATCTATTTTCAGCTGGGTTTAGACTCCACAAAGATTCCTAGAAGTCGACAACAGTCAATGAGAAGAGTTGAAAACTATATGTTGCTATAAAATAGAAGAATGAGACACAACTTGGCACAGAACTGTGCTGCTTGGTGTGTAGACTTCAAATAAAACCTGAGGTATTGCCCAATCTGATACACAATTTGCATATGAAGGATAAATTAACAAAACAGTGAACATGGTTCCAAAGATTCTAATTTATGACTCTGATCACCTTTATATGTATCTCAAAGACTCAAGCTCCAAGTACTAATTAGCATCCCCCAGGAAATACAGCCATTTAATTATTGATTATTACAAAGAAAGCTGGTCTTCTAAGGAATGGGGAATAATGGGAAATTTAGGCTTGTGAATCTTTGCACAGGTGGCCAAGAAGGCCAACAGCATCCTGGCCTATATCAGGAATAATGGGGCCAGCAGGAGCAGGGAAAAGATTGTGCCCCTGTACCCAGCACTGGTGAGGCCTCACCTTGAGTACTATGTTCAGTTCTGGGCCCCTCACTATAAAAAGGACACTGAAGTTCTAGAATGTGTCCAGAGAAGAGCTACCAAGCTGGTGGAGGGTCTAGAGAACAAGTCATATGAGGAGCAGCTGAGGGAACTGGGGATGTTTAGTTTGGAGGAGGCTGAGGGGAGACCCCATTGCCCTCTACAACTACCTGAAAGGAGGTTGTAGGGAGGTGGGTGTTGGCCTCTTCTCCCATGTGAATAAGGACAGGACCAGAGGAAATGGTCTGAAGCTGCAGCAGGGGAGGTTTAGACTGTATATTAGGAAGAATTTCTCTACTGAAAGAGTGGTCAGGCACTGGAACAACCTGCCCAGGGAGGTGGTTGAGTCACCATCCTTGGAGGTATTCAAGAAACATGTAGATGTGGCACTTCAGGGCATGCTCTAGCGGCTGAGATTATAGGTTGTGTGTTGTGGGGTTTTTTGGGGTGTGTTTTCGGGGGGGGGGGAGGGGTTTGGTTTTTTGTTTTGGGTTTTTTTTTTTATGGTTGGACTCGGTGATCTCAGCGGTCCTTTCCAACCATGACTATTCTTCTGATTGGTACCTTTGCAGACTCATATTATTTATTAATTAAGAGAGGGGAGGGGAAAAGTACTGGTATCATTCTTGATGCAGATTTCTCAGGTGTCATAATTTCTATTGTTTTGGCTTATCGCTACAACCCCAGGCCACAGAATCTTCATCCTGTTCCAGAAATTGTGCTAATTGCCAGTCAAGTTTGCAGTCAAGATGCACAAGCCAGGCACCATACCTTGGCTAACACAATGGTCTGTTCCCTCTGCCCCTACTCGTTATCTGATGTAGGAATCACAGTGATTTAGCCTGCTGTCTTTTGTAATACAGTCCCTCTGTAGGGGGAAAAAAAAATATTCTATTTTAGTAGATTCTATTCTACTAATGAGTATCCTGTGACTATGGGGGGGGGTGTAATTTTTGGTGTTTTTTTTTGTAAATTTGCCAAAAGAATCTGTCCTGTTGTTCCACAGTTTCTCTTTCATTAAATTGCATTGGTAAAGTGGAGGAATATGGAAATGCACAGTAAATATCTGTTGATGCCTGTTGAACTGATATGTCAGATTTTAAGAAAAGGTCAGTTAACCTTTTACATACTCTGGAGGGGAAAAAATTATCTGTGCAATCTTACTACAGCAGTAACTTGTTAATGTTCATCCATGAAGTAAAAGTGTCTTGTTCTCTATGAAAGTTAAAAAGAATCCTTTAATAAAAGGGGAAATTTTTACTTTGTCCCAGCCCAGAGATCATGATGGCTGTGAGGCTCTCCTTTAGAATTAAATGTTGAGCACTACCAAATGCCAGATATTGAGAAGAGGCTGAGTTTTGTTGGCAAATAGGATCTGCAAGTTATTTGGTCTTTTCTGCGGGCTTCTGGCTGTGAAATAAAATTGAAAGCCCTTTAGCCACATAGATAATACAGGACCTGAATATAAATTTCAAATGTCACCATCAGGGCCCACTGTGAAACAATAATGTTTCCACTAACACTGCACCATTACAGATCATTTAAATATGGGAATTGCATTTAAACTAGGGGCCCTGTTTTCCTTTTACTGCAATTTAAATGTTGTTTTAGCAAAAGCTAAGTGACAAATTAAATTTTAAAAGTGCCCACATTTTAAAAGCTGTAATGCAAAACAACCTTTTATTGCTTCTCATGTGCCACAAATGAATCATTATACTTGTGAATCCTAAACCAAGACATAATTGGAGCAGCTACTGTTGTCAAAGTGGGGCTGCTCTTATGACAGCTTAATAAAGCTGAAACTAAATCCCAGATGCTTATTAACCTGATGAAAGCAGTCAAGTAGAAGAATCTAAAATAAGTATTTACTACTCATTGGAACAAGGAAGCCCCAACAGCTTATCAACATGTAGATTACAGGATCAGATATTTTTTTTAACTACTGTTTTCAATATCTTTATATCTTCTTGCTTGCCTTCGTGGTGAAGAAACTTCACATAATTTGCATGTTACAAACCAAACATTTTTAGTAGTTTTCCTCCATTTTTATATTTAAGAACAGTTAAAGGGGGAAGATAGCTGTTTTGTGTCAAGGATTTGTTTCTTATGGAACAAAAATATGATGGCTGTATCATGGTATGTTGGATTGACCTTGGCTGGCTGCCAGGTGCCCATCAAGCCACTCTATCACTCCGCCTCCTCAGCAAGGAGAAAATAAGAAGGAAAAGAATTTGTGAGTCAAGATAAAGACAGTTTATTAAAGCAAAAGCAAAGGTTGCATGTGGAAGCAATGTAAAAAACCAAAAGATTAATTATTTACTAGCCATCAGCAGAAGATGTCCAACCACTTTCTGGGAAGTTGGGCTTCAGTACAGGTAGCAGTTTCTCTGGAGGACAAATGTTGGAATAAGAAATGCCCCCCCCTTCTCTTGGCTTTGATTACTGAGCAAACCTCATATGGTATGGAATATCCCTTTGGTCAGTTTGGGTCAAATGTCCTGGCTATGTCTCCTCCCAAGCTCTTGCCTACCTCCAGCCTACTGGCCTTTAGGGTGCAGAGGGGGTGGACAGTAGTTGGACAGGCAGTTTTAATGTTGTGGGACAACTGCTCAGCAGTAGCCAAAACACCTTTCTAGCTACCAATACAAAGCACAGCACTATGAGGGCTGCTATGAGGAAAGTTAACTCCATCCCAGCCAGACCAAATGCACATGGGGAAGAAGGTATATTCAGAGAGCTTTTGCAAGGCAGGGCAGTGGATAAAATTGGCAAACTTGTTCTGGGTTTTCCTCATGCTGATCCTGATCTCTGTTAGTTCTTGTATTTCATGAAGTTGAGGAGAATTTCAAAGATATTCTGTACTTCCAGCTGGGTACTCTCCATATTTCAATGCATAAACTTCTCCTGTCTATCTCAACCACTTGTAGGAATCTAAAGGTTTTAAGTGTAGGAACCTCTCTCAAAATTGCCATGAATCTCATTCAACTACTTAAAATTGTGAATAATCATATTAAGTTATTCATAAAGGAGTGTTTTTGTACTATTTGGGCTAGTATTTGTATTTTTTTTACCTTCATTTGATTGATTGTGAAAAAAAATGAATGGTTTTGTGAATATTTGGGAAGTTAATCAGTGAGATTTATTTGCAGGTGCTTTATACTTTCCCCTAGTTTTGTAGACTAATGCCCATGCCTTGTTATTGTGATTAGGTTGAAACAAAATTCAGAGCTTCCAAACCCCCTTGATTTCTAACATTCGTCACTGAAGTAGGAGGCTAGGTGTGGCTGGGTAAGGATTCTGAGATAAAAACCCAATAACAACAAACTGTTATTGAACAGGCATTCTTTATTGGTAGCGCTGGGCAGGACTGGGGATATCTCCACCATAAGTACTCCAAGTTAGCAAAACACCCCAATTAATATACACCAAAAACATGCTTTCACCGTTTAACTCGGGATCCACAACAATGCTTTCAATTTGTAGATTGCCCAGGTGGGTCCAGAATCAACATGAATGTTGTCTGTTGTCAGGTCTTAATGTTTTCACAACCTGCTGGATGCTTGGCATAACTGACTGACAGTTTCACAAAGCACATTGTTTTAAAAGTAAACCATTCAGCTAACTTAGTACAGCAAATTCATCATTTTAGTAAATTTCTACAACTATCAGGTTATAGGGTACTATAAATGCATAGAGGGGCATCTAATGGACATGTGTCAGATACCTAAATGCTCTCATAAGGAGACTGTAGTCTCAGGCTATGATACTGTAAACTGCACCTTTCAAGCAAATTTATCTTCTATGAAAACCTTTGGTCAAATGGCAGAGTGTCTGCAAAGATGCAGAAGATTTTAAAACAAACTGAAAAGGGCAAAACCCAGAACAATGGGCTCATGCAAAATGACAGAAGTGCTTGTTTAGTTCTTTTTTCCATTGTACTAAAAGTTGAAAGTATAGGAAGACAGGAGCAGAAGGTTTTCATTACTTGACACACACATATCAGAGCATGTAGTCGATGATAGCTTAGAATCTCAAAATATAAATACCTGTTTCCTTTTAGCTGAATACAAGTGTGCTTTTAACACTTGGAGCAGAGGTATGCAGCAAGAGAGAAAGGGAAACTTAAGGAATTTGACACTTTTTTTGTCCCTGAGCTACACCTCCACTTCCTTTAATGTACATTCAAAGCTTAGTGCGCAGAAGGGCAATGATTCCCTCTTGCCATCAGTGCTGCATTAATCGGCCAACTAGTATGAAATGCATCAGGAGTGATGATACTGTCATATACAATACAATCAGCATGAAGCGCACTTGTCAAGACCAATACATCAAAGTTTAATTCAGTAATAGAATGAATTAGAGCAAAATGAAACATTCTGTTCTCCAAGAAACACAGCACCCCTAGCAAGCCTTTTTTTTTTTTTTTTTTCCTGAAAGCTGCATAGGGAAAACAGTGCAGCAAGTGCAACTTGGATCCAACTGAATGCCAAGGGTACTTTTCCTTGGGATTCTTATCAAGGAGAGAACAGCACTGAAGTGCTTTCTCTATCTTCATTATTCCATAAAAGCAACTGTTACATTGGAGCATTCTCCAATGGGACTTCTGATGATGCTTTGTTCTAATGGAGATAGCTCCTTTCCTGGAGGAGGGAGGTGGCTTTGCTAGTCATTCTGAATGCATTTGTCCTTCTTGTTAAGAAGCAATAACTATAGTACATTAACTTCTTTGAGATTTCAAGTGACTGGCCCAGTGAAAGTATGTATGTGTTTAAAAAACAGATGCAAAACACTTCAAAATCCTTTGCTGACACTTATGTTTTAAAGGGGTCATTATTGCTTCTATTTCCAATGCTGTAAAACATTTGTAACAAAATTTATTAGACTCAAATGGGGCATAGTGGCAAGTGTGCATCAAGTGCCAAAGCTGATTTGTCTGTTGCACAAAGGGAATGATCTTGATTACCTGGCTCTGCTTTCTTTGAAATAATCAAATGTTACTAACCTGGTAGCTTTTGGGTTTTTATTTTTTTAATAAAGAGATGTGCATTATTGGGGAGAGCAAAGACATGTCAAACACGCATTGGTTTCTTGCATATTTTAATTTTGCAAATGAATGGATTGATCTTAAGTATATTAAACATAAAATTCCAAGGCAAAGTCCAAGGTATTGTAAATGAGAAAACACTGACCCAAAATTAGCTACACAGCAGCCCTGATAGGGTAACACATTTCTAGGAAAGACTGTAATCGCAGTTAAACAGAATTGTACGCTGGATCTTCAGTCATACTTAGTGTCCTAGCCCCCCACTAAATCTGTTTCCACCACCACCCTCCCATTTACTGGGACAAGAATAAAATATAATAGGGTTTATGAAAATTGAGCAATGCTTAATCTCTTGGGAGAGTCTGTATACATTCCTTGCACTTTCTTTGGCTTACATGCATATACAAGATGTGTAATTATTACAACACCTACTTTTACTGTGAGTGAATGCTTCTTAATGTTTTTCAATTTGCATGTTTAAATCCTAATCAGTGTAAAGGCATACTGTTCCTTTCTCTCTCATTAATTCCTCCATATGGATGTCGACTGAGAAATACAAAAGTATTGATGTTTCCCCTGTATGTACAAGGAACGTATGCATCATGTAAAGCAGTGATGTAACCTATTTCTTTGTAGTGTGAGGCGCACTAAAATGAATTACAATCATCATTCATTCAGCTATCTTTCAAAAAGAGAGCTATTTTAAACAAAGATCTGCTTTGGTAAAGCTGGCTTTTTCCAGGTCAAAAGGATTAGTGTTGAACCAAAATAGGCAATTCCTCACTGCAATATGACAGTTCTAATATTAATTCCCTTGTGAAATTAATATAAAATTGCAATCACACCATGACTGGTCTTCCAATTATCTTCTGGGGGAAAATATTTGCATATTAGTTTGTGATATTTTGCCATTGTGCTGTGAGCAGCTTCATACTGGAAAGACATGGGTCATAGTCAAGGAATCCAAATCGGAATGTTACTTTTGGTTTAGTTCAGGGGAAGATGTGTGTCATGGTTTGACTCAGGATTGGCAATTGAACCAGCGACAATAATGCTCTCAATCCCCTCCCCCCCACACCCAGGCAGGGAAAGGAGAGAGAGTAGAGAGACAGAGACTTTCCGGATTGAAAACTAAACTAGACAGCTTTAATTAAATATTAATGATTAAAGAAAATATGCACAATTATATACAAGTCTATGCAGGAATGTGCAAAACCCTGTTGCCTTCCCCCACCCACAGTAACTCCCATGGCACTCTCCTTAGCTGTGAGCAGTTCCAAAATGTCCCGGACCACTGCTGGAAATAGCAGCAGAGCAGACAGGAGCTGAGGGCAGAGTTATGAGGATCAGGAATGCATGAGCCTAGAGATCATTGGTGATGGATAGATGGAATCCTCCCTGGACACTGGCCATGGACAGAAGAGAAGGGAAGAAGAAGCAGGAAGGAAGTTGACTTCCGTGATCCCTGACTTTATATCAAGCTTATATGGAATATAAGGAATGGAATATATGGAATGGAATACTTTGGTCAATTTTGCTCTCTGTCTAGTCCACTTCTCCCTACAGGAGGGTTACAGATATGACTCTTCTGCTCCTGTAGCATCTGAGGCTGCAGATTCAACAAGTAGAGCAAAGTGACCTTGGCATCTCAGAAGTAACATAAACATTCCAGCATTATCAGTTCACTATACTGGAAAACTTGCTGCTAGTTAAAAGGGAGCGCACTGAAGAAAAAAAAAAACAAACAGTAAAAATAAGATTGGCTTCATCCTGGCTCAAACCAGGACAATGTGTCAGCCTTCTGAGATCCATTATGAAAAGATATCTGGTGCCTGGGGAAAGGGAGATGGGAAAAAGTGAGCTGTGTTAGAAAAACAGAATATGTAAGCACAAGCATTCTCTAGTTTGTTTGGGTTTTTTTTCCATTTAATGAGACATTTGTTCATATTGTGGGAGGCACTGGTGACATCAATAAATCTAGTCAAACAGGTAAACTTATTGAGAATGCCAGGAATGTATTTTGGGAAACTTCTTTTGAGTATAGTCTGTTGTGAACAGCAGTTTCCAGGCTGAAGTCACTAGAAATGGATTTACATACTTTCCCCACAAATTATTTACAAGTAGCTGCCCTTCATTTTTCCATAAGCCTTATCTGTATTAAGGGGTAAGTGTGATCAGCAATTTCCTCATATAGGAGCCATTAGGCAGAAAATAGAGAATCTCTTGTTTGAGGCCAGTGTAAGCTTTCAGGTTGGTGGTGATATTTAAGGGCCAGCTCATGAGGGCTTCCACTGAGCAGCATCAAATAGGAAGAATATCCTCCAGACTCCTTCCACTTGGCATGTGGTAAAATCAGGGCAGAAGTGAACATTTTCCCGACTTCTCAGTGCTAGGAGCAGAACAGGAACCAGTGAATTGAAAGAACCAGAATGGAGCAGATATCAGGGGAGGAGGAAGGTGCTCAAGGAGATAGAGGAGGAAGAAATATGAGTACAGGCATACACACACACACTGTGGGAGGGGGAAAGATCACACATGTACACACAAAAACCTGAAACCCAAAAAGGCTGAAGAGTGTGGGGTCATTATACTTCCTTCTCCCAGATGGTAGCCTTTGTAGCATTACAGCAGCTGAGCCTGAGGCTCTTTCTGTTCCCTTCTCAGTGGGAGACTTTTGTCTCACTCCTGCAGGGAATTGGACAGCTGTGAAAGCTGGGCAAGATCTCAGATGGGCACGCAGCTTTCCCTGAAGTCAAATGTCACAGTTTGACTCAGGATCTGCAATTAAACCAGTGAGAGTAATACTCTTGATCCCTTTCTCCCCACCTAGATAGGGAAAGGAGAGAGAGAATAAAGGAGAAAGGCTTTCTGGATTCAAATCTAAACTAGACAGCTTTAATAAAATATTAATGGTAAAAGAAAATACATACAATTATATACAAGTGTGTTCAGGAATGTGCAAAATCCTATTGCATCCCCCCAGCCCAGCAACTCCCACAACATCTCCTGAGCTGTGAGCATGATCAATGGTGATGGATGGAGTCCTCCCCAGATGCCAGCCATGGACATAAGAGAAGGAAAGAAAAAGCAGGAAGGAAGTTGTCTTCCATGATCTCTGACTTTACACTGAGCTTAAGTAGATATATGGAATGGAATATCTTTGGCCAATTTTGCTGTCTGTCTAGTCCACCCCTCCTACAGGGGTTACAGATAAGACTCTTCTGCTTCCAGTAGCATCTGAGGCAGCAGAGCAAATAAGTAACATTGGAGCCTGAGCAGTAACATAAACATTCTAGTGTTATCAGTCCACTAGCTGGAAAACTTGCTGCTTGTTAAAAGAGAGCTTACTGAAGGAAAAATAAAAATCAGTAAAAGGAAAATTGGCTTCATCCTGACTCAAACCAGGACATCACCACAAGGAGGGTGCAGTTGATCTGTTGAAATTTTAAGGGGTTTGTGTGGGTTTATTAGAAATACACTTGTCCTTGTGCTCCATTTGCATAAAACTAGCATGGATTTCTGAGACAAATGCTGCTAATAGTGTAGTTATGCTTGACATATAAGCCATAACACCTTGTCCTCTTGCTCATAAAAATGGCTTAAAATGTAAAGATAGGAGTTTTAGATGAGATGTTAGGAAGAAATTCTTCACTGAGTGTGGTGAGACACTGCAACAGGTTGCCCAGGAAAGTTGTGGAAGCCCCATCCCTGGAAGTGTTCAAGGCTAGGTTTCCACCCCTGGGGCAGTCGATTCCAGGTGTACTGGACCCCTCCAGGTGAAAGCAAACTGTGGCCTGCACTCTGGTGCTAGAGGAACAGAGAAAAAGGCATGAGCAATGTCAAGAGTGGCACACCACCTGGCTGCTTTTGACTCCAGCTCATAATTAAGTTCTAGCATGTCCGGCACAGCAGCACTGAGCAGTGGTGCAACCTCATTCAGGCCATGATAGTCCACTGTCAGCCTCCACTCACCATCAGGCTTTTGCACCGGCCAGATAGGACTGTTGAAGGGTGAGTGAGTCCTGCTGATCACTCCTTGGCTTTCCAATTGCCGGGTCAGGTTATGGATGGGGATCACAGAATCTCTGTTGGTGCAATATTGTCATCTATGCACTGTTAAAGTGGCAATGAGCACCTGTTGGTCTTCAACCTCCAGCAACCCCACTAGAGAAGGGTCATCTGAAAGGCCAGGCAAAGTATGCAGCAGTTCAGTGTCCTCAGTCTCTACAGCTGCTATACCAAAGGCCCACAGTACCCTTTTGGGTCACGGAAGTATCCTTTCTTGAATCTATGCCAACGATGCATGGAGCATCTGGGCCAGTCACTATAGGGTACATTTGCCACTCCTTACCAGTGAGGCTCACATTGGCCTCCACAACAGTCAGTTGTTGAGAACCTCCTGTCACTCCAGAGATAGTGACGGAGTCTGTCCCTTTATGATTCGATGGCATTAGTGTGCACTGTGCACCAGCGTCCACCAAAGTCTTATACCTTTGTGGTTCTAATGTGCCAGGCAATCGAATACACACAGTCCAGTAAACTCAGTTGTCCCACTCCTCCCCCTGGCTGGAGGCAGGGCACTTCTAATGTTGAGTAGTAGATTTCTATGCACCATCCTGGGTGATGAGTGGTGCAGCCTTCTTCTTGGAAGAACCATCTCCTGCCTTTATTCCATTTAGTAGCTCTTGCACACGTATCTGGAGAATATCAGTGGGTTTCTTGTCCCAGATTCTCATGTCCTCTTTACAACAATTTTTCAAGAGACCTCGCAGTGGGTCCTGTCTCTCTCACTTCTGTTTCATAGCAGGACGTCTCTTCTTAATGGTTCCAACACGTGACCAGTTGTCTCTAGGGAGAATCTGGAGTTTACCTCCCCATCTGTTCGGCATCTTATTCTTTCTGTCAGTCATTTGTTCAATGGCTGAGGTGTGGAACTGATGGGAATCAGAGATTACGTCTCCATACTGTCGTGCTTTGAAAGCCACCTCACACACAGTTGGTCTTGCATCATCATCAAAGCATCCCATGAAGGAGTATATATGGGCATGTGCTGCTGGTACAGCCGGTGCAAACCTCCGGAACATTTGTGTGTCACACTCAACATCATCAGGATTTGTAAGTCCATCTTTATCATAGATCACCTCTTGCACAGCTATCTCTCTCAAGTAGGTGATGGCTTTCTCAAGAGTGGGTGTTCTGCTTCGGTGCCATTCGATGTCACCCTTAAGGGGGTGTCTCTCCCTCACAGCTGAAAGAAGCCGGTCCCACAGGGTGGTAGTTCCCATCTTACTACTGAGTGCTCTATCAATATCAGCATCTCTGACCAGGGATCACAACTGCTTGGATTCTCTCTTATCCACATTGTAGGTTTCAGCACCACTATCACAGCATCAGAGCAACCAAGGAAGAATTCCTCACCATCAGTGCACGTTAAGTCCTTTCTCATGAGGCACAGTTCCTTCATAAAGGCTGGACAAGGTCATCATCATCATCTGATTGAGGAGGGCCTGCTGTTCTATCAGCTTGAGAGTGGCCTGATTTTTTATCTGTTTGAGAAGTACCTGCTCCATCAACTGATTTAGAATCCTCTGCCTCCTCAGTTTCAGTCTCTGTTGTTGCCTGAAGAAACTCTGGATGTCTCAGACGGGAGCAGGTATAAAGAGAGGAGCGTTTTGCCTTTGCTTTGCTCCTGGTCACAGGATTAACTAGTTTGATTTGAAAGGGATTGGACTTGATCTTTGTAGAAGCAGTTTTTGCAGCAGCACTTGAGGAAGCAGCTGTTTTTCATAGAATCATAGAATCAGAATCTTAGGGGTTGGAAGGGACCTCGAAAGATCATCTAGTCCAACCCCCCCTGCCAGAGCAGGGCCACCTAGAGTACATCACACAGGAACGCATCCAGGTGGGTTTTGAATGTCT
>NW_009954220.1:165112-167604 GCF_000747805.2 Chaetura pelagica
GTGGGGGAGTGGCAGTGAGTGGAGCAACACCTCACCCTACACATCCACAGTACATTATAAACATTCAGCAGAAGCATACCCCTGCAGCAATGCTATTTAGATCAAGAGCTGGAAGACTCAGCTTGAAAGAAAATGGAGAGGTGAAATTGAACTTGCTACTTCCATTACCAACATGGACCATTCAGTACACTTTAGGATTTGTACTGTAACTGTACACATACAGTGCCCCCATAAAGATTAGTATCATAACCCCTAGGATCACCAGGCTGCTAACTATATGGTTGATTATGTCTGCAGCTCTGTTGAGCAGCCGCACAGAGCATTATGCTCTCATCTGTATACCACATGTACAGTTGCATGTTTGGAAAAAGTCCAGTAGATTCATTGCAGAAAGTGTCTGTTCAGTTTTCAATCCATCATGAAATTCAGCAGAGCTGTTGCCCATTGCTATCTGAGGGATTTCTCCCATCAGAGAGGGAATTTTGAACACTCCAACTTATAATCTGGCCTTAAAATTGTGCCCCACGTTTGGCGCCAATAAATCGTCACCATTTGACTCACATTTGACAACAATGCTCTCGATCCCCTCCCCCTCCCACCCAGGTAGAGAAGGAGAGAGAGAAAAAGAGAGAGACTTTGCTGGATTGAAAACTAAACTACACAGCTTTAATTAAACAATAATGATATGAGAAAATATATACAATTATATACAAATGTGTTCAGGAATATGCAAAAGCCTCTTGTCTCCCCCCACCCCCAACAACTCCCACAGCACACTCCTTAGCTGGGAACAGTCCCGAAGAATCCCGGACTGCTGCCGAAGAGAGAGCAGAGTTATGAGGGACAGGAGAGCTCGAGCCTAGGGGTCGATGGTGATGGATGGACGGAGCCCTGCCCGGATGCCAGGCATCAGTAGAAGAGAAGGGAAAAATAAGCAGGAAGGAAGTTGTCTTCTGTGATCTCTGACCTTCCTCTGAGCTTATGTAGATATATGGAATGGAATATCTCTGGCCAATTTTCATGTGTCTAATTAAGCTTCCTATGGGGGGGTCATATATCTCCCCGTAGTGTCTAAGCCGCCAGAGTAAATGTGTGACCTTGAAGACCCAGCAGTTAGAACAAACATTCCACTGTTATCAGTAAAAGAAAAATTGGCTTCATCCTGGCTCAAACCAGGACATTCCACCCCTTATTCCATACCATATATTACATATAGGCTCTATATTTTACCAGCTGTCAAATGAAGGATTCTCCCCCAGAGTCAGATTACCTTGAGGTACACATTGTACTTTACCATCCTCCATCATCCCACACCAGGTATGTTCAGGTCCCTGAGCAAAAGCAACACCCCAGACAGGTTTACCTTTGCCTGAAGCAGAATAGACCAAAACACTTTACTCAGCAGGTTTCTCTCACACTCCACAGGGTCTTTATCCCCATCTGCTGTATGTAAAAGGTCTGACTGAACAGGACCAGCCCAAATAATGGATCTTCCGGTATTAACTAACCAGGGCCTTTGCCAAATTTTTCTCTGTTTTTGAAAGTTGCACCACCCGTAGCCTTCATGGTAGATTTCAACAAACCATTGTACCTTTCAACTTTCCCTGAGGCTTGTGCATAGTACATGATATGGTATATCTACTCAATACCATGTTCTTTAGCACTTTTAGTCACAAGACTGTTTTTGAAATGAGTCCTATTGTGTGACTCCATTTTCTCTGGAGTACCATGTCTCCACAAGACTTGCTTCTCAAGGCCCAGGATAGTATTCTGGGCTGTGGCATGAGGCACAGGATATGTTTCCAACCATCCTGTATTGTTTCCACCATTGTAAACACATAGCGCTTGCCCTTGCGGGTCTGAGGCAGTGTGATGTAGTCAATTTGCCAGGACTCCCCATACCTGTACTTTGATCACCTCCCCTCATACCACAAAGGTTTCAACCGTTTAGCCTGCTTGATTGCAGCACACGTCTCACAGTCGTGGATCATGTGCGCAATAGCGTCCATGGTTAAGTCCACCCCTCGGTCACGGGCCCATTTGTATGTTGCCTCTCTGCCCTGATGACCTGAAGCATCATGGGCCCATCGAGCTAGAAAGAGTTCACCCTTATGTTCCCAGTCTTAAGTCTATCTGGATCACCTGAGCAGCCTCATCTACTCATTGGTTGTGTCGATGTTCCTCAGTGGCTCGACTCAGAGGTATGTGTGCGTCTAGATGACGCACTTTTACCTCCAGTTTCTCTATCCGAGCTGCAATATCTTTCCACAGGTCAGCAACCCAAATAGGTTTACATTTTCGCTGCCAGTTGTTCTGCTGCCACTGCTTTAGCCAACCCCACAAGGCATTTGCTGCCATCCACGAGTCAGTGTAGAGATAGAGTCTCGGCCACCCCTCTCGCTCAGCAATGTCCAAAGCCAGCTGGATGGCTTTTACCTCTGCAAACTGACTTGATTCACCTTCTCCTTCAGCTGCTTGTGCAACCAGTCGTG
>NW_009954220.1:168238-172954 GCF_000747805.2 Chaetura pelagica
GAACCTCTGTAGCTCCGGCTCCAGAATCCCAAGGGTCGACCTCGAGTCTCCCCTGGTGCTTTCTGCCAGAGGCTCCAGCTAGGACCGTTGTGTCCATCTGCAGTGTAGAGCACATTTTTTGTCTGGCCCTGTTCGAACTGGTCCAAGGGCCACTGCCTGCACAATCTCCTTTTTAATCTGCTCAAAAGCTTTCTGTTGATCAGGACCCCATTTAAAGTCACTCTTCTTTCAGGTCACCTCATAGAGAGGTTTCACAATTTCACTGTAACACGGAATATGCATTCTCCAGACACCAACAGTCCCTAAAAAGGTTTCAGTGTCCTTTTTGGTAGATGCTGGGGCCATAGCTGTTAATTTGTTAATCACATCCATTGGGATATGGCGATGACCATCTTGCCACCTGATTTCCAGGAACTGGATCTCTTGTGATGGTCCCTTGACCCTGCATCTTTTTACAGCAAAACCAGCATCCAGAAGAATTTGGATGATATTTTTACCTTTCTCAAAAGCTTCTTCTGGCATATCACCCCACAGAATGATGTTGTCAATGTACTGCATGTGTTCTGGAGCTCCACCCTTCTCCAGTGCAGCGTGGATCAGTCCATGGCAAATGTTTGAGCTGTGTTTCCACCCCTGGGGCAGTTGATTCCAGGTGTACTGGACTCCCCTCCAGGTGAAAGCAAACTGTGGCCTGCACTCTGGTGCTATAGGAATAGAGAAGAATGCATGAGCAATGTCAATAGTGGCATACCACCTGGCTGCTTTCGACTCCAGCTCATACTGAAATTCTAGCATGTCTGGCACAGCAACACTGAGCAGTGGTGTCACCTCATTCAGGCCACAATAGTCCACTGTCAGCCTCCACTTGCCATCAGGCTTTTGTACTGGCCAGATAGGACTGTTGAAGGGTAAGTCCTGCTAATCAGTCCCTGGCTTTCCAATTGCTGGATCAGCTTATGAAAAACATTCCACTGTTATCAGTATTAGTTGGAATTCTCTTCTGCTGGTTAAAAGAAAGGTCACTGAAGGAAAAAAAAATTGTAAAGGAAAAATTGGCTTCATCCTGGCTCAAACCAGGCCAATAACATAGTTTCCCTCTTTAAACCACAGAGGTTTTTAAAGGATTTTGGTACTTTGGGGTATCTCTTCCCTTTCCTGCCTCTTAGATGTACTGCATGCATAGTGGAACTTCTTCAGGTGGCAAGTGAATTTCTTTGCTTCTAGTTGTGTTTCTGAGATGCAGAAAAGGCCACTCATTTTGTAGGGGCATGATGTAATTTGGTAGCGTTCATTCTGCCTTGCTGGGTGATTGAAATGCCACATGTGTTTAAGGTACTGCACTTTGCCTTTGCTTCCATCTGAAAACACTGGGAATCTGGTTACAAAGTAATAAATTCCTTTTTTTAATTTTTTTTTTAGGTACTGAGAAGTTTAGTGTCTCCTCAGTGCCCTAAAGTAATGCTTGAGTTTGAAAATAAATAAGTAAGCAAGTAAGCCCAAGATAACTATTCTATAAGGCTTTCCAATATACCCCATCTTCTGTTTTGTTTTCTACATTGCAATAAACATAGTTCTTTTGTCTTGTGCAGTGCTGAATGCATTGATGCTTAATAATGCAAACCAGTTGTGATGCCATTCAGAGGGACCTGGACAAGCTAGAGAAGTGGACCCATGTGAACCTCATGAGATTCAACAAGATCAAGTGCAAAGTCCTGCACCTGAGTTTAGGCAACTCCCAGTATCAATACAGGCTGTGGGATGAAGGGATTGAGAGCAAAAAAAGGACTTTGGGATATTGGTGGATAAAAAACAACATGAGCTGGCAATATGTGCTTGTGGCCCAGAAAGTCAACTGGATCCTGGGCTGCATTGGCCAGCAGGTTGAGGGAGATGATTCTGGCCATCCTCTACTTTGCTCTGGTGAGAGCCCACCTCAAGTAATGTGTCCAGCTCTGGAGTCCTCAGCACAAGAAAGACATGGACCTATTGGAGCAGATCCAGAGAGGGCTGCTAAGATAATCAGTGGGCTGGAGCACCTCTCCTATGAGGACAGGCTGAGAGAGTTAGGGTGGTTCAGCCTGGAGAAGAGAAGGCTCCAGGGAGAACTTATTGCGGCCTTGAAATACTTAAAAGTTAGACATTAGGAAGAAATTCTTCACTATGAGGGCAGCAAGACACTGGAACAGATTGCCCAGGGAATTTGTGGATGTCCTCTTCCTGGAAGCGTTCAAGGACAGGTTGGATGGGGCTCTGAGCAACCTGGTCTAGTGGGAGGTGTCCCTGCTCATTGCAGGGGGGATGGACTACGTGGCTTTTAAAGGTCCCTTCCAACCCAAACCATTCTATGATTCTGTTCTATAATTTGACTCTGTTTAGGGAGTGAAGCATGTTGAACAGTGTGTCTAAAGAGTGACATATGATTTTATTTTAAAAATGAGTTTTTAAAAACAGTATTGGCTTTATTCACTTCCATGGCAAGTTTTGGACACAAAAAAAAAATCCAACACACAACCAAAAAACCCAAAACAAAACCCCTAAAACCCCACAAACAAAAAACTCAATAAAACAGCATGCTCTACTGTATGTAACTACTGTGCAGTAATAATATGCATTAGTGTAGTGTCTCTCTGGTGTTCTGCACTGTACCATACCTTATTTTGTTCTGGTTTTCGGATTCCTTTGATATTACTTCCCCATGTTGACCCAAATAGCAGCACACTTGCAACCTTAATGATCAAACTGTTTTCTCTGGCTCCTGTGCTGTGGCATACTGACATACTGAATTACTTTAGGAATTAATGTAACGTGATGACCTGATCTCTGGGTATCCATTTTGCATTCTTACTTAGCAAAGGAATACTTGAATATGAGAATTCTATTATCTTGGAAGAGCCAGACACATTTTTATTATTTTTTGTTGGGTTTTTTAGCCTGTCATGAAGATTGCATAGTTTAAGCATATTCTTTAAACCTCTTGTAGTGTATAAGGCATGTTCTTAATGAGCAAATGAACTGTTGCTAAACAGTACTTTCAGATGTCTTCATGCTCCTGTCAAAATTCATGCTGATGAAGAGACAGCTGTTTTAGAGAAAAATATTTCCATTTAAAAATTGTTGTTACAGATCCTGATGTATTTAAGCCTGCCTTGCTATATAGTGTCAGGGAGCAGGTTCTAAAGTGACAGTATATGTGAAATGTCAGTGTAAATTAGCTTTCCCTTCAAAATCTGGAAACAGAAAATGTAAAACAAATTTTTTAGTGTAACCAAATTTCTAAAGTAGTAGCAGTAAAAAGATCTTATTAGATTGCATAAAATCAGCATTTACTGCATCTCTGAGGTCCAAATGTATTTGGGAATGAGTTATATGATCAACAGTACTTTGGCTGGGTTTTAAGTGTGGAAGTATATGTTTACAAAATCATGTTTTACTAATGGACTTGTTTGGTTCCTGTAATGTGAAGCTGGAAGATACATAGTTCTTGTTTGTAGAAAACAACATTTTCTTCTGGTACAAAAATTAGAAGAAAAACTTTAGTAATTTCCTGTGAGAAACATTTGTCATGCCAATTAACAGGCCCACACAGATCCTTCAACGAACCACAGTTTATTTACATTCTTGCAAGAAAGGGTGACCTAAACAAGTAGGCACACCCATAGTAAGGTGAATAACGGTTTATATTCCCTATTCCAGATGCCAAGTTCCCTCCCCTGTTTCCCCACTGGCTGGGTACTCCAGGGTTTACAGCCTATCCGACGCTTCAAATTATCCTATAAGTTTCCCGCCCCTGTTTACACATTCCATTCTAGCAGTTTACTTTTTACCTTTTAAGGTAAAATTTTGACCTTTCTTGCCCCCTTGGCTGTCTTCCCAATTAACAAATCTACTGGTGTCATCCTGCCCTGAGAGCAAGATAGAAGTGGCTTTGTTCGGTCTTATCTTGGGCCATAAATCCTTCTCCATGTTTGGATCCCCAGATGGAGCCCAATTCACTCCCTCAGTTTCTTGGGCCATAAAACACTCCTGGTGTCCTTAGAATGTGCAGATATCTCACTTATCTCAAACAAACTATATATTTAAACCACTAGGATATACATATATATAAACCAAACCCGACACTATGTTTCTAACACTAGAATGCAAAATCAACACTACATTTCATTTCTAACATTTCCTGCTGCAACTTTATGTAAATTATTGTTTGCTTTTGATTGATGTTCCTGTCTGATGGGCCATACATTATGAACTATGGATCTTCTAATACAAAAGACCCACTTAATGCCTTTTAATTGAGAAGGTTGGCTTGATATGGTCTTTCAACTGCTTCAGATGGGCCACACCAGCTCCAAGATTCTGCATCAAAAATTCAGTCTCCCTGGTGTTAAGTGTTATAGTATAGAAGTTTGCCGTTAGTCATTGGTTGCTTGATTTTAATAGAAACCATAATTTAGCTTTTTGTTTTTTTAAATCAGGTGCTCTGTGGATGTGTATAGTATTAAATCCCCACTGCAAGTTGGAGCAGAAGACTAGTTGGCTAAAACAGCTGAAAAAATGGAACTGTGTGGATGTTTGTCCCTGGGAAGATGGAAACCATGGAAATGAGCTGCCCAGTTTTACCAATGCTTTGCCTCAGGGTGCAAATGCTAACCAAGGTGAGCCTAAATATATACACTGACTGCAACAAATAACATAGCCTCTATCTTATATACTCTAGCC
>NW_009954220.1:172973-179585 GCF_000747805.2 Chaetura pelagica
TCCTGGGATAAGTAACTTTCTTGTTGAGGATTGACCAGCCAAATTTATTTTCACTAATAGTATCCTTGCAGAAAGTATAAATTGTGGGGGGTTTTGTGCTGGGATTGCAATGTTTTCAAAGGAAGTATTTGTGTTTAGTTAGGTCTTCTAACTTGTCGTCAGCTGATGCCAGGGGGGTTATGGGCTGTCAGGATGCTTTCGCGACTTCCCTCCCCCCCCAATTTGGAGGGGTTGTTGAATAAGGCTCACACGTGGCGTTCACCTCTCACAGAACGTCCACTGCGGAACTGTATCTTAGAGTGATAGTTAGAATATACCCCCACCACGCCCAAAAATTGCTACTGAGACCAATGTTTAGTTTACAAATTAACCGGTTTATTAAGGGTTAACACAAACTGTGGGATAAGGTTTAGGGAAAATGTACAAATGGGGGCCGGCTTCCCAGTAACAGGGGCGACCCCCCGGCAGCAGGAAGGCAGGCAGGTGGACCAGGCAGGCAGCTACGGTGGGATCTTGAAATCCGTGGTTTCGAGGCAGGCAGGCAGGCAGGCCCAGCAGAGTCCCAGCGCCAGTCTCTGCAGCAGGGAGGGTGTCCCACACAGGAAGCGTCCGAACAGGCCTCGGTCCCGCCTGCTGAATTCGCCCCCTTTTTATAACCCCGTGACCCCCCTGTCCAGCCAGTGTCACTGTCCAGAGCCAATTGACATCCACGAGTCCCAAGTTAGGGCAGTAACTAGCAGGGGCAATGCATAACTTGTTGCCGATCCTTCCTGCCTTGTACCACATCTGTTGTTTTGCTGTCGTTTGTCCTTGAGCAGCAGGCCTGTTTTTGGTCCATTAGCTGGATATAATCAGCAGAAGGCCTTTGCTGACTTCAAAGGCATTTTGTTTAAACTTATGTGGGGAAGAAGAAGAACCGTTTCACACATAACTTTTCACTTGGTCCTTCTAAATACTTGTTGCATGAAAATTAGATGTCCCTGAAGTATGTCACGGAAATGCCTGTTTTTTCTTTGCTTGACTATAATCTTATTTAACTTCTGGTGTTGGGGTTTTGTTGGTCTTATTTTTCAGTTACAAAACCTTTGATATTTACTGAAAGGAAGATCTGTTGTAACTGCATTAAACTGTGTGTGAGAAACTAAAGCAGCTATCTGTGTGATGTGCTCTGTGTTGTGCAGTCTGCATTTGACAGGTGTGGAAGGGGGTGCAGAGGCAACACTGCCTTCTTCTCTTCTCTTCTTACTGATATGATATGATGCTTTCTAATTGAAAATGTGGTTATCAAATCTGACAGAAGCCTTCTCCAGTCATCTTCAAGCAAAGATTGCAAAGATTTAGCTGGAAAAAAAACCCTCATAATCTTAAAAACCTTCAGTATTTTGTTACATATTTCATATAATCATAATAAAGTAAAAATTAAATGCTTGTGGGAGGTGGCAGGTTTGGGCTTAGATGGGTTTTTCCTTTTTTCTTTATCTTAGAAGATTACCTCTGAGGAAAATAGACTTGGTTCATTTTTAAATCTTGCAGCTAGCTTGGGATAGAAGTTCATTCAACATATAACTTCCTACAGAGGTATTTTGCTTTCTGGATCCCGTGATGTTCAGCTCAATCTGGGCAGGCTAGTGGCAACTATGACATTTCAACATTCATAGACACAGTGCCATGTCAACAGAGCACTTTTGCCATAGGAAGATGTCCAGTAAGGATTATGTCAGTCCCATGGCCTCAGTACCTTGCTTTCTTCTGTATATTTGTATTGTATTTGTACACTATTTGTATATGTTTATGACAAAAAATTATACAAGTGCTCAAAGTAATTTCACTTCTCAAAGAGAACAACTAAATTCTTCATGCGGTGTTAATCTGTCCCTCATCCTAGTAGCTCCGGGTCTGAGGAAGAGAGAAGCTGGGGTTGCTTGAATAACTGTGTGCTGAATACTTTTTTTTTTTAGGGGAGTTCTGTACATGCTGTTTAATGTCCTTTATCTCTAGCTGTTCCCTTTGCAAAGTCCTATTTAGCATTAGCCATGCTGTTTTGTAGATCTCTCTCTCTGAATACAAAATGAATGGCGCACACTTAATCTGAGCTGTTGGGTAATAGGATGTGAAATGTCATCTGCGGACTGCTCCTTGCGGAGGGGGGCAAGGCAGGCTGCCATCAGTTGGGGGTTGGTAAATAGGCAGAAGACAAGAATACTGTGAATGACTGACTCACATATGAATGAGTAAAAGCTGATACAGCTTTCTGAATTTGTGAAAATAACAGATTCATCAAACAGGCCACATCGGACGGTGTTCACTCGAGCCATAGAGGCGTGCGATCTGCACTGGCAGGACAACCACTTACAGCATATTATCAGCAGTGATCTATACACCAACTACTGTTACCATGATGACACTGAAAACTCACTCTTTGACTCTCATGGGTGGCCCCTCTGGTATGGTAAGTGGCTAAACTGGAAAGACATTTCCATGACTTGCTGTTTTGTTCAGTTTCTATGGCATCATTTTGGGGGAATGGTGGGGAGATGAATGAAAAGCCTGGCATAAAGAACAGGCTCCCTTGAAATGCTGATTCAGTAGTCCTTTAAGTCTCTCTGGCATAATTTTAAAAACAAAAGAAACAAAAAAGCCCTTTTGAGTAACCAAGCCAAAAAGACAATTGCAGACATGAAAACATTGCTATTTTTCAATCATTTTCTCCATTTTAGAACATGTTCCTACAGCTTGTGCGAGGGTGGATGCATTACGATCTCATGGATACCCACGGGAAGCACTGAGGCTAGCAATAGCTATTGTTAATACACTAAGAAGGCAGCAGCAGAAACAGCTGGAATTGTTCCAGGCTCAGAAGAAAGGTAAATGTGGGGAAGAGAGAAGGGCAAAGGACATGACAAGGTGACTGGAACTTTGCATGAGAAAACTGCTTTTGAAACTAAAGCAAAAGAGGTGACTTTAACTCTTTGGTCCAAATGATCATAGTGGTAATGTAACATTCTGGATTTTGGAGGGTTTTTTTAAGCTGGGTTGTGAGCTCTGCAGGGCAAGGGCTTTGTTCTGCTTTCTGCAATACATCTGACATGATGGGGCCTTTATCCCAATTGGGGTTTTCAATTACACAGTGTAAATATTCATCCTGTATAATGTATAGGCTTTTAAACAGAGCTTTGCATTTGGCACATCAGATATTTAAAATATTTTTTCCCCTGATGTGTAATTTAGCAGAGCTATATATTTATGAGGTGGAAGCCTAAAGTTGACATTGAGGGCAACAACAAGGCAAATTTTGCACTACAGAAATTCATCAAATTTGGCAGTTTGTTCTAAAAGTCTCTTATGATGCTTAAAACTTTAGTAGACTCACATCACTGAAAATGAGATTTTTGAAACACTGGCTTTATTAAATGTTCTGTGGTGTTCCTCTGAGCACTACCCCTAATTTTGAAGGAACTTTCTACCAAAAATAATCCTGCACTGAACTTTGTTGTAATTTCAAAGAGGTAGTGGAAGAAGAAAGAGATGGCTTTGTGGTTAAAGAATGCAGAAAAAATGTGGAAAAACTGGAATTACATTCTCAGCTACTACATCAACAGCTTTCATTCAAATTTTATTTTAGATCTTTTTCGTTACTCTTAACTATCCTTCTGCATTGTAGGCAACAATACCAGTGTGAAGTCACATGTGTACGTTTCAAGTATATGTGCAAGTGTTTTCCCAGAAATTATCATTTAGAAATTGAAGTGAAGGTAGATACCTGACTGTGTGCCTCCGTTTCCATTTCATGGTACCCAAGGAAGACGTTTTGAGCACTATTGTGGATCCTATATTTGAACAAAACTTAAAAGCACTTTTTATTATTACTTAGGAGAATTTTTCAGTCTTTTTATGGTGTAATATATCTTTCCTTAACATGCGTTCCCTTAAAAACTTTGCACATTTTATAGCTTCTCAGACTGAGGAGGTAAGAAGGGAGGGGGCTATGTCAGTGTGTGTATGTGTGTACATCCCACTGACAGGTGTGAAGGATCTGCTGCAAGTGTGCTGGTTGTATAGTACTGCTCCTTTTCATTCCCAGTTGCTAATGCAATATCTAGACATTCAATACTTTTCTTAAGTTCATTTCCCTGTGAGCAAATTCTATAGCTGTCAACTAATATTATGCTACTATAAAAAAAAAGGCATGTATGAAATGTGATTCATCCTAACCCAAACCAAAGAATTTTGTAATTTCTATGTTGTTACTCACCACTTTTGTTTTTTTCCTTCTTATGTTTGGAATTTTAAAAATATTCTTCTAATGCTGCACAATATGCTGGTTTTCTCTATAAGCAGATTAATTCTGCAGCTACAGCCCAGCTTTAGGTTTCAGTTCAGCAACTACCACATGCTTCTATTTAGCTTTCATTCATGTAACTGATCTGATGTCCATGGAACCACTTGCATGATTTAAAGTTAAATGCCTATATGAATGAAGGACTGAAGCCTTAGTTTGGCATGACACAAGTGAAGCTCATAAGTAGACACAATAGGTGAAATTAGTCAGTAAGTGAGTCAGTAAGAAGTCGCTAATATTAACCCTTTTTGCTAATAGTACGTGCTTCTGCCTGTAATCTTTAGCATGTTATTAGTTAGATAATTATTTACTTGTTTGTTTTTCATATTACATATCAAATGATTCTTTATTAAAAAGACACCCTTCTGAATACTTAGTTCAAACAGTATGACTGTGTTTCACTTTGTAGCCCCACACATTTAAATAGGCAAGAAGCAAGCTTTTAAAGCTTTGTGATAATACATATGGTTACTCAGAAAGATGGCATTATGTGAACGAGACAGAGCATGGGCAGGTGCAAGTTAGTGTGTAATTGGCAGAGAAACAGAGCATCTGTAATGGCTTGTATGCACTTTTTAAATGGTCACCCATAATGCATCTGATCTCATAGTTCAGTTGTGTATATGTGTCTAGGAGAAAAAAGCTGGGAGATGGAGTCAGTCTTTTAACATATTCACAAAGGGCAGTGCATTAACCCTGAAAGATCCTATTTTCTCCTTCTAATGCAGAAACTACTGGAAATACTTTGAATTCTGTACTGAGAGCAATTTAATCAGTTTTACTTCTATAACTGTTTTGAGGGGCTAACATGTGCTCTTTTTCCCTCCTCCCTCCATCTTTTCTGTCACAGAACTTCTCCACAAAGGAGTAACCTCAATAATGAATCTTGAAGGTTGGGTGGGACACCCTTTGGACCCTATTGGCACCCTCTTCAATAGCCTGATGGAAGCCTGCAGGGTGGATGATGAGAGCTTCCATGGATTCTCAGACTTCACAGGTACGGCCATGCAAAAGGACCAATCTTCTCTAAGTCCTCAGTAACATTTTTCTATCTTGCCTTTCTGAATTATCTTTGAAGCCAGTGTCTTTATAGTATAAGAACACATATTTGCATTCCCTAAGAAAACATGAGGGAAAGAAAATGTTTAAAGTAAAATTTTCTTATTAGTTAAATGAAAGCACTTCAAAAATTATCAGTATCTCATTCCTGATGGCAATTTCATGCTTGAAATAAAATGGAATAAGACTTTATAGCAGCAACCCTCTCCACATACATTGCTCTGTCCTCTTTTTTATAAGTTACAGGAAATCACAGAATTTTTTAAGTTGGAAGGCTCCTCTGGAGATCATCTGGTCCACCTGCTCTGACCAGAGCAGAGTGACTTAGAGCAGGTTGCCTAAGACTGTGTCCAGTTGGGTTTTGAATAATCCCAAGAATGAACACCGTACAACCACTCTGGGTGACCTCTTACAGTGTTTGACCATCCTCATAGTAAAAAAATCTTTCATATGCTCAGATAGAATTTTCTGTATTTGAGTTTGTGCCCATTGCCTCTTGTCCTGCCACAAGATACCAATGAGAAGAGTATAGGTCTGTCTTCTTTACATTCTTGTCACCGTTTGACTCAGGTCCAACAACAATGATCTCGATCCCCTCCCCCTCCCACCCAGGTAGGGAAGGAACCCCAGCAACTCCCACAACACTCTCCTTAGCTGCAAACAGTCCTGAAAAATCCCAGACTGCTGCTGGAGAAAACGGAGAGTTATGAGGGTCAGGAATGCTTAAGCCTAGGGGTCGACGGTGATGGATGGACGGAGTCCTCCCTGGATGCCAGCCATGGATGGAAGAGAAGGGAAGGAGAAGCAGGAAGGAAGTTGTCTTCTGTGATCTCTGACCTTCCTTTTAGCTTACGTAGATATATGGAATGGAATATCTCTGGCCAAATGTCCTGGTTTGAGCCAGGATGAAGCCAATTTTTCTTTTTACTGATTTTTTTTTCCTTCAGTAAGCTTTCTTTTAACTAGCAACAGTGTGTTCTGCTAGGCTGATAAGACAGTGGAATGTTTTTCTAACTACTGAGGCTTCAAGGTCGCACCTTCACTCTGCCGGCTAAGACACTATGGGGAGATTTGTGACCCCCCCGTAGGAGGCTGAGTTAGACAGACAACAAAATTGGCCAAAGATATTCCATTCCATATATCTACGTAAGCTCAGAGGAAGGTCAGAGATCACAGAAGACAACTTCCTTCCTTCTTCTTCTGCCCTTCTCTTC
>NW_009954220.1:179861-181446 GCF_000747805.2 Chaetura pelagica
AAACGGTGACAACAATTTATTGGCGCCCAACGTGGGGCTTGAACCCACGACTGTGAGATTAAGAGTCTCATACTCTACTGACTGAGCTAACTCAGCCTCCTACGGGGGGGGTCACAAATCTCCCCGTAGTATCTGAGCCGGCAGAGTAGAGATGTGAACTCGAAGACCCAGCAGTTACAAAAACTTTCCATTCTTATCAGCCTTAGAACACACTCGTGCTAGTTAAAAGAAAGCTCACTGAAGGAAAAAAATAATCAGTAAAAGGAAGATTGGCTTCATCCTGGCTCAAACCAGGACATTCCACCCCTTAAACTATACCATATATTACATATAAGCTTTATATTTTACCAGCTGTCAAAGGAAGGATTCTTCCCCAGAGTCAGATTACCTTGAGGTACATATTGTACTTCACCAAACTCCATCATCCCACACCAGGTATGTTCAGGTCCCTGAGCAAAAGCAACATCCCGGACAGTTTTACCTTTGCCTGAAGCAGAATAGACCCAAACACTTTTACCCAGCAGGTTTCTTTCACATACCACAGGGACTTTATCCCCATCTGCAGTATGTAAAAGGTCTGACTGAACAGGACCAGCCCAATTAACTAACCAGGTGGCCTTTGCCAAATTTTTGTCCCAGTTTTTGAAAGTGCTACAACCTGTTGCCTTCAGGGTAGCCTTCAACAAACCATTGTACCTTTCAACTTTCCCTGGGGCTTGTGCATAGTATAGGATATGGTATATCTACTCAATACCCTGCTCTTTAGCCCACTCAGTCACAAGACTGTTTTCGAAATGAGTCCCATTGTCTTCTGACTCAATTCTTTCTGGAGTACCATGTCTCCACAAGATTTGCTTCTCAAGGCCCAGGATAGTATTCTGGGCTGTGGCATGAGGCACAGGATATGCTTCCAGCCATCCTGTACTAGTTTCCACAATTGTAAGCACATAGCGCTTACCCTGGCGGATCTGAGGCAGTGTGATGTAGTCAATTTGCCAGGCCTCCCCAAACCTGTACTTTGACCACCTCCCCTCATACCACAAAGGTTTCAACCATTTAGCCTGCTTAATTGCAGCACACGTCTCACAGTCGTGGATCACCTGTGCAATAGCGTCCATGGTTACGTTCACCCTTCGGTCACAGGCCTATTTGTATGTTGCATCTCTGCCCTGATGACCTGAAGCGTCATGGGCCCATTGAGCCAAAAATAACTCACCCTTATGTTCGCAATCTATTTAGAACACTTGAGCAGCCTCATCTGCTCGTTGGTTGTGTCGATGTTCCTCAGTGGCTTGACTCAGAGGCATGTGTGCGTCTAGATGATGCACTTTTACCTCCAGTTTCTCTATCCGAGCTGGAATATCTTTCCACAGGTCAGCAACCCAAATAGGTTTACCCTTTCACTGCCAGTTGTTCTGCTGCCACTGCTTTAGCCAACCCCACAAGGCATTTGCTGCCATCCACGAGTCAGTGTAAAGATAGAGTCTCGGCCACCCCTCTCACTCAGCAATGTCCAAAGCCAGCTGGATGGCTTTTACCTCTGCAAACTGACTTGATTCACCTTCTCCTTCAGCTGCTTGTGCAA
>NW_009954220.1:181648-184576 GCF_000747805.2 Chaetura pelagica
AGTGGGTGCATTCTGGCCAGTTTGTAATTGCTTCCACAATACCTGGACGATTAGGTCTGCCTATTCGAGCTCGCTGAGTAATTAAAGCAGTCCATTTACTCCAAGTTGCATCAGTGGCATGATGGATAGGAGAAAGATTACTCTGGAACATGAATCTCAGCACTGGTAATCTGGGCACCAGGAGGAGCTGCGCTTCAGTGCCAATCACTTCCAAATCAGCTCTAACTCCTTCATACACTGCAAGAATCTCCTTCTCAGTTGTCTTGCAGTTGGCCTCGGAACCGCTGTAGATCCAGCTAAAGAATCCCAAGGGTGAGCCTCGAGTCTCCCCTGGTGCTTTCTGCCAGAGGCTCCAGCTAGGACCGTTGTACCCGGCTGCAGTGTAGAGCACATTTTTCATGTCTGGCCCTGTTCGAACTGGTCCAAGAGCCACTGCCTGCACAATCTCCTTTTTAATCTGCTCAAAATCTTTCTGTTGATCGCTCTTCTTTGAGTCACCTCATAGAGAGGTTTCACAATTTCACTGTAATCTCGAATATGCATTCTTCAGAAACAAACCGTCGCTAAAAATGTTTGAGTGTCCTTTTTAGTTGATGGTGGGGCCATAGCTGTTTTTTGTAATCACATCCATTGGGTTTTGGCGATGACCATCTTCCGGCTTGATTCACAGGAACTGGATCTCTCATGAAGGTCCCTTGACCCTGCTTCTTTTTACAGCAAAACCAGCATCCAGAAAAATTTGGATGATCTTTTTACCTTTCTCAAAAACTTCTTTGGGTGTATCACCCCAGACAATGATGTCATCGATGTACTGCAGATGGTCTGGAGCTCCACCCTTCTCCAGTGCAGCATGGATCAGTCCATGGCAAATGGTTGAGCTGCGTTTCCACCCCTGGAGCAGTCGATTCCAGGTATACTGGACTCCCCTCCAGGTGAAAGCAAACTGTGGCCTGCACTCTAGTGCTAGAGGAATAGAGAAAAAGGCATGAACAATGTCAGTAGTGACACACCACCTGGCTGCTTTTGACTCCAGCTCGTACTGAAGTTCTAGCATGTCCTGCACAGCAGCACTGAGTGGTGGTGTCACCTCATTCAGTCCGTGATAGTCCACTGTCATCCATTCACCATCAGGCTTTCATACCGGCCAGATAAGACTGTTGAAGGGTGAATGAGTCCTGCTGATCACTCCTTGGCTTTCCAATTGCCGGATCAGGTTATGGATGGGGATCACAGAGTCTCTATTGGTGCAATCTTGTCGTCTATGCGCCATTGAAGTGGCAATTGGCACCTGTTGGTCTTCAACCTTCAGCAACCCCACTAGAGAAGGGTCATCTGAAAGGCATTAGTATGCACTGTGCACCAGTGTCCACCAGGGTTTTACATCTTTGTGGTTCTAATGTGCCAGGCAATTGAATACACACAGTCCAGTAAACTCGGTTGTCCCACTCCTCCCCCTGGCTGGAGGCAGCGCACCTCTAATGTTGAGCAGTAGATTTCTATGCACCATCCTGGGTGATGAGTGGTGCAGCCTTCTTCTTGGAAGAACCATCTCCTGCCTTTATTCCATTTAGTAGCTCTTGCACACGTATCTGGAGAATATCAGTGGGTTTCTTGTCCCAGATTCTCATGTCCTCTTTACAATAATTTTGCAAGAGAGACCACAGGTGGCGTCGCAGTGGGTCCTGTCTCTCTCACTTCTGTTTCATAGCAGGACGTCTCTTCTTAATGGTTCCAACACGTGACCAGTTGTCTCTAGGGAGAATCTGGAGTTTATCTCCCTATCTGTTTGGCATCTTATTCTTTCTGTCAGCCATTTGTTCAATGGCTGACGTGTGGAACTGATGGAAATAAGAGAATAAGTCTCCATACTGTTGTGCTTTGAAAGCCACCTCACGCACAGTTGGTCTTGCGTAATCTTCAAAGCATCCCATGAAGGAGAATATATGGGCATGTGGTGCTAGTACATCCTATGCAAACCTCCGGAACATTTGTGTGTCACACTCAACATCATCAGGATTTGTAAGTCCATCTTTATCATAGATCACCTCTTGCACAGCTATCTCTCTCAAGTAGGTGATGGCTTTCTCAAGAGTGGGTGTTCTGCTTCGGTGCCATTCGATGTCACCCTTGTGGGGGTATCTTTCCCTCACAGCTGAAAGAAGCCGGTCCCACAGGGTGGTAGTTCCCATCTTACTACTAAGTGCTCTGTCAGTACCAGCATCTCTCGCCTATTATGCCAACTGCTTGGCTTCTCTTTCGTCCACGTTGTAGGTTTCAGCACCACTATCACAGCATCAGAGCAACCAAGGAAGAATTACTTCCCTCAGTATGAGTCTGGTGAAGTCCTTTCTCATGAGTCACAGTTCTTTCATAGAGAAAAGCTGGAGAAGGTCATCATTGTCATCTGATTGAGGAGGGCCTTCTGTTATATCTGCTTGAGAGCAGCCTGATTTTTTATCTGTTCGAGAGGTACCTGCTCCATCAACTGATTTAGAATCCTCTGCCTCCTCAGTTTCAGTCTCTGTTGTTGCCTGAAGAAACTCTGGATGTCTCAGACGGGAGCAGGTATAAAGAGAGGAGCGTTTTGCCTTTGCTTTGCTCCTGGTCACAGGATTAACTAGTTTGATTTGAAAGGGAGTGGACTTGATCTTTGTAGAAGCCGTTGTTTTTGTAGCAGCACTTGTAGAAGCATCTGGTTTTGTAGCAGTAAGAGTGGTGGTATCAGCAGCAGTGGTGGTGGCAGCATCATGGGTGGCAGAAGCAGTGGCAGCAGCATTGCCTATGGGGGAGTGGCAGTGAGTGGAGCAACACCTCACCCTACACATTCACAGTACAATATAAACATTGAGCAGAAACATCCCTACTGCAACTATGCTATTCAAATCAAGAGCTGGGAGATTCAGCTTGAAAGAAAATGGAGAGGTAAAA
>NW_009954220.1:184725-185157 GCF_000747805.2 Chaetura pelagica
GCACCAATAAATTGTTGTCACCGTTTGACTCAGGTCCGACAACAATGCCCTCGATCCCCTCCCCCTCCCACCCAGGTAGGGAAGGAGAGAGAGAAAAAGAGAGAGACTTGGCTGGATTGAAAACTAAACTACACAGCTATAATTAAACACTAATGATATGAGAAAATGTATACAATTATATACAAATATGTTCAGATATGTGCAAAAGCCTCTTGCCCCCCCCCATCCCCAGCAACACCCACTGCACTCTCCTTAGCTGCAAACAGTCTCAAAAAATCCCAAACTGCTGCTGGAGAGTAATGAGGGTCAGGAGACCTCGAGCCTAAGGGTTGACGGTGATGGATGCACTGAGTCGTCCCTGGATGCCAGCCATGGATGGAAGAGAAGGGAAGAAGAAGAAGGAAGGAAGTTGTCTTCTGTGATCTCTGACCT
>NW_009954220.1:185401-192718 GCF_000747805.2 Chaetura pelagica
ATACAAGGAAATATATACAATTATATACAAATATGTTCAGGTATGAGCAAAATCCTCTAGCCTCCCCCCACCCCTCTGCAACTCCCACAGCACTTCCCTCAGATCGGACAGTCCCAAGGAATCCCGAAGCTGCTGCTGGAGGAGAGCAGAGAGTGATGAGGGTCAGGAGAGCTCGGGCCTAAGGGTCGACGGTGATGGATGAATGGAGTCCTCCCCGGACGCCGGCCGTGGACGGAAGAGAAGGGAAGGACAAGCAGGAAGGAAGTTGTCTTCTGTGATCTCTGACCTTCCTCTGAGCTTACGTAGATATATGGAATGGAATATCTTTGGCCAATTTTGCTGTCTGTCTAACTCAGCCTCCTACGGGGGGGTCACAGATCTCCCCGTAGTGTCTGAGCCGGCAGAGTGAAGGTGCGACCTTGAAGCCTCAGTAGTTAGAAAAACATTCCACTGTCTTATCAGCTTTAGAAGAACACACTGTTGCTAGTTAAAATAAAGCTTACTGAAGGAAAAAAAATCAGTAAAAGGAAAATTGGCTTCATCCTGACTCAAACCAGGACACTGAAGAAAAAAAAAAATCAGTAAAAGGAAAATTGGCTTCATCCTGTCTCAAACCAGGACAATTCTCCCATCAGATATTTATGTATTTTGATAAAATCCTCCTGAGCCTTTTCTTTTCCTGGCTGAACAATCCCAGCTGTCTCAGTTTCTTGTATGGGAGATGCTCCAGTATGCCCATGGGGAGCCCGGTACTGGAGAAGGCACTCCAGGTGTGGGCTCACCAGTGTTGAGCAGAGGGGAAGGATCACCTCCCTCAATCTGCTGGCAATGCTCCTCCTATGCAGTCCAGGATGTTATTTGACTTCTTAGCTACACATGTACATAATACTTCTAATTAATGACAAAATACTTAAAATTTACAACATATATGATCTATAAAGGTTATGAATTGGAAAATAGTGTTGCAGTATTGCTACATGATTTAGGACAGGATGTATGCACCCATTTTAACTTCAGTACTTCCCAGGAGCTTAACCAATTTGTTCCTTATTCTCAGTCTCTTTCCACCTCTGTGGTAGTTTCTTATCACCTTCTGTGTGGTCAGAAACTAGATTTATCCCTCTACCTACAGCTCTTTTATATGCACATCCCCAATCTTATTTGGGCTTTGTCTCAAAACTCATTTTATTCAATTAGATTTTCTTCAATAAACTTCTAATCCCATATCCACCAATTCTGGACGAACTTTAATTAAAAGACATAAAATTATTTGCAATTAGAAAAAAAACCAAAACAAAGTAGTGTGTGTTGAAAAGCAAATTTCCCCTACACATGCATAATGCAATCTACCACATTCATTCTGCCTTCTCATTTGCTGCTGCTGTCCATCTCCTCACATCCGTACATTACAACTTTTTGTTCCCAAACTAACTAGACCATGAACTGCTAGAGATTGCAACAGCATTTTCTCATACTGTGTAACTGTGAAGCACCAAATGAATCAGTAGCACTCTTTAAAGCAATTTATGGCTTGGTCTGTGTGGAATTCACACGTAATCTTTACTAAAAGTAGCACTTCTAACATTATTAAAAGTCAGAAACATTATACATGTTTATCAAATACAACTGTAACAAATAAAAAGCATTAAAAAAGCTCTACCAAACAAGATGCTTTAAAGTAGTAGAATTCCCAGGCCCACTGTATTTGCACAATCCTAGTAGCTTCAACTGAAATCCATGCAAGTGTACAAGCACCTTCCCTTTCCGCTTATACAACATCAAAGTTTTAAGGAGGTATGAAAATGGATAGGGGGAAGAAAAATCAAAATAGATCTTCAAATTCTGGCCTTATTAACAAATCTGGAGAAACTGCCTTTCTCCAAATCACACAAATCAAAATGAAACTTTTATTTTTACTTCAGTGGGTTTTTTTAAACCTAATTGTTTTGTGTACTTCTGCCACATGGAATTGGATCGTTGGATCTTGAGATTGTGCTAGTGTCTACATTTAGCCTGTATCCATGGCTAAAGTATAGCAGTTGGTCTACCACCTGATAACCCCTTCCCATTCAAGAAGGGGAATTAGAAAAAAGAGAAGAGGCTTGTGGGTTGAAATGAAAAAAGGTTTAATGAAATATCAATACTAAAACCAACATAAAGTATACAGGATTATACCCAGCCTACACAAGAAGCAGAAGTCCAAGGAAGAAGAGCTCACTGTTCTTAGCAAGCCTTCCTCTTTATAATGAACATGACATTTATGGTATGGGATACACCTATTAGCTTGTGTCAGCTCCCAGCTGACTCAAAATAGCTAATAGCCTGCCTACCATGGCTGGCCTATGATTCTATCCCAGCAAATCAGGATAGCTAGTAATTTAAATAATTTTAATAAATGAACACTGACAGAGGAAGCATTTGTAAATGGGGCATTATAGACAGATTATGGTTTAGAATGTTTTCCTGATGTGTTGTTCTTTGTGTCACCCTTTACAGAGAATGTGGGGCAATGCAAATCTCTGGACTACCAACACCTGCCTGCATACAAGTTCTTAGAAGAAGGGGAATCTTATTCAATGCTGGCTGTGGAAGTAGCATTGATGGGGTTGGGACAGCAACGAGTAATGCCTGATGGCTTGTATGCACAAGAGAAGATTTGTCGAAATGAGGAGCAGCTCATTTCTAAGCTACAGGATATCACACTGGATGATACTATGGTGAAGATTTTTCGAAAACAAGCAGTCTTCCTATTAGAAGGTAGCTCAATGTAGATCATAACTGTTTCTTTAAACTGTCTTCTCTTATGCAAGTCCACAGAATTAGTATTCCAGTGGAAAATGCTTTACCTGTTATTTGATGTGGAATTCCAGCAAAATTTTCTTTCTAGTTTCTTATGAAAATGAAACATACTTCACATATCACATGACTGTAGAGATAAGACACCTACTAACCTATAAGCCTTTTATTTTTTCTGTTGCATTTAGTTCTTTAGATTTGTTGCTTGTCATAATCTCAGTATCCTAATTTTACAACTCAGGCTCACAATTAAATAACATAGACATCAGTTATCATCAACAGTTCTAATTAGGTAGCAAATTTTTAAATGTCACTTGTATCCTGAAAAAGGACTGGTAGCTTTGTAAATGTATGAAGATTTTTACCTCTGTTGCCAAGTGAAGAGCTCAGAAACTTCATGTAGAATTACTGGGACTGAAATATAGCATTTTCTTTGTAGCAGCTGGGAAAATGACTTGTCTCTGAAGTTTGTATCATACATGAAAATTGAAATATATGGTTAAATACTGAGGCTTAAGGTCTTGTGACTAAATTTTGATTAAGACAAAAAACTTGTGTTTGGGAATTAGCCAGCATGTTGCAATAAAATCTGTACCAAAAAAAGTGCATGCTTTTGCCTTAACTTTTAAAAAGGCTTAACATATAGCACTTAAGCCTCATGTTGAGAGAGTAGTCTTGTGGGTTCTCAGGTGGTCTTTCTAGTTTTTGTTTTTTGAAATGGAAGAAAATACTTTAAAGGAACCTAAAGGCATGGTCCAAATTTTGAGTGCTTGCTCAAGGGATGGTGGGGATTGTGATACTGCTCTAAGTAAGTTGTGAAGACTGTTACACAGCAGTCAGATTTTGCTTTCTTTCTGTAAAATATTTGTCTTTTAAACTACTTTAATGGAAGAGATGCAGTATGTTATTTAGAGTTCTCAGCTTTGAGTAACTATTATTGCCCAGATCCTTAAAGACTTTGGTACCTACAGATGGTGCCATTTGAAACTGCAGAGAAACTGCATCATAGGGAGAGTTTCAATTATGGTGTGGCTGTAACCACTGTTTTATGGCTTTTGGACAAGAACAGCTGCTTGCTGGATCCAGCTATTAACCACCATAGAGGGATGCTATAGATTATAAAATCAATTTCCTGCTTTTATTTACTGGTGAGGATGAACAACCTTGCTTTATGACGAAAAGGCAAGATTTCTCTCAAGTATTCTCTGATACTTCGTTTACTACTTTGATCTCTGACTTTTTTTTTTGTTTTCTTAGAGTAGTAAACAAGTGATCATAGCAGATAATCTGCTAAAATAACTACTTATACAATTGCTGTGGTGAGCAGTGTGCAACGATGGTCTTTCATCTGTGTACTGAAAAGGCTTTTCTGCAATAGCTTCAGTTTACTCCAGGGTAGGCAGAAACTGCCAGCTCACATGGAGGAAAAACTGTGTAGTGATTTAAGATCCTAATCACATCAATTTTGTTTTTATAGTGAAAGTCCTATAGATATAATAAAGAAAGCTTAATCCAATATTAAGCTGATTTCTATGCTGTTAATGCAGATTAATGCATGCTGTATGTAGCTACCATTTGAATGTGTGGGAAAGCAGAACATAAGAATGTGTTGCAAGAAGTGTTCTAATTTTTTGCTTGACTGCTAAGTTAATGGCAGAATATATTTTCATTTAAATGCTTTTTGTGTATTCTTCATGTCCTGAGTTTCTGACTAGACCATCAACTGGCCCACATACATGAAATGGCTTATTTAATTGAAGCAATGCCAGCCAGTTTTTTGAATGGCTTTTAACTTCATTTTAAATTATTGAGAGACACACTGTCACCTACTTAATAGTCATTGAGGTTTCCTTTGTGATCAGCCCCAGTCTTCAAAAATGCCCACCTATGGAGCTCAGTTGTTTGATTTTTTCATGCCTAGTGATTTTTATCTTTGCATTTTTGTGCTAAGGCACCAGTCAGAAAAACATTGCTGAAACAGCTGTGCTGGTCCAAGTTGTTACCATCTCTCTCTCATGGAGTTCATCATTCTCTGCAGCAAAAGTGGTTGAATAAATGTTGTGAGTACTCTTCATCTGCTTCAGTGTAGGGTCGGCCATATTAGTTTGAACCACTGCTAGAAGCTATGATGTGTTACTGCAGTGAAGAAGTGTGCTCTCACAGTCATTCATCCATCCAAGTGTGGTGGGTTGTAATTTGTAGTAGGAGATGAAGTAGTAACTTCTAGGATTTCTGGCTCCTATTTGTGCAATAATTGTCAAATAATACTTAATGTAAGATTCTTATTCAGTATCTTGCAACATTTAATGCCTGAACCTCTATCCACTGATGTAAAAAACTGCTTGACACAGTTTTCCTATTAATAGGAATAACAGTCTTAAGGTTGCAGGAAAAATGTGAAAATGGAATTCATATGCACCATGAACATTCAGAACTCAGCAAACAAATAATTGTATTTAATTTTTTTAAAATCATAATTTCTGCTGTCAATTTTGACATTGCTGTTATGAAGTTTAAGTACTGCACTGGCTGCAGTGAGTTTAAACAAAATCCATTGCCCCAATGATGGGAAGTTTCCCTATAAAAACCCACAATTTGTAAGATTGTGTGGTTCTAATAGACTAACAAAAGCAGCTTGGATGCAAGCTCTCACTTAGTTTCCTCTGGAGATAAAGTCCAGGCCAAAGGGTTATTAAATGCCTAATGTCAGGTGAGAAATTGATAGGGATCAGCTGCAGCTCTAATGATTGGTCAGGTAACTTCAATTAAGGATACATGTTTTTCCACCGTGTCACTGTTTGACTCAGGTCCGACAACAATGCTCTCGATCCCCTCCCCCTCCCACCCAGGTAGGGAAGGAGAGAGAGAAAAAGAGGCTTTGCTGGATTGAAAACTAAACTACACAGCTTTAATTAAACACTAATGATATGAGAAAATATATACAATTATATACAAATATGTTCAGGTATGTGCAAAAGCCTCTTGCCTCCCCCCACCCCCAGCAACACCCACAGCACTCTCCCTCCTTAGCTGCAAACATTCCCGATGAATCCCGGACTGCTGCCGGAGACTGCTGTCTCCTTCACTGGAGACATTGAAAACCCACCTGGATGCGTTCCTGTGTGATGTACTCTAGGTGACCCTGCTCTTGCAGGGGGGGTTGGACTAGATGATCTTTCAAGGTCCCTTCCAACCCCTAAGATTCCATGATTCTATGAAAGCGCTGAGTTATGAGGGTTAGGAGAGCTCAAGCCTAGGGGGCAACGGTGATGGATGCATTGAGTACTCCCCGGATGCTGGCCATGGATGGAAGAGAAGGGAAGAAGCAGAAGGAAGGAAGTTGTCTTCTGTGATCTCTGACCTTCCTCTGAGCTTACGTAGATATATGGAATGGAATATTTCTGACCAATTTTGCTGTCTGTCTAACTTAGCCTCCTACGGGGGGGGTCATAGATCTCTCCGTAGTGCCTGAGCCGGCAGAGTAAAGACATGACCTTGAAGACCCAGCAGTTACATTCCATTCTTATCAGCCTTAGAACACACTTGTGCTAGTTAAAAGAAAGCTTACTGAAGGAAAAAAAAACAACAGTAGAAGGAATATTGGCTTCATCCTGGCTCAAACCAGGACATTCCACCCCTTATTCTATACCAGATATTACATATAGGCTTTATATTTTACCAGCTGTCAAATGAAGGATTCTCGACCAGAGTCATATTAGCTTGAGGTACACATTGTACTTCACCATCCTCCATCATCACACACCAGGTATGTCCAGGGCCCTGAGCAAAAGCAATACCCCGGACAGGTTTACCTTTGCCTGAAGCAGGATACACCCAAACACTTTTACCCAGCAGGTTTCTTTCACATACCACAAGGACTTTATCCCCATCTGCAGTATGTAAACGCATTCAGGGTAGCCTTCAACAAACCATTGTTCCTTTCAACTTTCCCTGAGGCTTGTGCATAGTATGGGATATGGTAGATCCATTCAATACCATGCTCTTTAGCCCAGTCAGTGACAAGACTGTTTTTGAAATGAGTCCCATTGTCTGACTCAATTCTCTCTGGAGTACCATGACTCCACAAAATTTGCTTCTCAAGACCCAGGATAGTATTCCAGGCTGTGGCATGGGGCACAGGATATGTCTCCAACCATCCTGTGCTTGTTTTCACCATTGTAAGCACATAGCGCTTACCCTGGCTGCTCTGAGGCAGTGTGATGTAGTCAATTTGCTAGGCCTCCCCAAACCTGTACTTTGACCACCCCCCCTCATACCACAAAGGTTTCAACCGTTTTGCCTGCTTAATTGCAGCACAAGTCTCACAGTCGTGGATCACCTGTGCAATAGTGTCCATGGTTAAGTCCACCCCTCGGTCACGAGCCCATTTGTATGTTGCATCTCTGCCCTGATGACCTGAAGCATCATGGGCCCATCGAGCTAGAAAGAGCTCACCCTTGTGTTCCCAGTCTAAGTCTACTTGGAACACTGGAGCAGCCTCATCTGCTCGTTGGTTGTGTC
>NW_009954220.1:193292-193581 GCF_000747805.2 Chaetura pelagica
CTGGAGAATATCAGTGGGTTTCTTGTCCCAGACTCTCATGTCCTCTTTAAAATAATTTTTCAAGAGACCCCACAGGTGGCGTCGCAGTGGGTCCTGTCTCTCTCGCTGCTGTCTCGTTGCAAGACGTCTCTTCTTAATGACTGCAACATATGACCAATTGTCTCTAGGGAGAATCTGGAGTTTACTTCCCCATCCATTTGGCATCTTATTCTTTCTGGCAGTCATTTTTTCAATGGCTGAGGTGTGGAAGTGAAGGGAATCAGAGATGATGTCTCCATACTGTTGTGCT
>NW_009954220.1:193867-194377 GCF_000747805.2 Chaetura pelagica
CCCACAGGGTGGTAGTTCCCACCTTACTACTAAGTGCTCTGTCAATACCAGCATCTCTGGCCAGGGATCCCAACTGCTTGGCTTCTCTCTCATCCATGCTGTAGGTTTCAGCACCACTATCAAAGCATTGGAGCAGCCAAGGAAGAATTCCCTCACCATCAGTGCGGGTGAAGTCCTTTCTCATGCAGTGCAGTTCTTTCATAGAGAAAGGTTGGAGGAGGTCGTCATCATCTGATTGAGGAGGTCCTGTTTTTCTTTTATCTGCTTGAGAGTGGTCTGATTTTTTATCTGTTTGAGAGGTACCTGCCCCATCATCTGATTTAGAATCCTCTTCTTCCTCAGTCTCAGCTGTTGCTTTAAGGAACTCTGGATATCTCAGGCGGGAGCGGGTAAAAATGGGGGAGCATTTTGATTTTGCCTTGCTCCTGGTCACAGGATGTACTAGCCTGATTCTCAAGGGATTGGACTTTATCTTTGTAGAAGCAGTTGTTTTTGTAGCAGCACTTGTAG
>NW_009954220.1:195246-206274 GCF_000747805.2 Chaetura pelagica
AGGAAGGAAGTTGTCTTCTGTGATCTCTGACCTTCCTCTGAGCTTATGTAGATATATGGAATGGAATATCTCTGGCCAATTTTGCTGTCTGTCTAACTCAGCCTCCTACGGGGGGGGTCACAGATCTCCCCGTAGTGTCTGAGCTGGCAGAGTGAAGGTGCGACCTTGAAGCCACAGTAGTTAGAAAAACATTCCACTGTCTTATCAACCTAGCAGAACACACTGTTGCTAGTTAAAAGAAAGCTTACTGAAGGGAAAAAAATCAGTAAAAGGAAAATTTGCTTCATCCTGGCTCAAACCAGGACAGGCATGAGGCACAGGATATGTTTCCAAACATCCTGTACTCGTTTCCACTATTGTTGAGCATATAGCGCTTGCCCTGACGGGTCTGAGGCAGTGTGATAGAGTCAGTTTGCCAGGCCTCTCCTTTTTGATCTGCTCAAAAGGTTTCTGTTGGTCAGGACCCCATTTAAAGTCACTCTTCTTTTGGGTCACTTAATAGAGAGGTTTCACAATTTCACTGTAACCTGGAATATGCATTCTCCAGAAACAAACAGTCGCTAAAAAGGTTTGAGTGTCCTTTTTAGTAGATGGTGGGGCCATAGCTGTTATTTTGTTAATCACATCCATTGGGATTTGGCAATGACCATCTTCCCACTTGATTCCCAGGAACTGGATCTCTTGTGAAGATCCCTTGACCCTGCTTCTTTTTACAGCAAAACCAGCATCCGGAAAAAATTTGAATGATCTTTTTGCCTTTCTCAAAAACTTCTTCTGGCTGTCAACCCACACAATGTCATCGATGTACTGCAGGTGTTCCAGAGCTCCACCATTCTCCAGTGTAGTGTGGATCAGTCCATGGCAAATGGTTGAGCTGTGTCCTTTTATGATTCAACGGCATTAGGGTGCACTGTGCACCAGTGTCCACCAAAGTTTTATACCTTTGTGGTTCTAATGTGCCAGGCGACCGAATCCGCACAGCCCAGTAAACTCGGTTGTCCCTCTCCTCCCTCTGATTGGAGGCAGGACACCTCTAATTTTGAACATTAAAGTTTGATGCACCATCTTGGGTGGTAACTGGTGCGGCCTTCTTCTTGGACGAACCATCTCCTGCCTTTATTGTGTTTAGTAGCTCTTGCATGCATATCTGTAGAATATCAGTGGGTTTCTTGTCCCAGATTCTCATGTCTTCTTTAAAATAATTTAGCAAGCTCAAGCCTAGGTGGTCGACAGTGATGGATGGACGGAGTCCTCCCGGATGCCAGCCATGGATGGAAGAGAAGGGAAGAAGAAGCAGGAAGGAAGTTGTCTTCTGTGATCTCTGACCTTCCTCTGAGCTTACGTAGATATATGGAATGGAATATATCTGGCCAATTTTGCTGTCTGTCTAACTCAGCCTCCTATGGGGGGGTCACATATCTCCCCATCGTCTGAGCAGAATAAAGATGCAGCCTTGAAGCCTCAGTAGTTAGAAAAACATTCCACTGTTATCAGCGTTAGTTGGGATGCTCCAGTGCTAGTTAAAAGAAAGCTTACTGAAGGAAAAAAAAATCAGCCAATGGAAAATTGGCTTCATCCTGGCTCAAACCAGGGCACACTGTAGCCACTTTTAAAAATTATTTTTCTGGTTGGTTTGTACTAACGCAATTATGCACCAAGAGAGGGTGCATAGGGATTCGTGTGCACAATATAACTAGGCAGACCTAAAGCTGGGATTATCACCTTCTGCTTTTGCATACCATAGACTTTCTGTATGAGCCCCATGGAGCCTTGGGACCATTCTGTCATTTGTGCACTGGTAGTGTGCTTAGTTCTATACAATTTGCAGTCTTGTCTCAAAGACTATATAGTATTTAATATGCTTGTAATATATTTCACAAAATTATCAATGTAACTTTACCTTTTGTACAGCAAACTGTCTCTGAATACCAATTCTAACTCAAGGTATAGTGAATGTTTTTAAAGGTTCAGAAGTTGGACTTTAACAGTCTGTAAAGACTGACATTCTCTTTTTCTTTCCCACAGCTGGACCATATAGTGGTTTAGGTGAAGTCATCCATCGAGAGAGTGTTCCAATGCACACATTTGCCAAGTATCTTTTCACCTCTCTCCTACCTCATGATGCTGAATTGGCATACAAAACTGCACTGAGAGCCATGCGGTATGTATTCACAAATCATCTAGGAGCACAAGTAGTCATTTGGAAAGGGGCAAAAGCTTGGTAATCAAGACCTTGTCTTTTTCTCTAAATAAGCATTTCCTTTAAGGAGAAATTGCTTTGGTTCTGTCATCTGTAAAAGCAACTGACGTCTGTAGTAACTGCAGTATAATAATTTATAAATGTACAATTAGTGTTTATTTAAAACTGTAAAACAGAATTCTGTGTTACAAATCCTTCTAAAATTCCACTCTTGGGGCATGTGTTAAATGACAGCTTTAGCACATATGTTCTTTTACTGATGTGGTTGTATGTGTGTGTGATGGTAGTGGCAAGGAAATGAGGAGGGAAGAATCTCATCAGCAGTATCAGGATCATCTGCTGCTTAGCAACTAATACAACCATTTGTTCCACCAGCCTTCTTTGTAAATTAACTCTTAATGATAGATTTGAAACTATATGGTGTGGTCTGAGCCATTACATTTTTCTTCGGGGTGAATGTTGGGATTTAAATGGAGTATGTCATGTGACAACAAAATGTCTCACTTGCATCCCATTTGTCTTCAGTAATCAGGAAAAAAAATAAAATTATCAGGGAGTGCTCAGTATATGTTGACTTTATCTCAGGGCAGGCAAGGTTCTTAATGATGGCTAAGAAGGGCCTTCTGACACGGCCCGGATTTAAGAACCCAGGAAAGTTAGAACTGGACCCCCTGCTGCAATAGAGGAGCCTAAGTGCAGCTGGATCCAGTCCTGTACATGTCACAACTCAGACTGGGCAGCCCAGGGAGATTAGGAATGAAACCCCTTGCTTTCTAGACTTCCTTCAGAGAGGAGCCTAGGTGCGGCTGAGCTCAAAATCCTACTCTCACAGAATCACAGAATCCTAGGCTTTGGAATGGACCTCGAAAGATCATCTAGTCCAACCTCCCTGACAGAGCAGGATCACCTAGAGTACATCACACAGGAATGCATCCAGGAGGGTTTTGAATGTCTCCAGCAAAGGAGACTCAACCTCTCTGGGCAGCCTGTTCCAGCGCTCTGTCACTCTCACAGTAAAGCTCTTCCTCATATTCACATGGAACCTCCTATGCTTCAGTTTGCATCCATTGCCCCATGTCCTATCACTGGTCATCACTGAGAAAAGCTTGGCTCAGTCATCCTGACACTCACCCTTTACATATTTGTAAACATGGATGAGGTCACCACTCAGTCTCCTCTTCTCCAAGCTAAAGAGACCCAGCTCCCTCAGCTTTTCCTCATAAGGGAGATGTTCCACTCCCTTAATCATCTTTGTGGCTCTGCGCTGGACTCTTTCAAGCAGTTCCCTGTCCTTCTTGAACTGAGGGGCCCAGAACTGGACACAATATTCCAGATGCAGCTTCACCAAGGCAGAATAGAGGGGAGGAGAACCTCTCTTGACCTGCTAGCCACACCCTTTCTAATGCATCCCAGGGTGCCATTGGCCTTCTTGGCCACAAGGGCACATGGCTGGCTCATGGTCATTCTCCTGTCCACCAGGACCCCCAGGTCCCTTTCTCCTACACTGCTCTCCAGCAGCTCAGCCCCCAATCTGTACTAGTACATGGTATTGTTCTTCCCCAGATGCAAGACTCTACACTTGCCCTTATTGAATTTCATCAAGTTTCTCTCTGCCCAACTCTCCAGCCTGTCAAGGTCTCTCTGAATGGCAGCACAGCCTTCTGGTGTGTCTCAGACCTGGTCTTTTCCCAGAGAGAGTAAATGTATGACGGTCCAAGTAAAAGCTTGACCGTCCAATACCCCTTGATCAGATTACGGTGTAGCAGCACACAAGGTCTGTTTATAACAAATAGCACATTTATTACACTAGTAGGAATTAATACTGAACAACCTAAAGAAAATCACCCACATATCTATATTAAGTAAAGGAAAAGGGGATGAGAAGAAAAAGGTGAGAGGGGAGACAAAGAGAGAGAGAAAGAGAGAGAGATAAAGAGGACAGGAAAATCACCAGTCCTGGATCCAGCTTTGTTAGTCCAGCCAACGGGGGAGGGTCAGTGTTGATGGTCAGTGTTGATGAATCTCCGAAAGCCCACCATTGCAGCCCCCTATTTTATAGGCCTAGAAACTAGATTTCACAACGAGTAAGTGTGACTGAGCCATTCATGTATGAGCAGCTGGAGTGGACCTACGCCCCCTCCACCCCTCGATCATTGTCGTTATCTCAATCGTTGTCGTTATCTCATCTATGCAGGCCAGAGGCCGTATGCAGGCCATTGCTGCAGTCTCCATCCTCCCAGGCAGGCCTTTTGGGATGCATATGAGCAGGGACTACAATGGGGTTTCGATACCATTTCCCAAAGTAGGTCCGGAGGGGTTGGTCCCTCACACCTTCTAATGGAAGTTCCCAGGGCCTAAATGATCAGCGATAAATCTATGTTGTCCATGTACAGTGCATTGAAGAAAGTGGTCCCATCTGGATTGTCTGGTTGCTGTCAAGAACTTGTAGTAAATGATGGTTGACAAAGAATAGTCACAACTGAATACTAAGAGCAATCTAGTCCTAGGCTTAAAAAAAAAAAAAAGTTTTAGGTTTTCCTGGTCTTTATTATCAAGAATGATTGCACAATGACTGAAGGACACACTATTCCCATAAGTAGCATTTAGCTTCATCAGACAGGTTGTGTCCCAGTGGTTCCGGAGGTGTGTATTCTGGAGCTAGTTTCTCCAGAAAGCTAAATGGGGAGGAAATAATCCTGTGTTCAAAGGACTAAATGAGAGGGCATGCATAAGAACAAAACATAGCTACTATCAGGTCAGGCAAAAAGTCTGCTTAGTCTGTTTGGGGTTTTTTGCCTCCAAGAGTGTCTAATGGTGGATCTTAAGGAAGGAGTCTAAGAAATATACATGCTTGAAAGGAAATAGATTGAAAAGACAAAAGTGCATTACTGATAAACTGTTGAGATCTTTCAGTCATATGATCAGATGCCGGAGCCATCTACAGTACACCCCTTTTCTTTCATTGCAAGTTAAGTGCATCAATAACCCTGGTCATACCAGATCAGCAAGATAGTACAAAATGAGTGGTGTGTGTTTTTGTGTGGCTGGATTTTTTGGGGGTTGTTTTCTTGTTTGGTTGGGGAGCAGTTAAGAAAAAAGGTAATTTTTATAAAGTAGACTTGTGTCCTTGTATTTAATTCCAGCCACAACCTTAAAGTGTTTCTCAGAGATTGTTTTTGTGGAGTTTTCCTCCTTAAACGTAACTACTGAGACCACATTGAAAGACTGAAATAGACATAGTGAATGTGACAGCAGCATGCCATTCCTCTTGAAGAAAGATTTGGGCTTTCCCCAGAAACAAATCATAACTGAAAACTTATTTTCTGGAAGTTTCCTTTCTCGACTGGAAAAACAAGCAAGGCACTGAAAGACCCAAATGATCAAATCTCTAGTTCTCTACAGAACTGCCATCTCAGCAAAAGAAGTTACTTCTCAAATAGACCAGTATAAGAAAAAATTTTCTGTTTGTTTCCATCTGGTAAAATCACCAGAGACATCAGCATAATCAGGGCTGTTCTCCATAGCTTTCTTGGCATCACATTAAAAGGTTGATGAGAGTTCAACCTTTCTATTTTTATTTTTTTTAATATAAATTTGGCACTCTTAAGAAATGTGGACTGCTGTCTTGAACTATGATGATGGCAAATGCAGACACTTTCTATTCCATATTTGTCTGCATTCCTCAAAATTTCGCATAAAGGCTGGTTACTCTTTCCATTCACACCAAAGTGATAGTTTAGTGTACAAAGCACTCCTGATACAAGCCAAATGAAAAACTAATTAAAACTAAATGTTGCTTTGAGGAGGGGAAAGATAAAAGTAAACATTAAGATTGAATGTCTATCTCATGTTTGTGAGGTGGAATGAATCAGAGGAAGGAAATTTGAGCATCCCTTCCTCCATGGCATGGATGAAATCTGTGTGGTTACTCATCCTTTTAGAAGTGGAGCGTATTTCTTTCTTCGCTTGAACATTTATCAAAAAAGTTAACTTCCCAAGACTACAGCTAGTTGCTCTCCAGATATGTGTTTGTGTCAGTCTGCACACAAGTCTACACAGGTCATTAACCCATTATGACAAATCTGGAATATTTTGCCTCTGTATTAAAAATAATCTGTTGCTGTTTCTTTCATATTTTTTTTTTTAAATCCTCTTTTAGTGTGCGGAACACTTAGTGTGAAATCAATGAAAGCTGAGATCAGAAGGCCTTTCATGCATGCACCTTGGGTCTGCAAGGACAGGGTGTGCTATCCTTGATGGTCATTTATCTCTATAGTTCTCTGCTTGCAACACTGAAACATATGGAGTAGAGCCTTGGAGAATGTGGATCTGCGGTGACCTAGTTGACTGTTCACTTGGAATCTGAGCTTGAATGTTTGGCTTAGTTTGGCTGACCCCTTGTTAAGCCTGAATTTCAACCCAGGCTTTGGGAGTCAGACTTTAATGGTAATGTTTAAGTAGATTTGCTGAAACCTAGCTAAATAGTAGATGTTTTAAAGGGGAAAAAATGAAGAATGCTAAATCTGATTGTGCTAGTTATGATGTTCCCTTATCTTGCCAAAATTGTATGAAAGGCACCAATTCACAACAGCATTTCTTTTCACAGCAAAGGAACATAGAAGCTGGCAATGAAATTCAAAGTGACAAAATGGAAAAAAAGTGGAAAATATTTACATTCTCAGTATGATGGAGAACTACTCCACTTTCCTTCCTGAGGGCTGTGGTTCAAAGACTGAAATGGGGCAGGGGAAAAAAGTTTCAACTCTATGGATGATGCAGAACATCTCTGCTGCCTTGGCTAACAGACAGCTTAATTGTCCTGTGAATTCCTGCAGATGTCTGCTGATGTAGGCAAGTTTGGCAAATGGACTTTTAAGGTTCCACAAGAAGTCGTTTTCCAATATCTTTATATGCCAAACTGCACATTTCATAAAAATGGTCAAGTGTTCTTGCAGCTTTTGCTTTGCTTATGAGTAACCTAATATAATAATGATTTAATTAAAGAGGATTTCTTCCTTATTTCAGGTTGTTAGTTTTGGAATCTACAGCTCCTTCGGGAGACTTGTCTCGCTCACACCACATTGCATCAGTTGTTCCAAACCGGTATCCCCGCTGGTTCACTCTAAGTCACATCGAATCTCAGCAGTGTGAGCTGGCATCGACCATGCTAACAGCGGCCAAAGGTACATTGCTGTCAGTTACTTACTCAAATAAATGTATGCTTTTAATATTGCATGGAATAAACAGATTATAAAAGCCAGATGGGCTTGATTTCAGACAGCTGATGAGACAGCTTTTTTTCTTCTTACACATGATATAGACTGTTAAACCCAGAAGTGGACAAATCACTTTTAAAATTCACAAATCAGAATGACTTTTGGTATGTACTACACTAACACCATCAGACACTAGAGGAATTTGCGCTGTCTTGTATCTTTCATTCATGTGATTTCATTATGAAAGGTTTATAAAAACCAAAATGTGTATAACTGAAACATCATACTACTGCATAACAATGGCAGGCTCAATTATAATACATCTCAGGATGTTTTGGGAGCTTGTTCTGTTTTGGTGATTCTGTTTACACCTTGCAGGTGATGTTCAGAGGCTGGAAACAGTGTTAGAATCCATCCAGAAAAATATCCACTCCTCATCACACATCTTCAAACTTGCCCAAGATGCATTTAAAATAGCAACACTCATGGACAGCTTGCCAGACATCACTCTGCTGAAAGTTTCTCTGGAGTTGGGCCTTCAGGTATTTCCCCTGTTCATTATTACTACAGTAGAAGACAGGAATTTTACCCTGTGTTGGTGGGTACAGCTCTTTAAGTCCCTGAGGACCATACCCTCTTTGGGCTCTGTCTGGAATTTTTAGATTCTATTTTCTGATGTAAAGTGCAGTTGACTGGTAAACACAGAGCAAGGGTCTGTGTAGCTCCTTTGTGCTATTCAAGTGGAAGAGAGCTGGGAGCAGCTGCCTGCAGGACTCTCCGTTCAGGGGTAAGAGAGGACCAATGCAATGGGTTCAGGAGTATATGTAGGGATGGCTAGAAAGCAAAATAATTCTACTTGCCAGAAATGCACTTTAGCAGTTCTTTTCTATGTCCTTGAGGGGTTTCTTATAATTCCTCCCATCCTTCCCTTCCTTTCCCTCAAATGAGATTTGGTAGGTGTTTGTTGAATTACTAGAGAAAGCCAAAGTCAACCATAATGAGCTGCTTCTTAGGCAAACTGTGCTAACATCAGCCCTCTCAATTCCTTCATCAAATCCTGTGCTCCACAAGCTGCAGGATAGTCATCTGCATCAGATTCAGCTTGATGTGTACAAGAACCTCTTATCAGTTCTCACACTCTTAGGAGAGACTTTACAAACTAAAAGGAAACAACTAAGTTTTTAGGTATCTGGAGTAATATTGTTTTACACTGATGAATCTTGGAGTTTACATGGTTCATTTCAACAAAAATAAATCTGTTCATCCCTCTTCAGGGAGTTCTTAAAAACAACAAACAAAAAAATGCAAAGATCAGAAAATAATTTAATACTTTGCTTCAGTAAACAGAGTTCCAAAGGCTTCTGGGGAAATTATATTATCCCAATTGCTTCTTATGTCAAAGAAAGGTACTATTTGCTTATTCTAGACTTTTAGAAGCTTAAGTCTTTACTCAGAAAGCTGAGATTGTGTGCTTTGTTATCCTTTCTTGTTCCCAAGTTTGCTGTGGAAGTCTGCTTATTTTTTTCACATCTTGACATATTTCTGCCTTAATTGTTTGTTTACTTGAGAAAGATCCTTATGATTGACTATTGAATGTGTTACCCCAAGCATTCACCAAGTGTCATTCAGTAGCAGCAGCACACTTTGGATATCACTGTGTTCATGGATATGCCTGTGTGGATGATGGTGTCATCAGAATGTCTTCAGTAAGATCTAGTGTAAGAAATATCACGAACTTGTACTTTCTCCTAAATCCAGCGTTTGGAATAAACAGGTTTAGAATATGTTCAATGTCTGTCCCAAGCTTACTAAGGTGTTTTCAGGTAGTTTGCTTTCCAGAAGAAAGATGCAGAGCAGTTTTCTGGTAGTAGCTCACAGCTATATACATTTCTACAGTAATGTTCTTTCCTGTAAAAGCCTTACAGTGCCAGCACTGTCTTCAGTGGCCTTACATATGCTTTTCCCTCTCCTGCCCAATGATCTAATGGCAATTAGATTGTCTGTAATCACTATCTAGTAACTGACTGCTTATGACATTTATGTGCCCTATAAAACTGTCCTCATGTGGCAAACGGAACAACAGTGTCCACACAGGTATACTGTTCTGCCTTTCAGCTACAACAATGACAAGTTGGAGTGCTTGGGCTGAGGAGATTATACCAACAATTTCACAACTTTGTCACTGGGATTTCTGTGACAGAAAAGCCTCTTATATTGTTCTAGATTTGGGAGTAATTTATGGACTCCTGGGTTCTTTTTCCTTATTTCCAATGGCAGCATGTGTTATGTGACTCAGCAGAGGGAAGGCATTTAAACTAGCTATGGAAAGAGGTCATAAGCGTGGCCAAATGGGCATGGAGCACTCTAGGTGTATTCTGTCATTCAGAACCTTACTGGCACAGAGGCAGTAAGATCTGCAGGTACAGGAGGGGCTTCTATTCTTCCTTTTGTCTGTTGTATGCTACATCAATGTAAGTAAGTATTACCACACACATGCAGACAGTTACCTCTGGCAGGACTGCTGAGCAAGTTAGTGCAGATGGTCACTCGATGCATATTTGGCAAGTAGTGTCCTTTCCCTGAAAGCCTGTAAATAAATAAACATCCTTCCAATGTGCATGATGAAGAGGTTTCACATTGGCACAGGAGCTAATGGTTGGTTGGCTAGTTCTTGCATCTCTTAAGGGTAGTGAGTTCTTTTGTTCCTCTAGACTAAGAAATTCTTAATTAAAAAAATTAAAATGCCATCAGGACAAAGTCCTGTTCTCTGTGGAAGAGAGCTTGGCTTTCAGATAAGCTATGTAATACCCAGGGGCTTCTTGTCATTTTCAGACATTATTAACCTGTTGAGAAGTTCTCTTCAATTGGTAGCACAGATCTTGGATAGAACTTGGACAGATCTGGAACATCCTTTTAGGAAGAGGTGGCTCAAGAATGTATGGGGCAGAAGTGAAATAATTCTTTGGCTACATGGGCTACAGTATAAATTAACTTCAGTTCCTCCTTGTTCAAGATTTATTTGAAATCCTTGAGGTTTTTTTATCGTCAGTAAAGGGCTCCTCTCTTAGTGCTCTCAGCTTGTCGGTTTAATCAAATGAAAGATACCTAATTCCTGATTAGCTCCATGTAAGATACATTTCCAGGTCAAGAAACTAGATATAGTATTGTGTTTTGCTCTCAAGTTAGGACTGTGTACACTGAAGCTGCTATTATACCCACGATGCATGCTGAAGGCTCTTGTGATGATCCTTTTACAGGCCACCACAATGAGGGAAGTCATCAGAGAAAACTTTGAGAGTAGTAGTCATTCACTTTCTATGATTCTGATGGTTTTACAGTAGAATGTCTTTGTAGGGACTCCTTGTTCAGAGAGAGAAATCACCACTATGGACTTACTAATAATATCTGGATATATCTGGAAGTCCTTGCAGCATAAGGAGCCAGTCAAATAACAGTACACTCTAACTCCCATCTGTATTGTTGAAATCAATTTAAAAACTGCAGATGGGGAAAAAATAAGATGGGTTAGTTTGCACAACGAGATTTGACATGTTTCCACTTTGAAGAGTAACATATACAGAGGAAGGAGACACAATATAATTTAATTTGAAT
>NW_009954220.1:206290-208503 GCF_000747805.2 Chaetura pelagica
TAATTGATTATTGTTTTGGGTTTTTTTTGGGGTGGGGGGGGGGGGGAGGGTTTGGAGGGGATTTTTTTGCTTGTTTTGGGGGTTTTTTTCCTTCTCCCTGAATAAAACAGAGTTGCTCCTCTAACCTTGAAGGACCCGCAGTTGGAATTACTCTGTATGCTCTTCTAGGATAGCTGAGCAGAATTTGTCTTTTGACATATCAACTAAAAAGTGATAACAGAGTGGAGAGGGCAAAAGGCTGCCATTTTGAACCTCAGTATATCTGAGTAACTTAAATCTTCATTGATACATTTTATTGGTTTATCAATAAGATTAATTTGTATTTTGTTTGTGTTATTTTTATAGGTGATGAGAATGACACTGTCAACACTGAATTGGCGACGGCGGGAAATGGTGAGGTGGTTGGTAACATGCGCAACGGAAGTAGGTATGTTCCGAAATGCTTCTCAAGGGCTACTGCCTTTTTGTCAGCTAATCTTAAGAGGGCTTGATCTTGTTTGTCAAAATCCAGCCTCTGCAAATATCTCTCACTTATTGTTAATCTATAAAATTCCTTTGATCAGAAGACACTAATTATGCCAATTATGAGTATGTGATAGAATAGGCTGCCACAGTTTGACTCAGGATCAACAACAATGCTCTCAATCCCCTCCCCCTCCCACCCAGGTAAGGAAGGAGAGAGATGCTCTGGATTGAAAAATAAACTACACAGCTTTAATTAAACACTAATAATAAAAATAAAATATATGCAATTAAATATATATGTGTTCAGGAAATGTGCAAAACCCCTACTGCCTCCCCCCACGCCCAGCAACTCTCACAGCACTCTCCTTAGCTGCAAACAGTCCCAAAAAGTCCCAGATGGGTGCCAGAGAGAGAGCAGAGTTATGAGGGTCAGGAGAGCTCGACCCTAGGGGTCGACGGTGATGGATAGATGGCGTCCTCCCCGGACGCCGGCCATGGATGGAAGGGAAGGGAAGAAGAAGCAGGAAGGAAGTTTTCTGTCATCTCTGACATTCCTCTGAGCTTACATAGATATATGGAATGGAATATCTCTGGCCAATTTTACTGTCTGTCTAACTCAGCCTCCTACGGGGGGATCACAGATCTCCCCATAGTGTATGAGATGGCAGGGTAAAGATGTGACCTTGAAGTCCTACCAATAGCATACATTCCAGTATTTGTTATCAGTCCTAGATGGAACACTTTATTACTAGTTAAAAGAGAGGAAAAAAAAAAACAGTAAAAGGAAAATTGGCTTCATCCTGGCTCAAACCATTCCACCCCTTAAACTATACCATATATTACATATAAGCTTTATATTTTACCAGCTGTCAAATGAAGGATTCTCCCCCAGAGTCAGATTACCTTGAGGTACACATTGTACTTCACCATCCTCCATCATCACACACCAGGTATGTTCAGGTCCCTGAGCAAAAGCAACACCCCAGGCAGGTTTACCTTTGCATGAAGCAGGATAAACCCAAACACTTTTACCCAGCTGGTTTATTTCACATAGCACAGGGACTTTATACCCATCTGCAGTATGTAGAAGGTCTGACTGAGCAGTGCCAGCCCAATTAATGGATCCTCCGGTATTAACTGACCCAGTGTCCTTTGCCAAATTTTTGTCCCAGTTTTTGAGAGTTCCACAATGTATTGCCTTCAGGGTAGCTTTCAACAGACCATTGTACCTTTCAATACTCCCTGAGGCTTATGCATAGTACAGGATATGGTAGATCCACTCAATACCATGCTCTTCAGACCAGTCAGCCACAAGACTGTTTTTGAAATGAGTCACATTGTATGACTCAATTCTTTCTGGAGTACCATGTCTCCACAAGATTTGCTTCTCAAGGCCCAGGATAGTATTCCGGGCTGTAGCATGAGGCACAGGATATGTTTCCAATCATCTTGTACTTGTTTCCACAATTCTAAGCACATAGCGCTTGCCCCGGTGGCTCTGAGGCAGTGTGATGTAGTCAGTTTGCCAGGTCTCTACACGCCTGTACATTGACCTGAAGTGTCATGAGCCCATTGAGCCAAAAAGAGTTCACCCTTACGTTCCCAGTCTAAGTCTATTTGGAACACTTGAGCAGCCTCATCTGCTCGTTGGTTGTGTCGATGTTCCTCAGTGGCTCGACTCAGAGGTACATGTGCGTCTAGATGATGCACTTTTACCTCCAGTTTCTCTATCTGAGCTGCAATGTCTT
>NW_009954220.1:208713-222881 GCF_000747805.2 Chaetura pelagica
GTAGGACTCCACAGGCAGTTTTCAACTTTTGGTGCTTCCCTACAAGATGGCAAGAGCCATCAGTGAAAAGAGCGAATTGTTTCTCAGTCTCTGGTAGATAATCATATGGTGGAGCTTCTTGAACCCGTCTCATCACTTCTTGTGGTGGCATTCCAACGTGGGTGCCTTCTGGCCAGTTTGTAATTGCTTCTACAATACCTGGTCATTTAGGCCGTCCTATTCAAGCTCACTGGGTAATTAAAGCAGTCCATTTACTCCAAGTTGCATCAGTGGCATGATGGATAGGACAAAGGTTATTCTGTAACATGAAGCTCAGTACTGGTCATCTGGGCACCAGGGAGGAGCTGCGCTTCAGTGCCGATCACTTCCAAATCAGCTCTAACTCCTTCATATGCTGCAAGTATGTCCTTTTCAGTTGTCATGTAGTTGGCCTCGGAAACTCTGTAGATCTGGCTTCAAAATCCCAAGGGTCGTCCTTGAGTCTCCCTAGTGCTTTCTGCCAGAGGCTCCAGCTAGGACCGTTGTACCCGGCTGCAGTGTAGAGCACATTTTTGATGTCTGGCCCTGTTTGAACTGGTCCAAGGGCCACTGCCTGCACAATCTCCTTTTTGAACTGCTCAAAAGGTTTCTGTTGGTCAGGACCTCATTTAAAGTCACTCTTGTTTTGGGTCACCGCATAGAGAGGTTTCACAATTTCACGGTAATCTGGAATATGCATTCTCCAGAAACAAACAGCCCCTAAAAAGGTTTGAGTGTCCTTTTTAGTAGATGGTGGGGCCATACTGTTAATTTGTTAATCACGTCCATTGGGATCTGGCGATGTCCATCTTGCCACCTGATTCCCAGGAACTGAATCTCTCATGAAGGTCCCTTGACCCTGCTTCTTTTTACAGCAAAATCAGCATCCAGAAGAATGTGGATGATATTTTTACCTTTCGCGAAGACTTCTTCTGGCGTATCACCCCACACAATGATGTTGTCGATGTACTGCAGGTGTTCTGGAGCTCCACCCTTTTCCAGTGCAGCGTGGATCGGTCCATGGCAAATGGTGGAGCTGTGTTTCCACCCCTGGGGCAGTCGATTCCAGGTGTACTGGACTCCCCTCCAGGTGAAAGCAAACTGTGGCCTGCACTCTGGTGCTAGAGGAATGGAGAAAAATCACCAAGGCTGGAAAAGACCTTTAAGATCATCAAGCCCAGCCTATGACCAACACCACCACATCGGCTAGACCATGGCACTAAGTGCCACATCCAGCCTTTCCTTGAACACATCCAGGGATGGTGCCTCCACCACTTCCCTGGAAAGTCCATTCCACAGTCTAATCAACCTCTCCGTGAAGAAATGCTTCCTAATGTGCAACCTAAACCTCCCCTGGAGCAGCTTGAGGTTATGCTCTCTTGTCTTGTTGCTAGTTTCCTGGAAAAAGAGCCCAGCCCCCACCTGAGTACAACCCACCCACCTTTCATGTAGTTGCAGAGAGTGATAATGTCCCCCCTGAATCTCCTCTTCTCCAGGCTGAACAACACCACCTCCCTCAGTCTATAAGACTTTCCCTCTAGTCCCTTCACCAGCCTTGTTGCTCTCCTCTGGACCTGCTCCAGCACCTCAATATCCTTCTTGAAGTGAGGGGCCCAGAACTGTACACAGTACTCGAGGTGATGCCTCACCAGTGCTCTGCAGGGGAAGAATTACATCCCTAGTCCTGCTGGCCACACTATTTCTGATACAAGCCAGGATGACATTGGCCTTCTGGGCCACCTGGGCACACTGTTGGCTCATGTTCAACCGGTTGTCAACCAGTACTCCCAGGTCCCTGTCTGCTGGGCTGCTCTCCAGCCACTCTTCCCCCAGTCTGTAGCATTGCCTGGGGTTATTGTGGCCAAGTGCAGGACCTGCACTTGGTCTTGTTGAATTTCATGCCATTGGCCTCAGCCCATCAACCCAGCCTGTCCAGGTCCTCCTGCAGCTTCTTCCTACCCTGCGGCAAATTGACGCTCCTCCCCCAAGCTTGGTGTAATGTGCAAACTTACTGAGGGTGGACTCAATCCCCACATCCAGGTCATCAATAAGGATGTTGAATAGGACTAGGCCCAGTACTGATCCCTGAGGGACACCACTGGTCACCAGACACCAGCTGGATGCAGGTCCATTCACCATCACTCTCTGGGCCTGGTCATCCAACCAGTTTTTAACCCAGTGAAGGGTGCACCTGTCCAAGCTGTGGATTGCTAGCTTCTCCCGGAGGATGCTGTGGGAGACTGCATCAAAGGCCTTGCTGAAGTCAAGGTAGACCACATCCACAGCCTTCCCCTCATCCAATAGGTGGGTCACCCAGTCATAGAAGGAGATGAGATTAGTCAGGCAGGACCTTCCTTTCCTAAACTCATGTTGGCTGGACTTGATCCCCAGGTTGTCTTCTACATGCCACTTGATGGCACTCAGGGTTATCTGCTCCATTATCTTGCCAGGCACCGTGGTCAGGCTGACAGGCCTATAGTTCCCCGGATCCTCCTTCCAGCCCTTCTTGTGGATGGGCATCACATTGGCCAACCTCCAGTCATCTGGGACCTCCCCAGTCAGCCAGGACTGGTAATTGATTGAGAGTGGCTTAACCAGTTATTCCGACAGCTCCCTCAGCACCCTAGGATGAATCCCATACAGACCCATGAACTTGTTTGGATCTAAGTGGCACAGCAGGTCCCTAACTACTTCCTCATGAACTACAGGAGGGAGATTCTGCTCCCCATCCCTGTCTACCAACTCAGGAGCCCAGTTGTCCTGAGGGTAGCAATTATTTTTGTTAAAGACTGAGGCAAAGAAGGTGTTAAGCACCTCCGCCTTTTCCTTGTCCTCTGTTACTAAGTTTCCCCCCCTCATTCAATAAGGAATGAAAATTTTCCCTGACCCTCCTTCTGTTATTAATGTATTTATAAAAGCATTTTTTTATTATCCTTTACAGAGATGGCTAGTTTAAGTTCTAGCTGATCTTTTGCATCTCTAATTCTCTTTCTACATGACCTTACAATATCCTGATTCACCTGCCCCTTTTTCCAAAGTTGATACACTCTTTTTATTTTTTAATTCTTGTAATAGTTCCCTGCTCAACCAGGCCAGCCTTTTTCCCTGCTGGCTCCTTTTTCAGCACATCGGGACAGACTGCTCCTGTGCCTTCATAATTTCATTCTTAAAGTAAGCCCAGACTTCCTGGGGTCCTTTGTTTTTGAGGGTTGCTTCCCAAGGGACTCTCCCAACCAGCCTCCTGAAGAGACCAAAGTCAGCCCTCTGGAAGTCCAAGGTAGAGGTTTTGCTGATGAACCTCCTAACTTCTCCACATATTGAAAATTCTATCATATCATGGTCACTGTGCCCAAGAAAACCTCCAACCACTACATCTTCCACCAGCCCTTCCCTGTTCGTGAACAGTAGGTCCAGCATGTCACTACTCCTGGTAGGTTCACTTACCAGCTGTAGCAGGAAGTTATCTTCCATACATTCCAGAAACCTCCTGGATTGTCCCCTTTCTGCTGTGTTATACTTCCAGCAGACATCTGGTAAGTTGAAGTCCCCCATGAGAACAAGGGCTAGTGAACACAAGACATCTTCAAGTTGTTGAAAGAATGTCTCGTCAGTCTCTTTATCCTGGTCGGGTGGTCTGTACCAGAGTCCTACTAGGATATCAGCTTCATTGGCCTTCCCTTTTGTCCTTACCCATATACATTCTGCCTTGGTGTGTCTAACATTTAATTCTAGGCAGTCAAAGCACTCCTTAACATATAATGCCACCCCACGACCTCTCTTGCCTTGCCTGTCCCTTCTAAAGAGCCTGTAGCCATCCATTGCAGCACTCCAACCATGCAAATCATCCCACCACGTTTCCAAGATGGCAATTATATGCAATGTCAGTAGTGGCACACCACCTGGCTGCTTTCAACCCCAGCTTGTACTGAAGTTCTAGCATGTCCTGCACAGCAGCACTGAGTGGTGGTGTAACCTCATTCAGGCCGTGATAGTCCACAGTCAGCCTCCCTTTGCCACCAGGCTTTCGTACTGGCCAGATAGGACTGTTGAAGGGTGAGTGAGTCCTGCTGTTCACTCCTTGAATTTCCGATTGCTGGATCAGCTTATGAATGGGAATCGCAGAGTCTCTGTTGGAGCGATCTTGTCTATGCACTGTTGAAATTGCGATTGGCACCTGTTGGTCTTCAGTCTTCAGCAATCCCACTAGAGAAGGGTCATCTGAAAGGCCAGGCAAAGTACGCAGCTGTTCAGTGTCCTCAGTCTCTACAGCTGCTATACCAAAGGCCCACTGTACCCTTTCCGGTCAAGGAAGTATCCTTTCTTGAGATAGTCTATGCCAAGGATGCACGGAGCACCTGGGCCAGTCACTATAGGGTGCATTTGCCACTCCTTACCAGTGAGGCTCACATCAGCCTCCACAACAGTCGGTTGTTGAGAACCTCCTGTCACTCCAGAAATAGTGACAGAGTCTGTCCCTTTATGATTCAATGGCATTAGTGTGCACTGTGCACCAGTGTCCACCAGGGCTTTATATCTTTGTGGTTCTAATGTGCCAGGCCACCAAATCCACACAGTGCTGTAAACTCAGTTGTCCCTCTCCTCCCCTTGGCTGGAGGCAGGGCACCTCTAACATTGAGCATTAGAAGCTTATGCACCATCCTGGGTGATGACTGCTGCAGCCTTCTTCTTGGAAGAACCATTTCCTGTCTTTGTTCTGTTTAGTAGCTCTTGCACACGTATCTGGAGAATATTACTGGCTCTTGTCCCAGACACTCATGTCCTCTTTAAAGTAATCACTTAAGAGAGACCACAGGTGTCGTCAAAGTGGGTTCTGTCTCTCTCACTGCTGTCTCATAGCAGGATGTCTCTTCTTAATGGCTGCGACACGTGACCAATTATCTCCAGGGAGATTCTGGGGTTTATCTCCCTATCTGGTTGGCATCTTATTCTTTCTGTTAGTCATTTGTTCAATGGCTGAGGTGTGGAACTGATGGGAATCAGAGATTACGTCTCCATACTGTGTGCTTTGAAAGCCACTTCACACGCAGTTGGTCTTGCGTCATCATCAAAGCATCTCATGAAGGAGAATATATGGGCATGTGCTGCTGGTACAGCCTGAGCAAACCTCCAGAACATTTATGTGTTGCACAGAACATCATCAGGATTTGTAAGTCCATCTTTGTCGTAGATCACCTCTTGCACAGCTATTTCTCTCAAATACATGATGGCTTTCTCAAGAGTGGGTGTTCTGCTTCGGTGCCATTCAATGTCACCCTTATGGGGGTATCTCACAGTTAAAAAGAAGCTGGTCCCACAGGGTGGTAGTCCCCACCTTAATACCAAGTGCTCTATCAATCTCTGGCATCTCTGGCCAGGGATTCCAACTGCTTGGCTTCTCTTTCATCCACGTTATGGGTTTCAGCACCACTATCAAAGAATCAGAGCAAAGAATCAGAGGACTGTGAAGTCCTTTCTCATGAGGCACAGTTCCTTCATAGAGAAAGGCTGGACAAGGTCATCGTCGTCATGTGATTGAGGAGGGCCTGCTGTTCTATCTGCTTGAGAAGGGCCTGCTCCTTTCTCTTTTTGAGATGTACCTGCTCCATCACCTGATTTAGAATCCTCTCCTTCCTCAGTTTAAGTCTCTGTTGACGTGAGGAAAAAGACTCTATAACCCCAAGAAGCTATAAAGCAGGTATATTTTATTGCAGTGATGGATGCATGGGGGATCGCTCCTCTAAACACGCACACCAATTGACAAGAATATATATTTATTCACTTAAAAATATGCATATACACTACCATGACAAAATCTTGGTCTTTTGGCACTAATTCTTGACAAGAAAAAGGAAGCCTCTGTGTCTATTAAAAATTCCATTTCTTGTTTCTTTTTCCCTAGCTTTACTATAACCAGTGGATCTGCTAGGGTGAACTCCCCAGGTGCCTGTGAATCCTCCTCGGAGGTGGCAGCTAAAATCTGGCTTGGTTGTAACTTGAGACAATTTTATTTCCAGTGTCCCTTTTCTTTACAAAAGGCGCACTGATCCCTTGATATACCTCTGGGCTGATTGGTTCTTATTTTTTTACCAGGGTCCCTTAAGGCTCTATAGCTTTTGTTATTTCCTCCTTTTCTTTCTTGCTCTAAAGCAGCTACTGTTGCTACAGCCATTCCTTTGACAATATTTAGAGTTTTTTGATTTATGCTCCCTCATGGAAGTTTGCCTATATCTTTCCAATGAGCTATAATACAGCAAAATTCCTCCACTCTGTGACCCACCCATTCTGAATTTCTAATTGTTCTTGTTCAGGAGTAAGCCTCCTTCAATTACAGCAACAAAACCAGGTAGGGAGGTAAAACTTTCCACAAATTTTACTATATAGATCAATTGGGGGAGTCCAATAACAATTATATGCAGGGAAACTTAGACCAATGACATTCCCTGCACACAGATTCAATTGCTGATTGACAATTTTTACACTGGGGACAGGGGAATGCCAAACAATATATCAGAAAAAATCTATGCACTCTGCTTTCCCCAGTTCCTTTTCCCATACAATTTCCAAAATGTTCTTAGTGTTACTTAATATCTCACTCGCTTCATTCATCTCCACCCACACCCCTTGCGGGATAAGAGAACCATGGAACGGAACTCAACGCTTGCTTCATGCTCAATTCCATGTCTCAGGCGTGTCTGATTTTCTCAAGCCTTTCACACCACTCACTTCGTCTGTCGCTGACCACATCCCTCTCAGGATAGTGGAACTGCAGCTCGAGACTCTGCACCCACTTCATGTCAATAACATGTCTCATTCTCTCCCGCATTTGCTTCAACACAAATCAGATGCTATAATCATACATTTAAAATAAATTCTAATTACTGACAACTGACAAAAAAAAGGGACAGACACAATAGATTAAAACAATTCAAAAAACTTTATCTCAACCACAATTCCAGACCAGATTCAGGCATAGTCAATTTTACCAGTACCAAACAACATACAAGTCCAGGATATACCCCAAAGGGCCTACTGTGGACCTCTAACTCACAGTCCTGGATTACTGAAAAAGTTACATGAGTACTCTGGGACTCCAGACTCCTGCACCCTGCCTCGCACAGGACGTCTCCCACATGTTATGGGATACCAACCTTGTCAGCCATAGTTATCGTTACAGTTACAAAACAAAAGAAAAAGAATACCTTGTCCATTGAGATGGTCCTTGTCTGTCCCTGCAGTGATCTGAATGAGTCGAGGAGTCCCTCCAAGAAATCACCTGGGGGTACCCTAGGGAGTCCTGTCCTCAGCAGGTCCTGCAGCATGACAGAGAGTGTCCCATCTGGGTCGCCCAATTGACGCACGGAAAAAGACTCTATAGCCCCGAGAAGCTATAAAGCAGGTATTCTTTATTGCAGCACTGGGTGCGTGGGGGATCGTTCCTCCGAATACGCACGCCAACGGACAAAAACAATACATATATATTCACTTAAAAATATACATATGCATTACCTAACAAAAGAATAGGCAGGATTATTCCCTGGCTTCGTTATAATATTTAAATCATCTCCCCAAAGTCATTAACATAAAGTCACGCCCTTTCCCGCATGCGCACTGCCTCTCGGTGGTCGTGGGCAGGGGTCTCTTGGAGGAAGGCTAGTTGTCTTCTTCGCTGTGCTGGGTCATGTTGTTCCTCATTCTGGCAGGTTGGCTCATGTACGCAGTTGAATCCTGCTTCTTGGGCTATCAGGCAAGACACATCCTAGTAGTTCAGCACACCTCTAACAAACATTAACAGATTCTACTATTCAGCATCATATAGGTATAGCAAATGTAACCCTTAAGTCTCTAATTCACTATCGTTGCTTGAAGAAACTGGATGTCTCAGAGAGGAGCAGGTAAAAAGGGAGGAGCGTTTTGCCTTTGCTTTGCTCCTGGTCACAGGATTAACTAGTTTGATTAGAAAGGGAGTGGACTTGATCTTTGCAGAAGCAGGTTTTTTTGTAGCAGCACTAGTGGTGGTTTCAACAGCAGTGGTGGAGGCACCCTCACCAGCAGTGGCAGCAGCATTGCCTGTGAGGGATTGGCAGTGAGTGGAACACCTCACCCTACGCATCCACAATACATTATAAACATTGAGCAGAAGCATCCCTACTGCAACAGTGCTATTCAGATCAAGAGCTGGGAGATTCAGCTTGAGAGAAAATGGAGAGGTAAATTTGAACCTGCTACTGCCATTACAAACATAGACCGTTCCGTTCACTTTAGGATCTGTACCGTAACTACACATACAGTGCCCCCATAAAGATCAGTATCATAAACCCTAGGATCACTAGGCTGATAATTATATGGTTGATTATGGCTACAGCTCTGTCGATAGACCATAAAACAATAACAATAGCAGCTACACAGAGCATTATGCGCTCGGCTGCATACCACATGTACAATTGCATGTTGGGAAAAAAGTCCAGCAGATACATTGCAGAAAGTGTCTGTTCAGTTTTCAATCTGTCATTAAATTCAGCAGAAGTGTTTCCCATTGCTATCTGAGGGATTCCTCCCATCAGAGATGGAATGTTGAACACTCCCAATTAGTGAAAATGTATAATCTGGGCTCAAAATCGAGCCCCACGTTGGGTGCCAATAAAGTGTTGTCACAGTTTGACTCAGGATCAACAACCAGGACATAGGCACAGGCCAGGGGAGACAATAGTTGAGTAACGCAGTGTGAATTATTTCCCCTGCAAGATAGGGATGTGCATAATCTCATAGCAAAAAACCCAGATTTCCCCTTGTCCCCTCCACATTGGGTTTGGGTTTGAGGCTGCAGCAGAGAAAAGGCTTGTGATTATGGGCTGTTACACTATGCTACAACTTTGCTTGCTCTGAAAGGTGAGGCTCCAAAAGACTGGTGAGAGCACTATGTGGTCAGCTGTGGGGAAGAGGAAACAGAAAACAGGTGAATGAAATTCTGAGGATGCCTCCCACTGTGTAGCAGACAAGATCTCATGAAGGGGTTCTCATTGATTGTTGTTTGGAGTTTTTTGAGAGGAGGCGTTTAAGCCCTTGGGTAAATCCAATCTTAGAGTGCAATGCATCTTTGTTATGTGTTTATGACATTGTGCAGGCCTCTCATCTGCACTGGAAAGCAAACCAAACACTAATGCACCCATCCTTAACCACATAAGGTGAAAATAAGGTAGGAGCAGAACTAGCCTCATACTGAAAAGATAACAGTGGGAGAATAATGCACTCAATAGGACATTATGTTCATTTCTGGGCTTTGTCATATATTTCTTGTGTGTCTTGATGAAGTGTCCCTTAGCTTCTGTATTCCAGTTTACCATCTGCAACATGAGGATGCAGAATCTGAAAGTGAAGATGAGGGCATTCAAAATTGTGTGGCTGTAAAAAAAAATAAATTAAAAATCAGCAGCTGTGGTAGTGAGAACAATATACTTACTATGATAAGGGAACAATTTTAATTGTCACTAAAGATATTTTTTGAAAGTATACTTCCCTACTGTATTTACTCCTTTTTCATACATCTGAGTTGGATTGTATTGCATAGATGCTTCTTGAGTTTTGGAACTTCAAAGGATTGTTGCTGCTTATTATCTGGATTAGTTTATTCTTTGCTTTATGCTTAATTGGGAAATGAATGTTGTTATCTGATTTAGCCCTTCTTGCTGAAGCACATCTCCTTGGATGTACTGGCAATGTCTTAGACTTTGAAAATGTAATCTCTTGCTGAACATCTACTAGGTTTTATCAGTTGTGGCTAATCCTTTCTTTCTCTCCCCAGGTGTTTATGCACTGGATAGTATAATGCAAAACTGGTTTACACTTTTCACTCCAACAGAAGCTACTAGTATTGTTGCTACAACAGTGATGTCCAACAGCACCATTGTACATCTGCATCTGGACTGCCATCAGCAGGAGAAGCTGGCCAGCAGTGCTAGGACACTTGCTCTACAGTGTGCCATGAAGGATCCTCAAAACTGTGCCCTCTCTGCACTGACCTTATGTGAAAAGGATCACATAGCTTTTGAGACCGCTTACCAAATTGTTCTAGATGCTGCTACAACTGGCATGAGCTACTCGCAGCTTTTTACTATAGCACGATACATGGAGCACCGTGGTTATCCCATGCGGGCCTACAAGCTGGCCACTTTGGCCATGGCACATCTCAACCTGAGTTACAATCAGGACACACACCCTGCCATTAATGACGTTCTGTGGGCATGTGCACTCAGCCACTCCCTTGGGAAAAATGAGCTAGCAGCTATAATACCTCTGGTGGTCAAAAGTGTAAAATGTGCTACAGTACTGTCAGATATTTTGCGTAGGTGTACTTTGACCACTCCTGGCATGGTGGGACTTCATGGAAGGAGGAACTCTGTTAAGCTCATGTCACTGGACAAAGCCCCTTTAAGGCAACTCTTGGATGCCACAATCGGAGCCTACATTAATACAACTCATTCACGTCTCACTCATATCAGCCCGCGACACTATAGTGAGTTTATAGAGTTCCTCAGCAAGGCCCGAGAGACCTTCTTAATGGCTCATGATGGACACATCCAGTTTACACAGTTTATTGACAACCTAAAACAAATCTACAAAGGCAAAAAGAAACTGATGATGTTGGTTCGTGAGCGGTTTGGTTGATGAAAATGAGGCGGGAGGGGGGGAGGGTGTTGGTTTTTTACTTGAGCCTGCCTTTGTATCCTTTTGAACATAAAGAAACAGAGTCACACCGGTATTATATGTGTACAGTTATACTGAGTTTGCAAATAACTGTTATGTGAAAAGTTGTGTGGTTGTTTTTTTTTCTTTTTTCTGTTTTGTATGAGAGGTTAAAAAGGTTTGGTTTACACTGAGTATATGTTGTCAAGTGGTAAAAGCCCACATCGCTCTCCTGTCCTTTCTGTATATGTTCACAGCCTCAAAAAACAAATATATATTGCAATGGCTTTAAAAACCACACAAAACACCTCCATCCTGTGATAAGTACCTCAAATGGATTCAGCTTTACTCCTTTCTAACTCATCCTCACATTTCAGCAAACTTAAATAAACCAACAAATTAAATACTAATAGTTAAAAGGCTGACCACGTGGCTTTGCAGTGCTGTTCATCCAGAAGCATGGCACACAATGCTTGTGCATGTGGAAACTTAGCAACTGTCAACATACATTCTCAGGGATTTATCACAAAAAAAAAATAATTTAAAAGAATGAGAGCATTTATTGTACTATATATATATTATAGTATATGTCTGAATACTGAAAAAATATAACATTAATTTATTTAAAAAAATCTATGTAATGCAAAATATTTGATGCTGCAGTAGCTTGGTTTTAAAAAAAGAAAACCTATCCTAAGGACTAAAGTGCGCCTTGCTTCAGGGTTGGCTCAGGTGGTGAACTATATGCTGGGCATCTATGCAGAGCCACCTTTTGGATTTCATGGTTGGACTGATACCTATTGGGGGAAATTTTTATATATGTTTAAATTTATACAAGCCATGTATACATATATATGTATACACACATGCTTGTAACAGGCACTATAGTAAAGAGGGACAACAAAAAATATACAGCCAGAGCAGCAAGCCTTAGCATTAAGAATACAGTATGCCAGAATTGGAGTTTGTGCCTCCTAGCCTAGGAAACTTAAAAAAAAATATCCTTTTTTGACACATAATGCAAAATTATTGACATGATACATTACACCTTTGCAGTGAGCTAATAATAAGCTAACATTTGTGCACAAATATATATATATTATATATATTCTGCATAGGTATTTTGACTTTGTGCAGGACAGAAAGTTGTGTAGGTATGACTGTTCTACTTTTCTGTTCTGTTTTTTTAAAATATATTTTATTTTCTCTAGAATTACTCCAACAAAAGCAGCCTTCTATCTTGCCTTGTCTTAATGCTTTACAATAACCAAACAGCAGATATAACTACCAAACCATTCATTAAATTATTAAATAACAACTTTGGTTACAGTATAGTGTCTTTACTTTAGCTGATGGTTCTGTATCTTTGTGCTTTTTAGAGCAGTTTTTATGTTTTGGTGCAAAAGTTGTCCAGTGTCTCTTGTTCCCTTCATTAGAGAACATGCTAGAGGTATGTTTGTAGGTATTTTTGTTTAGAAAAACAATTTCATGCTCTCTATTTTATTTATTATAATAGGTTAAAAGGTTGTACTTCATCATCCATGTAAACATGCTCATAAAGTTGAAAGTAATTAAGATTTGATACACTGATATCAATTTATTTATGTAACTAAATCACTGTTTTATAAACTTGTTAATGATCAATAATTTTTTTTTTTTAAATTAAAATTAGTTTTTTGAAAGTTGATTCTGCCTCCTTTATGGTGTCTGTTACTGGAGTTGAATTGTGTATGGATAGTTCATAGATCTTAAATGCCCAGCTTGCAACTTTGGTGCATTATGGTGATAAGCAATATGACCACCAAGACAAGGAAAGAAATGTTTTGTTCCTCAGAAATCTGCTGAGGAATGGATGGTAGTGTTCACAATTGCAACAGATCCTTGGCTGGTGGAAGGCGACCTGGTGCATTGGAGGTAAATGCTAAAAGACCTGCAGGAGGGAGAAGAGGATGAGGTGGGAACAACACCTGAGTAGAGATGCCAAGGTCAGCGAGAGGGAGGGGGAGGAGATGTGCCAGAGCAGAGATTCCCCTGCAGGCCATGATGAGACATCATGGCACCAGGGAGGAGCTGCGCTTCAGTGCCGATCACTTCCAAATCAGCTCTAACTCCTTCATATGCTGCAAGTATGTCCTTTTCAGTTGTCATGTAGTTGGCCTCGGAAACTCTGTAGATCTGGCTTCAAAATCCCAAGGGTCGTCCTTGAGTCTCCCTAGTGCTTTCTGCCAGAGGCTCCAGCTAGGACCGTTGTACCCGGCTGCAGTGTAGAGCACATTTTTGATGTCTGGCCCTGTTTGAACTGGTCCAAGGGCCACTGCCTGCACAATCTCCTTTTTGAACTGCTCAAAAGGTTTCTGTTGGTCAGGACCTCATTTAAAGTCACTCTTGTTTTGGGTCACCGCATAGAGAGGTTTCACAATTTCACTGTAATCTGGAATATGGAACTGATAGGAATCAGAAATTATGTCTCCATACAGTCGTGCTCTGAAAGCCACTTGACGCACAGTTGGCCTTGCATCCTCATCAAAACATCCCATGAAGGATATAGGTGTGTGCTGCTGGTGCAACTTGCACAAGCCTCCAGAACATTTGTGTGTTGCACAGAACATCATCAGGATTTGTAAGTCCATCTTTATCATAGATCAGCTCTCACACAGCTATTTCTCTCAAATACATGATGGCTTTCTCAAGAGTGGGTGTTCTGATCCTGGGAACCCAAGGTCTGTGTATGTGCCATGGAGCAGGTGTGAATGCTGTTTACATTCTTTGCACCTTGGTTGCTTATTTCTCAGTTCCCACTGTAAAAGTATATAAGGGAGCATTTTTTCTCATAATAAACAATTCCATTGCTTCTCCCCCTAGAGTCTGTGTCACAGCCACCATAGTTACAGACAGAGGAGGCCCTTTTTCTTTTCCCGTGCCTATTCTCCACATCTCTGCTGTTGTTTTTTTTTAAATGCCACTCAAGATGAGGGCGGACATGATCTGGGCTTTGGTGTGTTGCAATTGTCGAATGGATGTCCAGATGCAACCATTTGGTGATTCATGCCTGCCCTCTCCTCCTGGATGGCTTTCTTATAACAAGGGAGGCCATCCCTCACATCAAGTATGGCACGTCTCCACCGCTCAACGCCTGCTGGGTTGCAGCCAACAGCAGAGGTCAGGGTTCTTCTTGGTGGCAAACACAGAGGCCAACCCAGTCTTGCTCTTAACTGTGGTAGGAGGTGCTTGGCCAGTCCCAGTCCTTTCACCTGCTTATCAATGCAGAGCTTCACCTGTTTCTTACAGTAACAAGTTACTACTGTGACAAAGTACATACAGATTTGCATTAATAGTATCACTACAACAGGGTGTAACAGCGTGTTGAAGATCCCAGGGGCTGTGAGAGACCAGCCAAAGAAAATTTCTCATCAGTATTGTTCTCTTAATGCATTCCTAATCACAAAGCAGATGCAATCTATTAAGCTACT